>NC_137433.1:36641973-37096973 GCF_964374335.1 Astatotilapia calliptera | reverse complement strand
ACATATTTATGGATGATAAATTGTTGGTTTCATTGAATATTTCCCAAACTGTGGGGCAAAGAACCAAAGCAGGTAAAAATATGGAGTGCAACTCCACTAACAAAGGTTAGCAGTCTTTATTTTCACAACCTGGGTCCTATTTTATTATTAATATTTGATAACAAATGAATTCTTTGCCGGCTTCTTTGTTTGAGTGCATAACAGAAAACAGAAGTGTTTAGTACTGAGAGCATCTCGGAAGAAAATGTGGCAGCTGTCAACATGAAAAATGCCAGCCATAATTCTGCTATGTGCACAGTTTCCCACGATCAGTTAGGAACACTGTACTCTCCAAATTCAAGCAATTCACAACTACAAAGAGTAACATAATAAAGTAAATGCAAGTATCTAAACTGAGACATGGTGAATGAACTAACACCAGCAATTACATCTGGAAATATACGCAGCTTAGCAGTGTTTAGGAAAAGGCTACAATTTTGGCAGATTTCTGTTTTCAGCGTTAGCACCTGATGGTTCAGCCAATACCCTTCAACGCATTCAGAGGCAACTCTCATTTTCTAAGATGCTCTGTGCACAGTTGATGCTGCCTCTTTGCATCCCATTTCCATCCAACATCTCATTTTTCTTTCCTATTCTGACTTAATCAACGTCAAATCTCTTGTCACTGACGTCTTCTCTGTCTGTTCTGGGGTCGTACCACTGATGCCCTCACCTCTGGATTTCCACGTGTGGACGTGAAAGTGGTGAGGTCTCAGAATAGAGATGTGCCACCAACATATGTATTTTTACAGCAATGATCCTAACTGACAGCTCCTCCTCTCGTCATGTAGAATACAGTTCCAATAATATCTGGTGATTTGATGGTCAACATCTGTGATGCATAAGATTACATCATAGATGTGTTCTGACATATTGCCTTACAGTGAGATACAGTTATTAGCTGCTATAACCAGTGAAAGAATTGATTGCAGTTTGTTCAGCCGTCAAATCTTTTCTTCGATATCAAACAGGATTTCTAGCTAAAAACTGAACATTTAGAAGCTACATTTAATCTCCAAACAGAACTCCCAAGAACACACGCTAATGAGCATCAACTAGCAGCACAATACTTGTGTAATTGGTCACGAAAGGTGAAGGATCTGATGTGCTTTCTCCTCTCGGTTTTGCAAAAGATCAAAGGTGGCATTTAAAGAAACGATCTCTTGTTGATAAGCCGCTCGGGACTGGATGAACTAATTATTCTCTATGATCTGTCCTGGAGTGGCATGCAAAGGCAGCAAAGGAGTAGGAGGTTAAGAACTTTTATTCTGTTTGCACCAAACACAAATGAAACAGACGACTGGAAAAGCAGGTCCCAAAAAATATATCTCACAAAGGGAGGAGAATATTAATACCTTCAAAGCTTTTCCACTGGAGCTTTGACACTGTTTGTGTACTTATAGATTAAGTACTTGTCGCACCTCAGAAAAAAAACAAATGCGTGGAACCGCCCTAAAATCTCTAAAATGCTGAAAGAAGAAAATTATGAACAAAAATATTAATCCAACTGAGGGATTGTTAACTTTAGGCTGGACTATTCTAATTCGGTTCTATTAGGTCTCTGAAGAGCCTTCAGCCAATCCCAAATCGATTTTAAAATCCTTCATGTTATAGTAAATACAAAAAGCCGAGATGACAGAGGTTCATTAATATCTTTAATACCCCATCAACCATTTTATCCAAGTTCCTCTCAGAGTTCAGGTGTATTTGTGATTCCTTTCTAAACGTGGAAAGAAAGGCAGGACCTTTAGCGACTAGAATTCTTTCCTGTGGAATCAGCCTAAGCTCACCTATTCTCTTGGTGAGCTTTCATTCTGAAATGCATTGAGCGCCACGCTTTTCAGTGTCTAAGGTAGTCTGATAGGGTTCAATAGTTCTTCACATCTGAAACAGGCACAGACAAAAGTGAAATGATGGTGTCAACACTGACATAAGACATGTAACAGATATGTCTGAGAAGGCTTTTTTGCCTTTATCTAAAATAAAATAGTACGTTAGTGTGTAGAGTCAGAAAAATCACAATAAGGCTAAAATATGTGGAGAAGGAATTCTTGACCGAGCGTCAGGAGTGAGAATGTGTTAGTTTAACCTTAGAGCCCACAGGTCATTTAGAACCGTGTGTTCAAATATATTAATTTAAAATGAACTTGTCTTTTTTCCTGTAGTGTGTGCCTTGCCTCTGTGCTCTCTCCTTCTGAGTCTCCCGGCTCCTGTTCTGTATGCTCCTGTTCTGCAGCGACCTGCTCCAATGTGCACATATTTAGTTTGTTTCTTCGTTACTTTGTTTGCGTTTCCCTCACTTCAGCCATGGAGACAGATGGCTGCCCTCCCTGAATCTGGCTCTGTTGGAGGTGTCCTCATGTTAAAAGGGAATTAGTTCTCTCCAGTATTGTCAGGTGTTGTTGGATTTCTCCCTGTGATATTTTTAAGTTTTTGCCTCAGAGTCTAAAGTACCCACAGTTGACTGATGTTATTGCAAACTAAGAGTATGAATATATATGAATAAAACTGAATTTAACCTATTCAGTAACCTGAATAATGTCTCATTGAAACCCTGTGACAGTAACAACCTCCACATTAAATCTAATATAATATTGTAGGGTGTCATTCCCATGCTAGCTGAATCTAGTTTAAAACTGGCACTAGGTGGGTTATTAATCTAAATTCATAAGATAAGAAACATAACAATGGAATTTAAAAACTAGTTATGACTAAAATGTCTGCTGCTGGCATCAGAAGAAGGTGAAGAGAGGAAAAAAGGGGGGGGAAAGACTAAAACAAACCCATGATTCAAAGAAATATTACAAAAGTGGCAAAGGACCTCTAATCTATGAGGACAACTTGAAGGTTTCTTCAGATAGAAAGCACTCGAGGTGACTGTGAGCCACAAACATGTCAGTTCAAAGAGAAATTCATGCAGCGGGGCACTAAACGAAGAACTAAATGGAACCATGAACCATTTCTTGTTCTTTTTCTGACATTTTCAATAGCTCTTTAACTTTCAATGCCAACTAGAACCACTAATTCCAAGTAAACACGCACCTGTAGTTGTAATAGTTCAATGTCGCACTGAACTCACTTAACAAAGCAGCCACTTTGTGTAAGGTCCCAAATTTACCTCCTAAGAAGTGCCGTCAAAAGACAGATTTGATTCATGAACGAGCGCTGATGAGCTTTATTGTTTAAGGAGACAGAGTCACAGATGGGAGATGAGATAATTTAACATAAACTTAATGGCTCCTGATGGAAACTTCTCACTTCTGTCAGCCTCCTGCCAGGTAGGTCAGTAAGTTAACTGGGATTCTGTGTTTTGCTCAAGGGCTCTCCTCTCAGCACGGGGCCGTGAACCCACTCGCACCCCCGCATTAAGCCAAAGTGAACTAAGCTTGTGGCATTTAAGAGGCCCAAGAAACAAATCAGAAATGAGAATGTGAAATAACCCAAAGAACAATGAACACAAAAGCAGATCTCAGTTGTGACTGTTTGTGAGTGTAGATACTTATTTCCCATCTAGGGACAAAACTATGGACACCACAAACTAACTGTTAGGGTTAAGACTGTGCTGTAGAGTCCACACGTATATAGAACATGCATTTATTCATTAGTATAAAGGAGGGACAATGGACTGATTGCTATACTGTCAAAAAAATTACAGGAACACTTTTTAACACGTCTGAGAGTATAACAACAAATCAAATACATTTGTGGGACGTTGATCTGAGCAAGTAGCAGAGGGAAGTGTTGATCTGTTTTTATAAAATTAACAACACCAGCAGTAGAGGGGCAACGATGAGACAACTCCCAGAACAGAAATGATTTTGCAGGTGGACATTGTTCCCCTTCTCATCTTTTCTGTCTGTTTTTCACTAGTTTTGAGGGTCAGTGTCACTACTGGTAGTGGCACAGGTAGTCCAAGAAGGTGGCCTGAGGGCCTGATGATTTGAATTTTGAATTTGAATTTGATGTCGTGTAGTTAGCCCCGTGTTCACTGCCCAGCACCTTGGAGCTTGACTGGTATTGCCAGCACCAGAAATGGAAAAGAACCCTGAATATGTGTGACAAACATGAAGGGGTCTGAAGGGCAGTCTTACACTGCCTGTAACATTGTTCAGTATGACTGGTTTGTTGCTGGGGCAGGGGGGCATATCCATGGACCACAGCCTTCTGTAGGGTAGGACACATCTTCATCTCAGCCACATATTTCCTGATACCATTGTTCATATTTTGCACTCTTCCCATTGTAGAGCACTTAATGATATATGGACTGTGTTAACGTTTATTTAGTCTTGCTGCCCGATCAACCAATTTATTAAGATCACACAGCCTCACGGATTCTCTCATTACATACTAGAGGTTGCAGGACGTAGAGAGCAGCTTAAAGCATGAATGCAAACACAAACAAATTGAGATGATTATCACTTCAGGTGCTCATCAAATTTTCAGGCTTCATTAACTGGTAAGTGAATGGTAAACAGACTGGTTCCTATATAGCGCGATTCTACTCTGAGCACTCAAAGCACTTTCCATAACTTGCCTCATTCAACCATTCAGACCCATTCATACAAGCACCTTTCTATGCAAGTGCTTTCTATCTACCATGCACGCACATTCATACACTGATGGATGCATCGGAGCAACATGGGCTT
This sequence comes from Astatotilapia calliptera, assembly GCF_964374335.1. Classification (NCBI taxonomy): domain Eukaryota; kingdom Metazoa; phylum Chordata; class Actinopteri; order Cichliformes; family Cichlidae; genus Astatotilapia; species Astatotilapia calliptera. The sequence goes on along the minus strand of NC_137433.1, from coordinate 37,092,288 downwards.
TCTAAATCTAAGCAGGTTGTTTTCTATGTATGTTTTAACTACATTGATTTTTCATGTAATCTATAAATAAAAATAGTCAAATTGTCATTGTAAAGCAGCCACATTCACTATGTTCACATGCTTTTAGGTCACAAAGTGAAAACAATATGAATATTACAAAGCAAAAGCTCAGAGTGTTTAGACAACAGCTGTTTCCAACTTATGTTTAGTTTACCTGAGTTATTATGAGAATCACTGGTAATAACTAACTTTTCTAACTAATCTAACAAAGTCACCCGATGTGCAGTAGAACTAAAAGACACTTAGTTAGAAATTAAATGCAAGGAAAATTTAATTACAATACATTCATTTTCACAAGTTAAAGCATTTCTTATAGTGAACATAAACTAGAAATATATCATACTAATTAAGCCTATGCCTGTGATAAAAATATTTTCTGTGTGTGTGTGTGTGTGTGTGTGTGTGTGTGTGTGTGTGTGTGTGTGTGTGTGTGTGTGTGTGTGTGTGTGTGTGTGTGTGTGTACTTGCAGAAAAATTACGAGGCTACAATGTCGTCCTTAGTCTAAAGTCTGATTTGATATGTACAAAACTATATTCCCTATTAGTTGCTTTATTCAAAAATAGATTTTATTGCTGCAGTTATATTCTCCAGGGTTTATGTCTCTGCACAGCCTAAAATGTACTTCTTAGCATACAGTGATTTGAGGCAAAATGACAAACAGGCCAGAAATGACATTTGCAGTACTCAGACCCCAGTCGACCGCAAACCACCCTCAGGTGTTTGGTACTATAATAATGAATCTTTTTAACTTGCAGTACCATATCTTGGAACTAAAACCTTTCTGCAACAGCAGAAGTGATAGCTAGATTTGAAGAAGCCAGTGAAGAAAAGGAGTTTCCCAGATCAAAGCAGAAATCCTTAAGGAGCGCAAAATTGGTGCAAATTGCTGTGGCATGACTTGAAACTCAACCAACCCAGAGCAGTAAAGAGGGAGAGAAAACATCATTACATGAAGGAAAGTGGAGAGAGAGAGAGGGGGGAACAGGAAATGTCAATGTGTCTGTATCTGTGTTTGGGATTTGGCTGTTTTGTATTTCTTGTGCTCTCTAGGGTTGAACCGCTACTAAATACAATGAACTGATTCTAAAATGTATGCAAGGCATGCAATATGTTTTTGTAGTGAGTGTGTAAGAGCAGCGTAAAGAGACAGGAGAAAGAGTCTTCCTACCTCGTGCAGTTTCACTCTCACTTTGTTGTAGGCTTTCAGCCAGCGAACTTTGGACGGAGAGCAGGGTGGAGGGCCATCTACGAAGAGACTGAGGACCAAGAAGAGATCAGCTTTTGGACACATAGACAAGACCGAAATCAATCAACATAAAATTAAATGTCTTCTTGGCTAAATCTGGTCAGCCAGTCATATATTTAGTTTAAAAATAATCCCTGAAAATTTGGCTGTTTTTATTCTGGCTGAACTGGTCTCAATTTAGCCCAGTTTGAGCATCGTTTTGGACACTATGTAGTCTTAATACAGATCCAGCAATCCCATCCAGCAAAACTCATTGAAGACAATGTTGCCAGATATATTGGCTGTCTGAAAGATGAAAGGACATCTAGAAAAGTCATAGCTGTAAAGGGTTTGGGTTTGCCTCTGGAAAGGTCATCTTTTCAACAAGTATTTATTGGGTAGGTTGTCGTCACTACTTTGTTACTAAAAGCCAATAATTCCTACTGGTATCTCACAAACTAAATGCTGTGTACAGTGATGGATATTTTGGTTAGGATTACCAGCTCAATTACTTTGAATGTTTTTAAAAATGACAATGCAAGACCCACATACCCATTTGTCTGTCTCTTGTTATCGCAGTTGTCCAAGGTTGGTTTAGGAAGGATGTCTGAAGAGTCCTTTAAATCTTTCTTAGAACCAGGCTCTGGCAGTGCATGCACGTCCTTTTCAGCATCGTCCTCTTCTTCCTTGTTCCAGTTGGACGGCTGGTTTTGGAGAGGAGGGCGAGGCTTACTGGGGTGGCAGGACTCTACATGTCGGCGCTCTTCAGGCTCAGAGCTCAGCTGAGAGCTGACTGGGCTGAGGTTGCCTGACGAATCAAAGTGGCTGCTGTCTGGAGGGCTGTAGACAGCAACATCACAATTTAGAATACGGAGGTGATTTAGACAGAAAAATAGTATAAATGTGCAGGTTTTATTCCAAAATCAATATGGAAATCTGCAATTTACAAAATGGTAGTAAGGAACTGATTGATTGTGGACATTTTATTTGCTTTAATACTGAAAAAAAAGTTCAGTTTGCAATGGCAGACATGATTTTGGAATGAAACATTAAAGGATCAAAGGGGAATATAAGGGTCAAAGGACACTCTTTATCATATCACAAAGAATATCACACACAACAAGGAAAACTAAGAGGGTTCAGGAAGATAAGTTCATTAAATACATTTCTGTAACAGTCAGGTCAAGAGAGGTTCCACCAGGATTGCAAAGTTGATGGTCATGACTATGTGACTATCTGCCATCACTGGAAACTTCGTGCATTTTTGGTTGATGTGTCATTTTTACTAATTTTGCAGTCTGCTTCTCCTTGTTCTGCATGTTGCTATCTTTTCTGACACCACCACTTGTTAAAAATTGTGCACAACTTTTAAGAGCATGTGCAAGTTTAAAGCAATGTTGGCATGTTAGTAAAGAAAAAGTTAACCTGTTTAAGTAATAGGGATAAAACTGATAAATCTCATAAGTCATCGACTCAGGGGCTGGAAGACTGAGACTCCTGGCTCTGTGCTTTAACTTGCACGATTTACTTTCTGTTGGGTGTGGGCCAAACCACTTCTCCTTGCTCCTTTTATTCCAGAGTCCAGCCTGCCTCTACGGTGTACGCTGTAATGCCATGATAAATCTATCAGTTTGATTCATATAAACAAATTGGCTAAGGCTTGGAAATAATTCAGAGAACTGCAGGGGACAGAGGAAGGAGGGGCTTTTTAACCACCTCACCAGTGGAAAGGTAATAAATAAGAGCCGCCGGTTTCGTCATTCATTTTGCTTCCATCACTGTCACAAAAGCTATTACTGAGGTGGTGTAAGCACAAAATAGCTGCAGTACATTTACACTTGATGGTTAGCACTTTCTAAACATGTTATCATTTCCTGTGCCTCGATCATGTCAGATATCTGGTAACTGGTTTCCATGTATGGCTATGGAGCCATACAAGAGTTGCAGAATGAGAATGGGACTGGAGTGTCCTAATGAAAACTAATTAGGGAAAAGGGGGGAAAATGGGAAAAGAAAAGCGGGAAAAGGGCTGTACATTTATCTATGCTAGCATGATAAATGAAGAATGCCATTTATCATGTACATTGCACTAGCCTTTTCATAGCTTCCTTCGTTAACTGTTCCTTTGGTTGATCCATTTCCAGTTCTGCATGCACGACATCAGGTGCGTTTACTTCACTCTTATCTAACTCACATGGGGTGACCATTAACTGAGGTGTATCCAAACTTTCTATTTGGGAAACAGAGTGCGAAGGAACACCAGACAGAGGTGACTGTGCTAAGCTGTCACAGCTTCCTGTTTTTGAAGTTTCTGTTGGTCCTTCTGTATCACTGCCATCTTCACTTTCAGTTTCTCCAGAACCTGGGGAAGGTTTATCAGGTTCTGGATCCTCAAATTCAGTAGGTTTTGGAGTTTCAGACTGAGGCTCTACGCTGACCACAGGAGGGGTGGATTCAGGTCTGGGAGAGTCAGAGTTACCAAACATTGAGGTAAGTTTCATGCCGAACACAGATGAAACAGATGCTTCCTCCTTTCCAGTTGACTTTTCATCATGGAAAATACCAGCTGAAAGGCTTTTAAAACCAGAAAATAGACCACCATCAGTTTGCTGTGTCTGAGGTGCCTTTGAAGCAGTGGCTGGAGATGTTGAGGTGGAGAAAAGGGATCCAATCGATGATGTACCTTCAGCAGCTACAGACAAAAAGCCTAATTTTGGGGCAGTGAGACCTGGAATTTCAAAGATGCCCTTGTTTTCTGGAGCTGTGGGGGGTGGTGCTGCTTTGTCAGACACTGCAGTAACTGGCCCTTCTGAATGCTCTACATGTTCATCATCCCCTGATTGTTTCTCAGTAGTTTGAATAATAGATTCAGTGAGAGAATTTCCTTCTGCTTCCGTTTCTTTTTGTTCCGTCTCCTCCACCAAACCTTTTTCAGGAAGTTCAGATTCTGTGCTCTTGACATGTCCATCTTCAGATAAAGGTATCTCTGGTTTTTCAGTGATTGCACAGTCTGTCACACTAGCAGAAAGCTCATCAGGTCTACACTGTGTACCAGACTGTTGAGTTTCCTCAGGTTTTGTTGTCTCGGGACCTTTGAACATACCAAGTAAGTCACTTGTAAGAGATTCTGAAGCAATACTACTTGGAAGGCCAAAAAATGAGCTTTTCTGTTGTTGCTGTTGCTGTTGCGGTTGTGGTGGTGGCTGACGAGGCGCAGGTGATGAACCAAAAAGTGAGGCAGCTGAACTTGAAAAAAATCCACCAACAGTTGGTGATTTACTTTGTGTATTTGGGGCAGAGAACATAGACATAAACCCAGAAAATGGAGCTGGTTCAGGTGGCTTTTGTGGCCCTGGCTGTCTTGGACCAGCCATTCTTGGCCCACTCATTCGTGGTGCTCCCATTCGCGGCCCACCCATTCTTGGTACTCCCATTCTTTGGACTTGTGGACCAAGAGGCCTGGTCATACTAGGTTGTTGTTGTGGTGGAGGAGTTGAAGGAGCAAGAGGTGGAATTGAGTTGGTACCAATGGTTTTTTCTTCATTTGTTGAAGAGGCCACTCCTGCCAAAGGTGAACTTTCAGATACCTTTTCTGCAGGTTCTGTAGTAGCATGCTCTAATTCTGCCTCAGTTAGTTCCTTCATTGTCTCACCAGATGTGACTTTAAAGTCTGCCAAAGGTGTACTTTCATAGACTTTATCTCCAGGTTCTGTAATAGCATGCTCTAATTCTGCCTCAGTTATTTCTTTTATTGTCTCACTAGATGCGATTTTTGAGTCTTCTTGGACAGCTTTTTCAGAATCTGAAACTGCAGTAACTACAGACTCTGCAGTAACGGTTTCTGGTTTTTGTACCACAGAATCAACTACATTGGTATGTTCAGTGGATTTTTCCTCATCTGTCATTACCTTTTGTTCATCAGCAACTTTTTCCAGCTCACTAGTTAATTTTTCTATAACTGCCTTTACTGTATTTTCTTCACTAGCATCTTCTGAAGTGTGCTCAGTTGATTCTTCTATTTCCAGAACAGCTTTTTGTTCAAAGCTGTCAACTTTCAAAGGCTCTTCAGTTAGCTTTTCTACATCTGCAACTACTGTCTTTTTTTCTGCAGCAACTTTCAAAGCCTCCTCAGATGTTTTTTCTATACCTGTAACACTAGTTTCATCTTCATCAGCAACCTTCAGTAGCTCCTCACTTGGTTTTTCAATCTCTGAAATTGCTAGCTCTGCATTAGTAACAGCCTTATCTTCAACTTTATTTGAACTTGGGTTCTTGTCGGTAGACTCACTAGAAACTTGCAATGCCATTTGCATAGTGTCATTTTTCTCTGAAAGACTTTTGATATCAGCTGTCTCTGCTTCGTCACCTGTGGACTTACTTTCGTCTTTCAAGCTATCAAGTTCTGATTCTGCAAATTTTCTCTCAACATCTACGCTGTCTTTTATCTCTTTATTTTCTTTTTCCGTTTCCGACTCTGCCTGACAAACTTGTTTTTCAGCCTCCACAAGTGTCTCTTTAGAAGTCGTGACATGAGTGTCCACAGTGGAAGCTTTAACCGTGTCTGATGCGTTTTCATCAAAGGGCAATTTCTGTTGTATTGTGGTTTTATTTTCTATATCTCGATCTGTCGAGGGAACAGACATTTTCGTAACATTTTGATCGATGTCTGCAGTTGAGTCTTTGACATCTTGGCATGCCTGTTCTATTTGAGATTCCATCCGAATTGACGATGTAGAAAGAAGCTCTGGGGATATAATTTTTTTGTTCTCAACACAGTCACTCCTTTCTTGTTCTGAGTCATCCTTTGTGCCTTGAGGTTTCACTTGTTCTGAGGCAATTTCCTCCTTATCTGATGATACAGAAAGAGGCTCTGGAGAGACACTTTTTATCTTCTCAACGTGGTCATTCTTTCCTTCTTCCAAGTTATCCTTTGTGTCTGGAGGTTTGACTAGTTCTGAAACAATCTCTTCCTTTACAAAAGCAGTTGTTTCTTGTTCGGGTTTGGTTTCCTCCAAGAAAGACATCCCAAAAAGACCAAACCCAGTTTTAGATTTGTTACTATCAGAACTCCCACCAAGTGAAAACACAGAGGAAACTTTGAAACCTTCTGATTCAGGTGGTTTAGAAACTGGTAATTGTGCTTCTGATGCTTGTTGGCTTTGTCCACCAAACATCGAAAACAGTCCTTTTCCTGTTATCTCTGAACTGCTGGGTCTTGGTGGTGTAACAGTTGGCCCAGGTGGGCGTACTCTAGGACTAGTTTGAGACTGGGCACCAAGACCACCAAACTTTGAAAACAAACCTGCTCCAGGGGTTTCTTTATTTGTAGTAGAACCAGGGAGTATGCCACCAAATATAGAAGATCCAGTAGAAGGTGCCCTTGGTGTAGCACTACCCATAGGTTGACCTCTGGGACTGGGTGGTTGCTGAGGTGCAGATGAACCAAACATGGAAAACAGACCCTTTCCTGGAGGTTCTTTGGGTGGAGGACCTCTAGGTCGCACACTTCCAACAGTTGGACCTCTTGGAGCAGGTGATGCTTGACTACTGGCTCCACCAAACATGGAGAATAAACCTTTTCCCTGTGGCTCTTGTGGCGTTGGTGTTGTTTCTTTGGATCCAGGTGAAGATGGGGTACTTGACCCACCAAACATTGAAAGCAATCCTGTCCCAGGAGCGTCTTTGGCAGATGAGCCAGGAAGAATACCACCAAGTAATGATATACCAGGGGAGGAAGTCTGCTGTGAGTTTGGAGTAGAGCCACTAAATAAAGAAAATAATCCTTTACCTGCTTGTTCATCCTCAGGTTGATCAACCTTGCCAGCAGAACTGTCCTCCTTGGAAACTATTATTTCCTCTGTGAGAGGTTTGACAGGACTGGGCTTAGGTTCAGACAAGGAGACATCCCTTTGAGTTTCATCATAAAGTGGTTGGACTTTTTCAGGCAATTTTGCATCTGAGACTGAAGGTAATTCTTCTGGTGACACATTTTCATGTGACTGTACTCCTTCAGACAGTACGATTTCTGAAGATGTGCTCTCCCTCTTATTAGCTAGAGCGTCAAGTGTTTCAGGAGCATTGGAGGATTTTATTACTGAAGTTGTATTGCCAATCTGGCCAGCCAGATCACCGAGTTGTTCAACCACATCAAGTGTTGTATTGTCTGGAACTGATAATTTTGCATCCTTGGAAGTCAGTTCAGTTTGTGGCTCGTTGGCTTCAGTACTCTCTGATATTCCTTCAGCTCTAGAGAGCACATCATCTGTAGTTGAACATTTTTCAGTCATGATGTGCTGTGAGTCTCTCTCTGCAAGAGTACTACTTTCTGCAGTCAGTATAAGTGGCATTTCTGGTGAAGAGGTCTTGATTTGTTCTAATTCAGTGGATAGCTCTGTGCTACATATTTCTGTAGCTCTAGCCTCCTTAGATATCTCAGACTCTGAAACAGAATAAGGTAAAGAATCTTTATATTCTACATCGGGAGCAGTTTCTTTAGAAACACTGGCCTCTGGGATTTCAGGCGTGCTACATTCACTAAACTCATGCTCATTTGTCTCTTCTTCTGGTGAACTTGCTGCCGAGACAAAAATATGGGGCAGCCTGATATAAGGTTTTTGGTCACCTGGTTCAATTTGTGTCTCAGGTATTTCAGAGCCAATGCCAATGTAAATTGACTTTTGATGTTGACTTTTATCCTGTGATCCATTAGACAAAGAATTTTCACCACACTCAGTATTGCCATCGGAAGACTCTGTGGCTACAGTTTGTTTGGAATGCTCTAGAATCTCATGCATAGATATTTCTGATTCTGGTACAAACATTTTATCCGTGATGACAGAACCCTCTTTGCCACCTGCTTCTGATGTAACTTCTGACGGTGTTTGCGAAGGTTCTGCTGAACTGTCAAAACTCAGAATTCCCTTGGGTGGCATGGTATCTGATGGCTTTGTTAGTACCTTTTCAGGAAAAGGCCTTTCTTTATCTTGTTTTTCTTTCTCTGGGATTGCATTTAGCATTGGCGGTGGTTGCTGATATTCTTGAGAAAGAGATGAAGGCAAACCATGTACTGGCAACTCACTGATGTTGGAAACCATAGGCAGTATCACTGGTGACGTTTCAGAGCTTATATCACTTAAAATGGAATCGTTGTTTCTGTGTTCAGATTTGCTTATTAGTGATTGGGTCGGATCCAGCTCTGTCCGTAGGGCTGCAGATTGATCCTTTGTTGATTCAGATGAAAAGGAAGAAGTTACTTTATCTTTAACCACCACTGATCTAGAGTCTTCAAAAGATTTTGTTTGTGTAACTGGATAGGTAATTTCTTTCCTGTTTGATATGTCATTATTTTCACTGGTCAATCTAGAACCAAAGTTAGCTTGGTCAGTAACAGGCAGAGAACTTGACACAATAAGACTTTGTGAGCTTAAAGCAGTTTTTCCTTGAAGCCCAGCAGGGGTTACTGGGGGGGTGGTCTGTTTAATATCAGCTGTCACCTGTGTTCCAGTAAATTGCGTCCTTTGGTCCTCGGATGTAGACATAAGCTGGTGGGACGGAGCAGCAGCTGGCATTGTACTGGCAGATGGTTGCGATCCAGCACCGCTGAATAATGAAATCAAACCCTTAACAGAGGTAGACCTTGCTGCTGTCACAGATACCTCTGGTTGTTGCAATTGAGCCCCAAAGTCTTGGTCAGGAAAGCTACTCTTTAATGGTTGTGCACGCACAGGATCACATTTTGTAGACTGTTGGGATATAGATGTGCTAATGTTCAAAGATTCAGTTGGTGTGGAATATTGTTGGACAGTGACATGTGTTTGAGTTTGAGTAGACTGTTTTGATAGTTCAAGAGATCCTGTCACAGATGCCTCTGGTTGTTGCAATTCAGCCCCAAAGTTCTGGTTAGGAAAGTTGCTCTTTAATGGTTGTACAGGTAGTGGATCACATTTTGTGGATGGTTGGGATACAGATGTGCTTACCTTTAAAGGTACGGTTGGTGTGGAATACTGCTTATAAGTGACAGGGGTTTGGTATTGACTAGAATGTTTTGACAGTTCAAGAGGTCCTTTTGAAAAATCTTCTGTTGCCATACTTTGTACAGGTTGTATGCCAGAAGACTGTGGAGAAGGTTCAGGTCTAGGCCTACCATCTGGTTGCTGACTAAGTGAAAGATTATGAACATTGTGTGTGGTGGGATCATTTTGGATTGTACCATACAGTTGATGGGTAGATGCAGAAGGCAATGCATGTCCATTACTTGATACTATTTCACTGTTTGGCAGGATTTCTTCAGTGCTCTCATAGCTGTCCACAGTTGCCTGCTTAATAAGAATTTTGGGTCTAGATAAAATGTCAAACTGAACACTTGGATCATGTCTTTCCACCTTTAAAGGTATTGGCTGAGAAGTAACAATTGCTGGAGTCCAACCAGTTTTAGCACCAGAATGTTGATATTGGTGTTGCACAGCTGAATGTTGGGTTTGCTGCTGCTGAGACAGTGGATCATGTTTTTTGTAATCAACATTTGCACAACTGAGCGGTTGATATGCATTGTTTAGTGAAGATCTCTTGGGTTCCTCTATAGCCTGAGGAGGCTGTGTCTTCATTTGAACAGGTACAGGAGATAACACTGAAGTAGTCAATGACTCAGAGTTTATTCCTGTTCCCAACTGCCATCTAGAATTTATTCCAGGTTGGATGGTAGAGTTTTTATCAGGTAAATATTCCCTGTATTGCAAAGGCTTCTGAGTATCTTCTCTGATAACTTCAGTACTGGCTGCAGGTGTGTATGGTTGGTGGCAGTAGATACCATTTTGAGATTGTGACGAAATATAAGAAGAAGAAAAATCCTTTGTATTTTGATCTCTAACAACTGTGATTTTGTTTTGAAGATCTACAGTTAGGTTCACAATACCATCTGGTGTTTCCCTTTCTAACGGCCTTTCGGTTTTCCTTCTTTCAAACATTTCTTTTTTTGCTTTAACATTTGAAAAGTTCATGGGCTCTTCAGCTTTTGGCTCAATTTGATTACTTAAAGCACTAGGCTTTAGGCTGTCTTTTGCTGAGAAGTTCACTGGTTTATTTTGTTGCCACATGTCCTTAGAGATGGCATTTGGCCCAGAAAATACATCATTACATTGGTAGGGAAATATATTTGTGTGCAATCTCTCAGTTTTGCTGATTCTACTCAAAACTTGTCTTCCTTGTTGATTTGCAGATTGTGTCACTATAAGTGGTACACCAACAGAACCATCTCTTATCATATTTGCCTTGTTGTTGATCAGTGGCACAACTCCAGTTGACAAGGTATCAGGCACTGTTTCAGACCATTTCTCCTGTGGTTTTGGAGACATGTCTAGGTAGCTTTTGATAGAATTAGCAGGTGCAGATATTTCTTGACATCCACTTTGAACATATCCTTGTTGTATTGGCACCTGTGAGCCAGCCACTGTTGGCTGCCTTTTAGTTTGTATCTGAGATAGGTGGGTTTCCACAATTAGTGGTACACCAACAGAATCCCCTTGTGAATATGAAAAGCCTGACGGTCTTATCCTTACCAGTGATACTGGATCTGAATAGTTTACCATCGCATCTGATTTACCTGTCTTTGTTGACATATCGATTGTGCTTTTAATAGAGTTTGCTGGAGATGTAGCAGGTGATTTCATTTGGGTAATGACTGATAGCTGTGAAGTTATCTGATTTGAATGGAGAAAGGCCTCAGATTTTCTGTGCCATGGTTGTTGACACAGAATAGAACCTGAGTGATTTTGAAGCTTATTCATATCTGTTTGCTGGGCATTTGCATTTGAACTTCTTAAGTTACCAAGAGGTACTTCAGATGGGCTATCAACAACTAATGGTATGCCAACAGAATTATTTCGTAAAAATTCATGTGCACTTGGCTTGCTTCTTGTTAGTGGTAGAGCTTCAGAAAGAGTATCATTCGTTCCCACTTCTAGATGTGCCTCCTTAAATTTGGCAGAAGATTTAGAAGTCATGTCTAGTGTGGCCTTAACTGCATTGGCTGGTGCTGTGGCTTGACAGAGTGTTTTGCCAGTTTCAAGAGATTCTGTAAACTGTCCAAGAAGAGGTCGCTGCCTTGGTAATGATATCCTCCTATCACCACATAAAGTCTCCTCTTTTGTGTTAGAAGATCTTATTTGAATCGTTCCAACAGTAAGAGGAAGCTTTTTCTCAACAGGAACGGAATTAGTATACTCTATTGTTTGTTCCGTTGGCTCTTGAAATTCTGCCTTATTTGACAAGTCAATGGATTCGTGACAACTGAGACTTTTGTCTGTCTTTTCAGAAGGTAATGTTTTTCTCTTTGTCAGTGGCAGTGCCTCACAGATAGGAACAGTTGGCACAACAGTTTGCTGAGTCTGCTGGGTTGTTTTCTTTTTAGACATATCTAATGTAGGTTTAATTGAGTTTGCTGGTGAAGTGTTCTTCTGATATTGCTCAGCTGTTCCATTAGACTGATAAGGAGGAGTTGTGGATATCTGTGGGCTCAGCTGCATTTGCAGGCCCACACCAACAGAGCAATTTGGTTGTGGTTCCTGAGTAGCTACTTGTTTTCTGAAAATTGGGCTTAATAGTGGTGAGGTACATACAGGTTGTGCTGATTTCATTTTTGCAGTTTGTTTAAGACCACTATTGAGGCCAGAGGCTTTACTAGAAACATCAGTAACTGAAGAGCTAACACTACTGTGAGAACTCTCTGACAATTTGGAGGTAGAAGACGGCTTGGGTGAATTGTCTGCTTCAACTTTAGTGCAGTTTGTCTCAGTCATTATATGGGTACTCTGAGAGCCTGGGAGCTTTTGGATATGAACTACAGAAGTTACATGGCTGGTTGTAACTTCTGGCCTGGACAATCTTCTCTCTGATTTCTTGTGAGGATCAGCATGCCTGTGATCAGTCTGAGAACATGTTGGACTTTGCTGTAATGTGTTCATAGTGCCATATTCTGAATCAGGCCATTCAACTTCATCTTCCTCAGTTTGTTTGGTAAGATCTACAGCAATGGTAGTCTGGCCAGTCAAGTCAGTGTTCGCCTGAGTATCAATGGACTGTTTCTCTTTGAATCTTTTTAACTTGTACTTTGTGAAGTCAACAACTTCAATTCTCTGTGCAGACTTTACTCTGTCATCGGTTGCACCTTTTTGTTTGACATTTTTGATTTGTTTCATTGTGGCAGAACAGTCTATGACTTTATTGCATATTTGAGAGCTGGCAGTGGTTAAAAGTGATGTCCGATTTCTATTGTAAAGGTAAGCTTCACTGTATGTATCCGAGCTGTCATTTAAAATATGTAACTGGGGTGTAAGTTGCTGAGAGGATTTTTGTGGTTGATTTTGAGACAGGGAAGCACTTTCATCAGTTGCTAAAGAACTGTTCACGTTGCTAATGCTAGACATCCCAGTGACTGTGATTTGATTTGGTTGTGATAATACTCTGGGTCTCTCTGCTTGAGAGGGCTGTCTTGCAAGCCTATGTCGCTGTGGTGAAACTGAAGGTACAGCTGAGGTAGATGTCGTGGATGAAATCTTAATAGAAACTGCCTGTGATGGAGATGCTGCAGAGCTGACACCTGTACTAACAGCTGGTGGTGTCGGGAGTTTCCTTCCTGAATGCACAGGTCCTGGTATTTTTTGAGCTGATGGGCTCCCTGAAAGAATCCTTGATGTCTCTGAAACCTTGTTAGACACTGGTGGTGATGTAGCAGGTGTTGATGACTGTATTCCAGTTTTACTTGTATCAGTCTTGGAAGGCCTTTTAACAGCTTCTCCAGCAGCTGAAACTATAGAGCTTGACTTTTGTCTTGGTGGTTCTGCAAGTACATCCTCTGCAGGTGCAATCCTGATTTCAGGAATTTGGGAGTGTCTATTTGGAAAGATTTGTGTTGAACGATACCTTGGAGAATGTGCTGATGAGGTTGTATTTACATCTGCTATTGCCTGATTCTTCCAATATGGCCCTCCATGTCCACCTTTCAGTGACTTTAAAGTCATATCAGCGGCCTCTATTGGTTCCTCTTGATGGTCATGAGTATTTTGTAACGATTCTACATTGATCTTTTTTAGCTTGTACACAGAAAAGTCTACAGGTTGTTCTGCTTGGGAAGATAGCGATTCCTGAAACATTTGAGAAAAGCTTTCCAAATTCATGTTCATTATTTTCTCACCCTTTTTGAGTGCAGAGGTTAGGTTCACAGGAGCATCAGAAAGAACTAACCCATTCTGCTGGTCACCTTGAATCCAGAAGCCTTCATTTTCAGTGTAAAAGGGGATTTTAAAACCACAAAGGGTAACTTTATCCCTTTCTTTTTGTTTCAGAATTTTAGCAATATTTTCAGTGATATTTCCAAGAGCTTGTACATCCTCCGGTGTAGCACAGGCATAGAGATGTTTACCAGCTCTGTCAGTTAAAAGAGAATAAATGTAATCCTCATTTGTATAGACATAATATCCACAGTCCCCAGCCTCAGCTGGCCACCACAGCCCTTGTTCCAATAGTAAAAGCCATTGTTGATACCACTCAGAGTCCTTAAATAGCATTTGTTCTTCTGCATCTCCTGTAATGCCTGCAGATCTGCTTAAATCCAGGGCACCACGTCTTAAATCCATTGGACCCTTTTTTGTGGCAAGTTGTTTTAAAAACTCAGTTGCTGATTTCAAATCAAAGTCTTTATCTTTTAAATGACTAACAGTAGTTTCTTCCACCATTTTGCTAAATTCCTGTCCTCTGCATTCAGTGAGCGACTGGCATCTACTTAACTGGGTCTTTGTTTTTTCCGTAGACAGATTCAGCGCACTGCCTCTAACGATCCAAGGTTTAACATTTCCAGCAAGATTATTCAATTGGTCACAGCTACTCCAGGATTTGTTATCTCTGCAGCTCATGTCAAACAGAATAACATCTTCACCTGGCTCAAGGAAACGATTTCTGCTTCCAAAAAGCTGGGCAGCAGAATCCCTCCAAGGATGCGAGGGTACATTAAAGCCACTAATGTCCATTTCTTTAGGTTTCAAACATGTTTGATTCTCCCATTGAGGTGGTCTAACTGTAGGAGCCATATGCCCTTGGTATGTTTGGTAGCCTTCCTGGACTTGAGTTGCAAGGGATTCAGCAAGGATATAATCATTGAGTTGTTGCCACAAAAGAGCTTCAATAAGACACTGATGCTCATAGAGGTCTGGTGGAATAACACCATGCTCTGTAAAGTTGTATAAAAGATCCTTGTAACCATACTCATCTGCTGTTCCATACAAGAGACGTTGTATTTCCTCAAGATAACGTCGCGTTGGAGAAATTGTAGGATCTTGCAAGCCCTGAGAATGTGTGGCTTCTTTACAAGTCTCAACAGTGGAAGTGACTGGACTGCCACTCGTTAGAGTTGCTGTACTTGAATGGATATCCACCTTACTCTTTGGTAGTAAATGATCGAAGCAGCCTTTTTCATTTTCCTTTCCAGGAGCAGAAGTACTGTCATTGGTGCCTGTTTTTAAAATACTTGATAACAGACTAGGAGACCTGCTACTTGCGCTGGTTTTTTGTTCTTCCTTTCCAAGTTGAGGAGTAGATGGCTGCTGTGTTTTTGATGGTGATTCCTCAGTGGCACTAAAAAGGCTTTTGAGAAAACCTTTTTGAGATGTACTTTTTAAGTCCTTATCTTTATCTCCCACATCTTGGGAGGAATGCATTTCTACAGGTTTAGTTCTCTGAATCTGAGGTCGGCCCTGTCCTGTATGTGGCTGCTTTGGTTCCTGTATTTTCTGATCAGCAGGTGGGGGTGGCGACTGTTCCACAGTACCTGAAATTTTGTTTAAAATGCCAGAGAATAATCCCCCTGATTCAGACTGAGCTGGAGTTTGTCCAGGCTTATCAGATGGCTGACCTCCCTGTACAGGTTGAGGTGACGGTTGTTCCTGTGGTGCGCTGTCACCGGATGCAAGCTTAAGAAAACCTGAGAGCAAGCCTCCACTTTGACTCGGCTGCTGAGTTCCAGTTTGTTGAGAGCCTGTTTTACCAGATTGCTGCTGCTGTTGTTGCTGAGGTGATGTTTGACTGAACAGACCAGACAAAAATCCTCCTTGCTGACCTGTTTGAGATGACTGTTGACCTACAGGTTGGCTGGGTCCAGCTAAATTTGATTTATTGCCTTGTTGAGATGCAGTCTGTGGGGTGGGCTGTTGTGGTGCATTATCACTAGCAGCCAATTTATTAAAAAGCCCTGACAATAGTCCCCCCTGTTGTAGCTCTGGTGCAGAGGCAGCACTTTGCTGAGGTATTTGGTTTTGTCTCCGGAGAGGTTGTCTGTTACCTTGTTGTGGTTGCTGTTGGTTTCTACTGACAGGTGGCTGTTGCTGAGGTGGAGGAGTAGGACCTGTTGAAAATAACCCAGAGAAAAAGCCTCCCTGTTGACTAGATGCTTGTTGAGTAATGTTAGGCCCTGGTCTTTGTGCTTGTTGCTGTTCAGGTTGACTCCCCACTGTAGACTGTGGAGTAGCTGCATCTGTAATTTTGCTAAATAATCCACTGAGCATCCCTGCAGGACTACTGGGGGGTTGCTGTGGTGGGAGTTGGTTTTGCCGTTGTAGGTTTTGCCTATTGGTGGGTTGCTGAATGGGCTGGTTCCCAGGTTTGACAGTCCGCGACTGGTTTTGTGAGTGCTGGGTTTGGTTAGCTGGAGCAGAGTCTTGAGCTCCCATTCCAAAAAGACCAGAGAGGAAGCCACCTTGCTGAGGAGGATGTTCTTGCTGGGAACCAGTTTCTGGGAATTTTAGCAAACCTCCAAACAATCCACTAGGTTGTGGTGTTGTTCCTGTTTCTGTTGGAGGTGGTTTGGGGGGTGTTTGGTCTGTCTGTTGCTGCTGTTTGCTTGGTTTCTGGTCTGAGACTGCAGGCTGTTTTAGCTGTGGGTCAGATGGAGTCCCTCCTGACAAAATCCCTGCTGACTGAGTAGGAGTCATCCCTTGGCTCAAGTTTTGATCAGATCCTTCCATTTTTGCTTTATGGTCAGCCACTTCTGGTTGTAACTCATGGCTAGCAAGATTTGGTTGAGACCCAGACACTGTGTCTGTGGCTTTTTTTAAGATCCCAGATAACAGTCCTACAGATGATGGCTGAGCAGAAGTAGGCTGTTCTTGCTTTGGAGTTGAAATTTGACTAGATTGTCCTCCTGGTAAAGTGGATGAGGACTGATTCGTAGAAGCAGAGACATCAGAGGCAAATTTTAAAAATCCAGACAACAGTCCTCCTGACTGTTGTGTGGCAGACGTTTGCTGTGTTTGGGGAGAAGACTGGGAAGGTGGTGAAAATAGACCTGAGAACAGCCCACCCTGTTGAGACTGAGTGTTTCCTCCTTCAATTTTCATTACAGAAGAATCAGAATCAGTTGATCCAAGTTTCAACAATCCAGAAAGAAATCCTTGAGTCTGTGAGGCTTCTGGTTGCGATTCATCTTGTTCCACAGATTTGGGAGGACTTTGGTTTTTAGATGTCGCAGTTGATTCAGACTGAACATCTGGCTTGGACTGGGAATCTTTTTCAGATGACATTTGCTCTTGGCACAAAGGTTCTGTTTTGCAAACGGTGCCCTCTGTGATATCAGACACTATTTGTTCAGTTTGGTCAGTAGGTTTGGTTAATATCACGGTGGGAGTCATTTGTTGCTTCATGGTTTCCTTAGCTGGTTCATTTGGGGTTACTTTAAAAAGGTTTGAAAACCACCCAGTTTCTGTGTTTCCTTTGGGTAAACTTTCAAGAAGTGCTGCACGACTTGGAGAGGGTGTTCTTGTAGGGGTTGGGGTTGGACTCTTTGGCGTGGCACTGGCATCTTCACCAGATGCAAACTTAAGAATCCCTGATAGCATGCCCCCTTCTGCCTTTGGTGGGGCTGTTGTTGTGGAAATATTTTCTGAGAAAAATGGAAGTTTGAGTTTGGTACCTAAAAATGACTCATCTGCAGGCTTGGTGTCACTCTGCTGGGAACTTTCTGGAGGAGTTGTTGACATTAGTGAAGAAAGAGACTTTTTAAAAGGACTGAAAAATCCTGCTTCCTCTGAACTGCTTTCAGGTTTTGGTTCAGGTACTGGTGAAGATTTTCTTTGCTGAACATCAGGTAGTTCACCAGAGGACTCTGTCTCTGGAAGAAGCTCTACTGATCCACTACCAGTTTCTTGGAAAAGCTCGATTGATCCACTTCCTGTATCTGACAAAAGATCAACTGATCCACTGCCAGAGCCTGTTCTCATTTCACCTGATAATTGCCGGTCTGTTTGTGATCCCTCTCTAATAGTACTCACCGTTTTGTTTACAGGGCCTTGCTGGGAGTCATTGATTGGAGCAGATGCACTTCTTTGCTCTGATGGCTGAGGTGATGGGTCTCTAGATGGTGGTGCACTAGAAAAAAGTCTCAAAGGACTAAGTCTTCCTAACATGGATTCAAAACCAGATGTAGCTTGTTTAGAACCGCTTCCTTGTGAATCTGTACTAAGTGTCGCCGTCTGACTGGCGTCAGCTTGCTGGTTGGATTCGGAAGATTGAAATGGCAAAAGAGACTGAAGGGAAAACTTTTTTTCTGATGTGGGTTCCTGAGAGGCAGGTGGAACTATAGCTACGGGTGGGGAAGTACCACCACTTTTGGGAATAAATGAAAGCAGCTTTGAAATGCCCGACTCAGGTTGGGGTGATGATTGAGAGGTAGGTGGTTCTGTGGCAGTAGCACCAGAGGTTTCTGTGACTTCAGTATTCGCTTTGGGGATCAAAGAGAGAAGTTTTGAAATACCAGAGTCTGCTTGGGTTGGTTGGGGAGATGGAGTTGTACCAGTAGCATCTCCCTCAGTGGCAGGCTTTGATCCTGTTATTGTACTAAACAATGAACTCATTGCATTCTTTACTCCAGCTATGCCCTGTTCAACAGCACTATCCTCCTTAGTATCAACTTTGACATCGTCATTACTACTCTCTTTAGGTTGCACAACTTTAGCATCAGTTGGCAGTGCTGGGAGTTTTCGTCTAACTGGTTTAGGCATTGATTCGTAGTTGCTGATCTCCTCTTCTTTTACAGCTAAGTATTCCGACACTGAGTGAACTAAACTCTTTAGTTCATCCATTGGATCTATATATTCTTCACCTGGTTCCTTCACCGGCGACAACATAGGATCTTGTCCATGACTTGACCTCCTTTTACTTGAAAAGTCTTCTCCGTAAGGCGGCATATACTTGCCAGGGTAGTAATAACTTTCATATTCATAGCAAGTATCTCCCTCAGTGAATGTCAGGTCATCTAATTCCTCCTCAGAGCCAAAGGAATACTGCATCTCATCTGAACCAACTGAGTTATATTCCCCTCTCTCCCTGATCCTTTCAGCCTCTTCCCGAGCAGCTTCCTCCTCACGAAAAGCTGCATAGTTCTCAAGTGTGTCTTCTAAAGCAGTTTTGGCCCACAGTCTAGTTTTGAAAAGTAGACTCTCTCTATCTGACAGCTGTCGTAGCTGTTTAGCAGAGGGTATTATATCAATTTCAGGAGGTGACGATTCATCCTCAAAGCTGCCGGCTTCCTTGTAGACTAACCGCACTTCTCCACTGCCGAAGGCACGCCTCCGTCTGTGTGTCCTGCCATCCAGCTCCAGCAAGTCCTCTGGGAAATGTGCATCACATTCCACTGTCTGATAGAATCTGCTGACTCTGGACTCGGATGGACTGTCACTAATTTTATAGATGATGCTTTTGTCCTCATCCTCCCACATTTTCTGCTCAGCATCCAAGTAATCGTCCAAGACACCAGAGTCAGGCACTTTGTATTTACTCTCCCAGTCCTCCACACCCATACCTGAATCAACAGGGATTATTTTTACTCCACCCTTACTGTTTGATTTCCTAAAAATAAAGTTAAAAGTACCAAGTGGGAAGCAGCAGAGGACGATGCAAAGAAAAAAGAAAGAAAAAGATATTAAGCATTAGACATGAACCAAAAGCAACAGATCATGCAGAAAAGAAAAGCACTGTAGAATACCTGTGTAGTAAAAAAGAAAACAAAAGACAAGAAATACAGACAGAGGAAAAAGTATGTGATAGTGTGCAAATTTTCATGGTCCAATTTTTTTGTCAGAAAGTTATGCTTTGACATATGTCAGTTGTGATTGAGAAGTTTTCTATTTTCGCAAAACAAGTTGGGTATAATGGCTTTTCTCCGATTTTGGCAATACATTATATAAAAAAATATTGGTTTCCCATGGCAACACACTCTTTAAATAGAGTAAAAAATAAAACAGTGTGCATCTTATGAGCTACAACACTCATAAAAACCTTTCCTGATTTCAACCTTCAGTGATCTGCCTTTCAAGGTCACCTTATTGTGCGCCTCTGGACTAGTTCCAGTGTAGCTGCCATTTATAGGTCACTCTGTGGAAGTCCTGCGATCACTATTTGCTCATGCACATTTGCATTTCCATCATAGAATTCAAACAAACATCTGTGTCAAGGGTCATTACAGGTGAGGAGAGCTGTCTACAATGTGGACGCAAAATAGCACAGTCAGGTCAGGAGGTCAGATACACAACAAAAGACATGCTAGGATTTGTGTGTGTGTGTAATTCACAGGGTTATGCACCCTCAATTTGTCCTTCATTGTGCCACTGTCAGCTTGGCTTTCTACTGTGACATGCTGAGGCATCCATGGGGAGACATTTGATGAAAACAAAATTAACTGTGGTGCTTTCATGAATGCCGCAGCAACACCATCTTCAATCATCACTGCTGTACTTGCTATAATTTCTTTCCTAGATTTTTGTCCTCTTTCCCAAATTGATATTCAAGTCAGTGGGACGCCTTTTGAGAGAGCGGTGGAGATGCATCTGAAGTCGGAGTGGTCAGAGAGAGATTTAATTGAAAGGGCTACCATTCATTTATATCAGATTTGGCTTTTGATTTTGATCTTAGGCGGTGAGTTACTCAAACATAAAAATGTTCAATCAATTAGACTTAACATACTTCAGTAAAAAAGTTTTGACAGAAGACAGTATTTTTATATATGCAGTGAGAGCATAGTTCACTCAAAAAGTGCCACTTCTGCTATCAAACTGTTGCCATTTAAAACAGGAGGGTAAAACATAAGGCCTGGGGCCCAGAATCAGCTCAGCAAAAATTCAAATCTGGCCCACTTGATGTCTTTGGAAAATGTAGAGAAGGGCATAGACTTTAGACTTTTCATTACAAAAGAAATGAAATAATAAAGAATCAAATTACAGAAAAGTTCCTATTTTTCACTTCGTCTACTAGTGAAATGTTTTTATTGTGCGTCCACAGTAAAACGAATAAATAAAACAGGACAATTTCTGTCTAAATTTCTAAAAGCTTGTTCTTTATAATTACAGGATAATCTGCACAATGAGCTATTAAGAAGTTATTCTGTAATTTTACACATTAATTTCTTATAATTTAAGACCAAAAAGTTGTGCTGATGGATGACTTTCATTAACTAAAGCAGCACATCATTTATCATGCAAAAATAAATAAATAAATGAAAAATAATTGAGATGTACTGTTAAAATCCCACATGTCAGGGATTACATGCGCACTTAAACAACTTTACCGACAGAAAAGGGACGTTTCACTGGTCCAGCCCAGTTAAGATCTAAGCCCTGTTTTAAAAACATTAATAAAGGATTCTTAACTATTATTAATATTAACTAAATCACTAAAACCAAAGGCACAAGGAAGAGTAGTGGATTAGTGTGAATAATTCATTTAGAATTATTTACTAGCTTTAAACTGTATTTGGAGGCAAAGAGTGACCATGAAAATATTAACCTCTAGCAGTGCTGCAGTGATGTGCTTGCTTATGAGTATTTTTAAGTGAGCATATATTTACCTGGGCCCCCTCATTTCTAGCTCATAGCTATGCACAGAGTCAGACTCCTTTGACAGTGTTTGATGTTGAACCCTGCGCATCATGGGATACTGATGCACTGAGGAATTTGTTTGGGAAGTGTTGTGGAAGGGTGGAGGTTTGTTTCCAGTTTCACTGTCCCAGTCGTCCACTGCACTGTCATGGTCATCAAAAGCTGGGTGGAAGACAACAAAAACACAGTAAAGAATAAGATCATGTCCACCCTCTGCAGAATGCTGCCTGCACTTAGAGCACAGCCAAACAATGAAAATATCTGAGTAAATGGCTCCCTCTTGGGGTAACAGGCATGTATTACAAAGTGAAGGAAGTTAAAGCCCAAAATGATGGGAAATGATGGGATATGTTTGCTAGAAAACATATCAAAGTGCCACATAACAAAACAACATGCCAACAAATGAGGGATTCGCATTTTATATTTTGACCAAAAGAATTCAAGATTTTTAAATTTCATTTACAGCAATCGTAAAGAATAAAGAGCTAACATGCAGTGGTACTTGTTTTCAGTAGGCACCATCCATACCATGCAGTCATAGACAGAAAATACAAGTGACAGAGGGGAGGAAACACCGCCATACGTACTCTGTTGGTCACTCCATCCAAAATAACTCCAACTGCCTGGTGGCATGGAGGCAAAAATTAAACTTTGTTACTGCAGAACGAAGCCAGTAAGTGTTACTGATGATGGCCGAATGAGAGTGTAACATGGTACTGAACACATCCAAAGAGAGATGGATGAGAACTACGTGAAGAAACGCGGTGAAGACGAAAATGAAGTAATGTGATGACTGAGTTAAATCACACAAAAACAGCAAAACAGAAAAAAGTATTTACAGTCAGTAAGTTCATATCCGTGTACAAGTAACTACAAATTTATACTTTATTATTTTATACTTTGACTACTTATTATTATCAGGCGGTGAAACGGCTTCACACCCAAAATCCAGCAGAATTTCTCACAGAAGCTGAAAATTATATCTCCGCTCATCTTACACAGAGTGAGATGACTTTGTCCAAATCAAAGTGAAAGTTTAATACTTACAGCACTGGGAAGGCACAGATGGCATTCTTCTTCTCTGGCCCTCATCTTGTGATGGATACTGCAAAGATTAAACAAAACATAGAGGAGAATTAGAAGCATTAAGATATCAAAGAAATGCCTTTATTGGAATATGGGCTTGTCACTGCAGTTCCTATAAACCCCCTGCTACTGTTTCCCATGTTATGTCAGTAGGTGGAAGCAGAGCAGCAAAACAAAGTGCCACGTCACTGAGAAGCTCACACAGTGTGAAACAATATGATATTAAAGCACACAGAGTTTGTAGATAAAAACTCAAGCATCAATTACTCAATATCTCTAACAGCTGATTAATATATAACACAGTAACAGGAAAACAGAATATGCAGTGAAGTTACCTCATTATGTATCCGCTCCAGTTTGCTGGTCCAGTACTGAGCCTCGTCTTCGGGAATGTCTGGATAAACGTATGGGACAGAAGAAATATGGAGTGAGTTAAAATAGTGACAGGCGATTACAAGGTGGTGAAAAAGAACGTGTGGAAGAAATACAGGTGCATGGAAAAGGGGAATTTAGGATTAAATACATAACGGGAGATGACAGAATATGAGGCAAAGTGCAGAAAGAAATGAAGGACCATTTCTTTAGCTCCACCCTTCCATCATTTGCCACTCCTCCATGCTCCCTGCCCCATCCCATCCTATTCTGTCTGCAGGTTGATGAGGTTTCCTTTCAGGGGCCTAAAGGTTCTTCCCAAAGAAAAGGGAGTAGCAGAAGAAAAAAACTTAAGCATAAGAGGAAATGTGAAAGAGCAGTCGTCTCTGCTGTGGTTCCCCAAGAAAAAATAACCAAATAATATTTCAGCTTATGTTTCAGCAAAATCTTGTACAAGCAGATTTATGGCCATACTATCGAGAAAATTATCTAGATCCTCATACTCATATATACTCATATTTCATGCCTGGGTTTCTAAATGTTAATTTTTATCAAAATAATTTTAAATGTTAGTAACTGGGTAATTGCCTTGTAGATGATATCACACTCATTGGCTGCAAAAACATATCTTTAAACTAAATTCTATTCATCTGAAATTGAATCATCAATCGGACTTCAATCTATGAACAAACTACAGGCGATAGCTTTAAAATATATGATGCATGAGATTCATTTCACAAAGTCTGTCAATCTGTGCCAAAACAGTAAAATCATTACAGAAAACCTGTTAGACCACAGCTAGAATTCAAAGAAATGCGTCAGTGTGGCTCTTTGGCTTAACCATTGTTCAGTGGTATAGCGGCTCAGGGGTGATGCCTTTTCTTAAGAAGAAAGCTGTTAAACGGTGATTCAGACTTTGCACAATGACTTTTCTGCAGAATACAGTTAAAATTCCAACAATTACACCTTTCTTCTCTGCACTTTCAAACTTTGCAGACCAGTTTTCACCCACAAGCTGAGTGTGCGTTACAAGAATGTTGAATTAGCCATGATCAGGACCTGGTGGCAATTTTATGTTTGTTGGATGTAAAAGAAAGTGGATTACTAGATTACTCTGAAAACGAAGAAACATTGTCAGACAGGATTTGAATTTCATCTTCCATTATCCACATTCACTTGGCAAGGCGAAAAATCTGCAGAGCTACCTGGTGTGGCGACAACAGAGTAGCTGGAAGTAGCTTCATAACAATTCAATCAAGCAGTGAAAAGGTCACAAAATCCCAGCACTGTAATTCACATATGTCTGGTCAATGTTCAAGTATCAATGCAAACTGCAGCAGTCAAGTTTCAGTCAGTGCTGCAGCAGGTTTCACATGTCTGCTTCACCTCACATCCCTGCATCTCACCCCGCGGCCTCCCCTCAGCTCAAGCTGTCTCACCGAGCAGCTGTGCGTTACGATTTAAAAACTTTGAGGCATTTGTCAATGTGTTTTCTAGATGATATGTTGTGCTAACTGATGAAAAATAGAACTAATCACTGATTAGAACCTACGTTGTTAACTGCAGGTCACATACCTTCTCCTGTTTTTGAGGATTTATCAAAAATAGAAACTCTCCATCTTTTTTTAAGTTGAGCAGACATGAACCACAGTTCCACTGTTGACAAACAGTGAAGGTGGACGGAAAATGGCAGCTCAAGAAGACACACTTCAGACAGCTTCTTGAGATTAATAGCTTGCAGAGGAAACAAACTGTTCCCACAGTTACGTTGCTATTTCAGTCAGAACACTGATAGTGGGGAAAAAATTATTTCCATTTGCAGTAATTTACATTCGTATTTACGGCTCTGTTTAGAGCACACATTCCTGCTGTCCAGTGTGCACACGTGGAAGTGTGGAGGCAGCAAAACCCCAGCATAGAGCAGAGCTCAGTGACAACAGATATGATGTTAATTGGGTTACATGCAGCACTGGGAGGAGGAGGTGGGTAACAATGCGGTCTGCAGATGCAGAACTACTGTGGGCATGCTAACATCAAAAGTGCCCCATATATGAAATCTACCAGCTGGATGGTCACAACAGGATCAACTGCTGATCTGCCAGCTTTGCTTGGTGACTGCACTCCAGAAATAAAAACAGCAATTAGGACAACAGCAGAGCACGCACTCCAGCCACTGCTGTGTTTTTCCCTTTTAAATACATCAATTCAAACTATCCTAAACTGCACAAAAATATACTATCTTGAAAAATGAGAGGCAAGCAAATATTACCAAGCACAATTCTTCACCTCAACTCTTCCATGGAAGAGGAATAAAAATAGAGGACTGAGGAATATTTAGGAGTGAAATGTTACAGTGAATAAATCTTTCATAAAAACTTTATGAAGCCTAATGGTTCTTCCACAAGCTCTGATATATGAGGGATTCTACAGGAAGTCTTAGAGGATACAACATGGCACAAGTAAAACTCCAAACAGCTATATTTAGTGCAATGTTTAGAGTCTAACCACTCTGAAAGATCTCACATGTTGCTAAGCTGTGGATAGTTGTTATGTTCAGGTTTTATTTTGAAGTTAAAATGCTTTAAATAGTTATTATCTTCAAAATTTTAATTGTTATTGCTCTCACCCAGCATAGATTTTCTTAACCACTGATTTAACTTAGAACAGACAACGACACGATGTCACATCCACAAATATGGCCGATTCAGAATCACCGGTGAGCCTAACGCATATATCTTTGGACACAAAAAGATAAGTTTTCCTTTGTGAGAAAATGTGTTTGCACAAATATACAGACCGAAGGGCAACTCAAAGCGAGTGTCCATCAGCACTTGGTGCGGAGTTGGGTTGGTGGTGCCGCAGATCTCATCCTCCCTCATTAACACCTCAGAGTCCAAAGACGTCCACTCTCCTGGTCCCTCCTAGAAGACAGAAAAGCAGATGCAAAAAGAAAGGTAGTCAGGAGAGAGCCAGGAAGACTAAAACAAAGAACAATGCCAAACATCTGCTTTGTGGGAAACAGCATCAGCAGAATAATGGAGGGTGCAGGAGGGCTTATTAGGAATATCATCCACTGAACCTGAGCAAAGATGAAAAGATGAGGAACAACACTGGCAGTTCAGATGTTGAAAAAAAGAAAAAAGAAGGTGAGTGTATGCTGTGCTTCATACTTAGACGCCAAACATTGAGGCTACATTATTAATGACTACACAGGAGCTGCTGCCTCGCTTTAAAACTGCAGAAAAAGTAATGAGGTCTACAGGCGAGACCGGCCTGCCCACAGTCCGACAAAATGACTTAGCCAATGCTTCACCTGTGAGAGGGCTTTTTAAGACTAAGCTAAAAGGGAAAGATGGAGATTTAATAAGTAAGCACTGCTTGGCAGATGGTGTGTGTGTGTTTACTTTAAGGGCTGTTGCTAGCATAAGTAGCCTGAGCTGCAGATACACCACATCTAATTTAACTGTAATGGTAAAAACCAGTGTAACCATCTGTTCAGTTCAAATATAATCAGATACAAATAATAACCCTAACCCCAAAATTAATAATTAAAACTTTATCAGTAGCTTTGTTGTGGTGTGTGATCAGTTGCATCTTGTTGGGTTCAATTATGCTTGAGGTGTGTCCCGCTGTGGCAGATTCACTGACCGATTAAACTGTTTGGACCACAGCTGACTGGAAGCTACACTTCCAGTTGGCAGTTGACTGATCAAATATTTCAAATTATGCTTAAACTGATTCATGCTTTGCAGTATTTATTTGAATAAAACCTGATCTCTACAATAACCGCAAAAGAACCAAGGCATTCACAGACAGGAGAGCATCAAGTCTGCTTTATCAGGTATAAGAAGTACTAAAAAGAGCAGCAAGTGTGTAAAAATAACAATCAAGTTCCCATTTGTATGTTGAAACAGGTCCTGGTTGTTATAGTCAGTCTTGCTGTTCACACAGGCCATTAAAAAGCAAAGTCCACAATAATTCTGTGGAAGTGTGAGGCTATCAAATCAAGAAAATGTTTTCTTTTGTGTCAACTAAGGGGCACAAACTAATGCACGAACCATGGCCACGGCTCATTTATGTTTAATGCCGAAACCTAACAAGTGAGTCAGAGTGAAAAAGAGTAAACAAAAACAAAAAAGGTCTCAATGGGACGCAAACCAGGGTCTCCTGGTTGAAAAGCCCGACACTTAAATCCCCCGACCCAAACCTTCCAATGCAGATTTTGCATGTGTTTAAAATGGAGCTGTTATCTCTCAATATTTGTGCAGACAGGGTGTCAGGGCGCTCACTCCAAAGGACGCCTTTCACTCAATGCTGACATGCTGGAAGTAACTGACAGAACAGCGCTATTACAGCATGCTCCTCGACGGGGAAGGTTTATTTTAGAACAAACCATTAAGCATTGATTAACTTTGAAAAATGAGTAATTTTATTTGACTTATACCTTAAACTTTGCATATTGAAATTAAACTGAAACCATGAATATGTGCTCATAGTTCATGTGCAGAACTCTGCGTCTAGTGACATAACCAGGTGATGTTGTTTTAAGCCCTTCGTGTCCACATGCATGTGAGGACAAAGAGATTAAAGGGTGTGTTACCTCGTCAGACTGTCGAATGGAGCTGAGGGGTATCAGCGCCGTGCCGATCATCGTGTCCCAGATCAAACCTTTGTTCCACAGCTCCACCACCAGCCCGGACTCTAGATGACTGATCTCACTGGGAAAAAGACAAACACATCACCTATATTACAGTCAAAGTTAAAAGCTCTGTACCAGTGTATTAGCCATAGAGATTATTAACTAGAACACGTCTGTGTAGTTGTTCAGGTGGCAAACTGCTGTGAGTGACCTCTGGTCACCAGCTTCAAAACAAAGACGCACAACTGTTCTGCAGGTTTGAGAACATTTGCAAACACACTCAGGTTCATAATAGAACATTATTAATATATAACTTTGGTGGGAAATCACATCCTTCACTTTTCTCTTTGTACCGTTGTTGCACACTGATGTGACTGTCAATCACTGCCGTGTATAAACAAAGTAGGAGGTGTTGTCTCGCTCTGAATTTGTCGAGCTGTCGTATAAACTCCACGCAGTCTTTGGTGATGTCTCGTATGACTTTATTACAAATGTGAGAGCCGTGGAAATCAAAATGAGGCAGGGATGAATATAGGGCCTTATGCTGAAGAACCCAGAGTTTACAACTTGATTTATCAAATATCACAAAAAAAAAGAACACAATTTCACACAATTAGCTACAACAATCGTCACGATTTGTGACAAATGGACATCAATAAAAGTGATAATGAAGATTTAGAAGATGGTAGTGAGACCTGTTATGATTTATGGTTTGAAGATGGGAACAGTGAGAAAAAGGAGGCAGGGGTGGAGGGGAAAGATGTCCAGATTTTAGAATAGAATTGAATAGAATAGCCCTTTATTGTCATTTTGAATGTACAATTAAATTGTAGGTGCTCCACAACAAGTGTGCTGGAATAAAATATAAATAGCAGACAGTAGGAATAAATGGCAAACAGGATCCTGTCCACCAGGATGAATAAGAGATGAGTGCATCAGAGGGAGCGCTCAGGATGAGAAGTTAGGAGACAAAGTTAGGAGGCAAGGCTGAAATGGTGTGGACATGTGCAGAGGATGGACAGTGGATCTGTGAGACAAAGGGTGTTGAATCTGGAGCTGCCAGGCAGGAGGAAAAGAGGAAGCCCTCAGCGTATATTCATGGAAGTAGTGGAGGAAGACATGCTGAGTGGTGCGGTGACCCCTGAAAAGAGCAGCTGCAACAAACATCCCAATACGCTTCATCAAGGGATTAAAGACAATCCCAAGTTCAGTTACATCAAACATCTATTATACTGTAGTCAAAAGAAGACTGTCATGTCCATCCATTCATTTATCCAATTCAGGGTTGCATGGACGCCGGAGCCGTCATAGGATGAGAGGCGGAGTGCACCCTGGACCAGACTGCTGCAGGGCTAATGCAGAGAAACAACCATTCACACCAAGGGCTACATTAGAATCAGCAGTTAACCTAACGCCACTACACGCATCTCTTTGGATTACGGGGAAGAGGCCGGAGAGAATCCACACAAACACGGGGTGAACATGGAAACTCCAAAAAAATCCAGATGGTGGATTTGAGCCCGTGCTCTGCTACCCACCACACCACTCCGCTGCCCATGCCAACGGTCATTTCCATCTGTAGCAATTCATCTGTGGCACATCTGTGTTCAGAGCATACCTGCCTTCCCTTTAATATTATATGACTTTCACAAATTGGGTGCACAGAAACTGACTGGTTAATCCATCAGCTGATGCAGGCCGACACTGAGATCAGCTGACCCGCTAAGCTTGTCTCTGAGCTCAATTCTGTGGCCTACCTGACTTAATGCTACCCTCACTTAGTGCTTACTTGTTATTTGTCTAATAACAACTTAAATAATTAGTGATTATGACACAACAGTTGTTTGGTTCAAGGCTTATCATTATATACTCTGTGTGTGCCACTAACCTCAGCACACTGCAGTACCGCTCTCCTCCCAGCAGGTCTGTAAGTGGGCCAGTATTATCTCAAAGAAGCGAGGCTGAAGGGTGACAGCCGTCTTTTTCTGACAGATCTTTTAAAAAAAGAAGACGGCAGCCAAACCGTCTCCGCTCCTCATCTGCATATTCATATTCACAGTCCCATTCATATTCATCTTGCCTCAGTTTAGCTGTCAGTCATCCAAGATGACACTTCACAGCTGGGATGATGGAGAGAAGAGGGTGTGTGGGAGATGCTATGTGAAAAGTTTGCACTTGTGTACGTGTGTGTGCTTGCTGCCTGATGAAGGAAAGTCAAACCAAAATGGTGATGTTCCTAAATGTTAGCATGGTTAATATTAAACACTGATGTGTTTTTGGCGGTTTGCTATTCCAACTATGTAAAACAGCGCCATTAATGACGCTCTCATTGAGGAAAGCAAAATGACAGCAGAGGTCAGAGACCAGGTCGATGGAAAATTCTGACTTTTATCTGTGAATTTTAAACAGCAGGAATCAATTCAGCTCCACAATATAACTGACACACAAAAACATTCTGCACATATTAAATCTTTCACATCATGGATGCTCGTAAATGTAAACATATAAACACAATGTTTGTTGACCATTTGTCATGAATAAGAAAACATTGATGACATTAAAATGTTCTTTTTTTTTCTTATTTTCACTTGTAATGTATGTGATACAAAAATAATGTTTTAATGAGTTCATTATATGCAGAAAACCAAATAAAATGATTAATACCTTGTTTGGTCTTTTATTAAATCAATTCAATTCAAATGTATTTACTAGGGCTGCAACGATACACAAAATTCACGGTTCGATATTTTTTCGATACAAAAATGTTCATGCCTTTTTAATTTGTCATTTATTAAAATTATAAATATATATTTTAACTCAAAAGTACAGTTTTTAAATGTAATGTTGCTGAAACAACAAAGTAATAAAATACTAAATCTACCTGATGGAGAAATCACTCATCTTTGGAAAAGAGAGTTTATTACAGAGAAATGGCTTTTTCCAAAATAAAAGCTATACTATACGCTTCTTCTGGGCTATATTCTCAGCAGCATATTAAACATATCAGGTCCCCATAAGGAGAATCCTGTGCTAACGGCTGTCTAAATGACTCGGGTAAAGTTTGTAGCATGCATGCTTGTTGTTTTTGTCTGCTTCCACTTGTCTTTGCACTAGGATGATGTCGGAGTAAATGTGCAGTCATATTCGTTGTGTTCCCACTAGTGCTGTCAGCCTTAATCTGAAATGACGTTAACGCCACAACACGGCAAATCTCCGTTAACGAGCTACCGCGGATCGCCCCGTGCGTGGGGCTGGACGGCGTCAACACGTTAACGAGCTAACTGCGCTAACACACTAGTTCCCACCAATTGAGCATTGCGTGGTACATCCAACATACTGTTTTACTTTTGTCCACGACGCGCTTACCTTCAGGGTCATACGTCACATGAAAACCAAAATAGTTCCAAAGGCCAGATCTGAATGAGGGTGGGGGAGGTTCAATTCTGTCTTGCTAGCTTGCCCTGCGCTCAGTGAATCTGCGTTCGACTACTCCGCCTAGGCTGCACTGTCAAGCGCAGATCCACTGAGCGCTCAACACAGACAGCATCGTCAGAAGGAAAGTTGATAA
This sequence comes from Astatotilapia calliptera, assembly GCF_964374335.1. NCBI lineage: Eukaryota > Metazoa > Chordata > Actinopteri > Cichliformes > Cichlidae > Astatotilapia > Astatotilapia calliptera. The sequence continues at coordinate 37,061,427 of NC_137433.1, read as the reverse complement.
AATAAATTAAAAATTTTGTATTGTTCATACATATGCGTACAGAACCGAAAGCACTGTATCGAACGGTTCAATATCGATACGAGTATCGTTGCACCCCTAGCATTTACATAGCAGCAAATTACAACAGCAGTAAGGTGAAGACCCTACAATAATAAAGAGAAAGCCCCAACAAATGGAGCAAGCACTTGGTGACAGCTGGAAGGAAAAACTCCCTTTTAACAGGAAGAAACCTCTGGCGGAACCAAAGACATGCTGCTGAAGATGGCCACAGATGTGACGTGTATAAACACAGTGAGTGGAAAAAGGTGAGTGAAGAAGAAACAGTGCATCATGGGAATCCCCCAGGAGACTAGACCTATTGCAGCGTAACTAAGGAAGGATCCAGGGTCACATGATCCAGCCCTAACTCTAGCTGTGTCCCAAAACGTAGGCTTCATCCTCCTGAGGCGGCATTTGTAGACCGATTACGTCACAGCGATGCGACGAAGGCTGTCCCAATTCATAGACTCCTCCGAATCCGGCCGACAAATGCGTCCTTCTTTTCCCCAGATTTGAAGGATGGGTCAGGTGTATCCTTTGTGGCCATCCATATCCCAGAATTCATAGCACGGCCCAGCCAGTTCCAGTTTCCCCACAATGGCAGCCACTATTAAGTTTCAGCTGGGTTTTCACACAGCTGAATAACCGTCAAACAGAAAACTGATTGAACAGAAGTGTGAGACGGTCGAGAATTTACGGCAGTGTCCTGTTATATTTTAAATAGCAAGGAGCAGACGGCTGAGTTAACTACACCAAGACAGCAGTGATGCACATCTGAAGGTTAGACCGTCCCATTTCACAGCCTCGCACTTGCGGCCTTCTCAGTCTTCGAAGGACCCAGCCCACGTAGACCACGAAGGCTGCGGCCTAGGTTTTGGGACACATCTTTTCTGCTTTAGCAAAAAGGAAAGTCTAATCTTGAAAGTAGAGAGGGTGTCTATCTCCCAAATTCAAACTGGGAGCTGCTTCCACAGAACTTCTGCTCTTTTGACTTTCCCAGTCTCCCTTGTTTGTAGCCAAAGTGCAAAAACACCATTTGGACATTTTCTGGGTTTTTCAGCCACGCTATTGAAGCGATCTGTTCTTGGCAGATTGTGTAATTTTCGAAGGTCCAAAAAGATGAAGGTGAACTCGACTAATGGCAAGTAATGCATTGCATAACGAGAGAGTCAGCTCTGGATCAACGGGCTTAAAGAAAGGGGAAAAAAACAAAACCAAAAAACAAAAGTACCTCATGATCTGCTCATTTTAATCTGAGGGATTATTTATTTGATACCATAAAATCCAAATTTTAGAAATAAGTCTGACGTTGCCCTTCTGTGAAGCCTGTCTCCAAACTATGTGACTCATAGCTCAGATGTGTGTTTGTGTGCGTGTACATGTGCCTTAGGTTTACATCTGGCTCTGGCATATGCCCTCCATCAAAGCCCATCCATTATTGAGGGAATGGTTTGTGGTAAAAGGGAATGAAACGTTGTATTTTTAACACTCAGATGGGAGTGCGTACATGTGCAGGGATGTCTTTGAGTTCAGTTTCTGACAGAAGAGACAGAAACTGAAAAAACAGAAAGGCCAGAGAGGATGTGTAAGTATGTATTTTTACTGAGCATAATGCTTGATGGAAATTATGTCCTGTGAGGGAGAGACCGGAGCACCGGAGAATAACGGATAAAGTCAGTGGTGAAGCAGCTTTTTATGTGTTCCTGTGAGAAAAGCTTTACACAAGCTGCTCCTCCAGCTACGAATCAGTGCTCCTGCTCAAATTTACAAAACATTTTCCCTTTATTTGACATCACCTGCACAAATCAAAACACTTTTTAATGCACTCTAAGAAAACTGCTCAAATATCCAACTACTGCTTCCTTTAAAGCCAGACGTGGGTGGAAAATACTCTTTCTAATAAACAACCCTACGGAGACAAACGTTAGATGAGTGCAAAAGAGTGAAGGAAAAGGTTACGATCAGAAAGATGTTGATCAGTCCTGATATTATAACTTGATAAAATCGGTGGCCAAAGACTAATAAGGGTTGATGTGAAAAGACGGAAAGGTTGCCCCTTTTTTGATAGTTAAACACTTAATTGACAGAGAACTTGAAGGAAAGGCCACACACGTGGGCAAGGAATCGAAACAAATCTATTTTATGTGCGCGTTGTCTTACACTAAGGGGGTTTCAGATTGAAGAGAAAAATGTGAAAGCTGCTGTTTTCAGGAGGAAATGATGGGATAAAGCATAAGCTCCATGTGGCATCCTGTTACACATCCCTTCAAACCCCTGTAACTTTAAAAGTCAACTTTTACTGAAGCCGCCTTCACAGCAGACCTCTGAACTGTGCCAATCATGAGATCTAGATTTAAGCGAGTGGGCAAGTCAGACTAAATGAAACAGACGGATTCAGCAAAGAGCCAAAGCAAGCAGAGACATACTGAAAAAGGAAATGGAGACAAAGAAGCTAAGCCACTCCCACTTACCTGTGATAAAAGAAAAGAAAGACAAGAGCAAACCGAGCTGGAGAGTTGAAATCCTCACATGCATGAGGAGAGGCCAACAGGCTAAGTCTCATGAGTCTGTTTAGAGGCATCAACATTCAACTGCTTATCGTCTCATATACCAGCCCACCAAGCAGCCATCACACATATTTAACAGATCAGACATGACACAAAGAACGAAGGAGGCTAAGATCGCACAAGACAGTTAGTGATAGCCGAAGGAAAAATATTAGACTTTGCAATAAGATGTTAGATAGATGCTTTCAGCAGAAGAAAACAAACTCAATTTACAAACAACAAGAAAAAAATGTCATAAATAATGCAAATGTGACCTCTCAAATACCCAACTGAGCATCTGTTCGTACATAGCCTGATGACTACGAGTCATTTGGTAAGTATGTATACTTTTTACATATCATAGATTGCTTGTGTGTGTTGAGATTGAGAGGCAGTGCTGGAGGTTCACGAATCACCTTTAAACTGCTGCTTTATTGTGATCTCCCTCTATTTCTCTCTCACACGCACACCCGCCTCATTTTTCCTCTCATCTCCAAGAAAATGTGTATTTTCTAAGCCAAACTTCATTACAGCTCACCCTGGTCCTGATGGAGCAACATCCTGATCATTTTGCCATCACCGTATCTACAGCAGAGCTAAAAAATAAAGAAAAATCTTCCTGGAGGAAATAAATGGCTTAAATTAGAATCTCTAAAATTTAGAAAATTGCTGCAGCAGTGATGTGTAAAATTGGTTCCTCTTGAGTTTTCGACAGCAGCTTTTTATGGGAACATGTATTCCTGTGTAGAAGGAGGCCCGTTTGTGTGACTGGTGCTCATCAGGGGTTTGCCCTAAATCTCTGAAAGGCTTAGGTCGTGTCTGTGGACAGAGATGTTTTAATACTTTCAAACTGTACTGTCGAGGCCGTCATCTGTGCATAATTTTTGAGTCTGTTTTCTTTTTAGGACAAATTTCAGAAGTTAATGTAAACATTCAGTATCTACAGAGAATAAATGTGCAGATTTAATCTATTTAATGTCAAAGAATGCAGTAGTGGCCTTTTGCAACTAAGCTGAATCTCAAAGTAGTTGCACTGGTACTCAGTGACATGCTGTATCCTGCTCACCAACACACTGCTGGACAGACTGACCCATGGAGAGAAGTCAGGATTAGGTACACTAAGTAATTAACTGATCTTAGCATTCGACTGATAGCTCAGGCATATAAGGCACAGACTACACAGCAGAACTGGTATGAGACGGTTTTCAGCATCAGACCTTAAGGTGGGATCCTTGTGGTTACTCCAAAGTCAAAGCATGTCTCCAGAGGTGACCGTGCTGTGGCCACGAGGACACCTCAGCTTTGAAACAACCTCTGCTGAGCAAATCCAGCTGGCAGTGACCTTTAAAGCAACATGTTTTTTTATACATTTGTATTTCCTTCCTGGTGCTATTACTGCTTTCATTCAAAGACTGCTACAATACAGTAGTTTAATATTTGTGTTTGTATTGTTGAGTCCATTTGTGTTGTTGCTGTTGTTGTTTAACTCTTTCCTAACTTCACTTTTTGATTTTTTTCATCTTCAAGTATGTCGCAGGCTGCAGTCTGTCTGTGTGAATGTGTGCATGCAAGAGTGTTGTTGGGTTACTCTGTGGCTATAATGAAACAGATTCTTACAGGATAATTTTGTTGATGAATTCCACAATTTCACAGGACATGTACAATGACAATAAAGGGCTATTCTATTCTATTCTATTCTATTCTATTCTATTCTATCCTATCCTGATACAGATCCTTGCCAGATGTTTATACAGTATCTCCACCTGTGACGTTACCCGAGGTTTAACTGAGAAAGCTCCGGTCTTTCCAGAGGTATAGGCTCTTTGGAAAATACACTCATTCAGGCCATTACTACTACCACTAAGATTCAGCTAAACCTCACCATTAGTCCTCGCTCACCATTATGTATAATGGTATTATCCTGTGCACAAATATAAATATAAAGTTGGGCTTTAAAAGTGAAGCCAAGTGCCTCAAACCTGCATTCTTTCTGATGGCCAGCAGGGGGCAACTTGTTTGGCTCCAAGAATAAGTCAAATTTAATGAAAGTCTTTGAGAAAACAGCCCCGTATGTATAGTCTGGATCATATTTCATATTTAGCACATGATGATGTTCATTTTGGAAATTATGGTTCCATTAAGAGTAAAGGAGACAATAAAGCAGGGCATAATTTAGGGTGTTGGAGTGTCCTTTGGTGTCTCAGCCACATCTATCTGCTGCTCATCACAAAGGGTTAAATTAACGCTAATGACCAAAATGCTCAACTGGAGGCCTTGAAACTATGTTACAAGAATAGATGACATCAAGGTGGCTACATCCATATCTACAGTGTAACCTGGATGCAACTTAAAGACCATTGATTGACACACAAAATACTTCCAACAGTTGAAACATGGAAAAATACTGACTGTTTACTTTCAAAGTAAGCGGACCCCCCCCCCCCCAACCTAAACAGATATCTTGTAGAACAGATATCTTGTGGCTTTCAAAAATCAGAAATCAGGATTTCAGAAGGTTGCAGAGTGTCAGACAGAGTAAGCGAATGCAATCAGCAGGTGAGAGATCGAGTTTGAAAGGATGGCCTAAGTGCAGCTGGCAAGGCGGTTACTGTTCTCAGCTTTATTTTTAATTTTGGGCAGGAGTGAAAGGTTTGGCATGACGTTTGAGTGCAAGCTAGTATCAGTCCAAACTCATCTCTGACTTTTTTCTTTGATCCGAGCTTCATCCGAGCCAAGATACCAGCACGCCACAGTGAAGCTGGTTATCCCACCACTATGAAATCTACTCCTGATCAACACAGATGCCCAGTGTGACATAGGCATGCCAATTCCTATCTTCACTAACACACACAAGGTAAACATGAGCACACAAACATTGTGTAAGCTTAGACATGTGCCATCCCTGTCTGTAATCATCCGTTTTAAGAATCTTGAGAAGAAACAATATAAGAATCTAAAGCCACAGATGTGCCTGGTGCTCCCAGTGAGGCCTAAGAGTCAGACTGCACATCTGGCAGGGTCTCGGCACAGTCACTATCCAGCTGTGAGGAGGTGACTTCTTCACTGTTCCTGAGCAACGCAACCATATTTAGAGTGAGTCCTGCTTGTAATACAGTTGATATTTACAATGCATCACACTGGAAAATGTCATTTCAGTACAAAAAGAAGAAGATGCAAAAAGGTAATTTTCAGCTTCTCTTTAGTTTTTTATTATTGGATTTACTGTGTTATATACTGTGGGTCGAGAACAGCTGCAGATCTCTATCACAGCAACACCTAGAACAATATCTAGAGTCACCAGTTTAAACCTGAGTGCAGAGGCCCCCCATGACTTGAAGCCAAGCCCATGTAGTGAATGCTTTTTATTTAAAAAATATTACCATTTGTCTTAGTTCCTTGCTTTGGTATGTTGTGATTTCATCCATTAATAAAACACATAAAAACACATTTCAGGAGGTCCTATGACAGATATGACCGTCTCACTGAAACCTTGAAATTCCTTCTTGATACCTCGAACGTGGCTCAAAGGCAGCGCACTGCTTCTGTGCCCCACTGAGCATAACTGCTGCTAATGAGACTCAGGAGTTAATTAGTCATTTAGCTACAGCATGGGGGGCTGTGTGGTTCTTTTTTCAACAATTAAGGTCATAATATCTCGATGCACGCTCAATCATCCAGGTAAGGAAATCCCAGAAGGATGATTCTGTTCATCTGATCACAGCGTTTTCAGTGGGAGAAACGTCTGTCACTCATCCAGCTGACCTCTTACATCCAGATGAACAGAGTCAACTTTTTGGGTAAGGTCATAAAACTTAATATTTTACTTAACTAAAAAAAAAAAAATCTTCATACTGACTCTGGAAAACTAATTCTCCAAAGAGAGAAAGGTGAGAGAAGTGAGGATAACGGTCTAAATGGATGTGAAGAAAAAGCACAGAGTAACAGGTAAAGAGTGAGGCGAGGAGACAGTGTTATATAATAATGTCGATTCACAGTCAATCTCTCCACTCCATTCTCTAATCAAGTCTAGAGGGATCAGTCTGCAGGAAAGATCAGTATCCCTTGTACAGCACACAATGCACGACTGACAACTGTGTGTGTGTGTCTGACAAAGACAGACGGGGAGAGGAGGGAGATTAATGTGCGATACTGGTGCGCGCTTTACAAGCTGCATTCAAATGCTAAACTGTTATGTAAAGAAAAATACTATTTCACACTGTTGTACTAGTGAATCATTTATAAAGCATGTTTATCTATCACTTTAAAATTTACCCCTCATTCACTCACGCTTTCTCAAGCAAAGTGCTGACCTGACACTCAGGATTTGGGGTTCGCTGTTTTGTGTAAGACCAGGTGCTTGGAGTGGCATTACATGCACACGGATTTTTGAGTTTTTCACTCAAATCTTTTATGTTATTCTCCACGATGTGGATGCAAAACCACCAGTGTGTTAATGTGTGTGTGAATGGGTGGATGACTGAATGTAGTGTAAAGTGCTTTGGGGTCCTTAGGGACTAAGTAAAGCGCTGTACAAATACAGACCATTTACCATTTGTGACGATTGGTGATTAGTTTGTTCGTTAGTTTAGCCTGTAAACACTCTCACAGAGCTTCTTAGCATATCTGTGCAAAGAACTGAGGTATAAGACATCCTTGGTGATCCTAGCCTGACCCATATGCATTCATAACATGCATTTATTTTAACTGATCTCCCAGTCAGTGCAATCAGTGTATCAGTGTACAGCAGTTACTGGCAAATAGAATAAAAATGCCAAGAAAGTCCTTATTATTCTGCGAACCCTGCATGTATGTCAGCACACGTAGGGTTTAAAATTAATAACTGCTAGTTACATGATCCGCAAAAAAAGAAAGTGGCACACAAAGTAACAAATTACTTCCTACAGTAAGCACATGCACATTTAATATTTACTGTAGGAATTAAAAAGTAATGTGCCGACACAGATCTCAAGACATATACAACTGAAATGGCAGCTGCATAACAGTTTAAAAATGGGTTTTGCATCCACACCAATCGAAGAGTACCAAGAACCAGCACTTCAGGAATCACAATAAAAAAAACGTAAAGTGGGATTTCAGCTATTTCAGCTGCAGCTGCACCCCCTCTGCTGTTCACATATACTCAGACCTGGCTGGACAATTCATTAGATTTATCACCAATTCGTCCACTTATCTGAGCTGGGCATGTCATTTCACTTTCTATCCATCCTACCTGCTCCAACCACAAATTCCCATTTAGTAGCCTGTGCCCGACTGGAGTCCCACAGGCGGCTGGTGCTCTTTCAATTTCAGCGAGCCCTATTAAAGCCAGCTAACAAGTCAGCTTGCATTGGATAGCTGGCCTGCATTCATCCAAGGGCTGACACATTCTCCTGAAGCTCCAATTTCTCCCTGCATTTTCTTTAATACATCCCAGGAGTTTAGTGTCGTACTGCTGCCAATAAAAGTGACAACGCTGAGCCAAAAAAGTAAACGAGGAACATGTAAACCAAAGCTAGAGTCAGAATAACGTGACTGATCCTCGGTGCAATGCGTTATAGCATAGGTCTTATAAATGAAACCAAAACTAAATATGCCTCCAATACCAGGAATCTAAAGTGTGGTTGGACGGTCCTGCCTACATTTGGTTAAAAAGTGCAAGATGAAGTTGTCTTTGAGAGATCTTTTAGATCTCTTTCAACTTCAAAGTCTGGATTAGTTTGGGTGATACTGAAAGTATCAACATCAGGCTCAGCCCATTTCGGAAATGCAGCTTTTCCGTATCCGTTGTCAGACAGAAACAAAGTTCTGGGTTTGAATCTGGTGGCAATTTACAGAGACGTGCAGGAGGAAGAGACGGTCTTTACTTTAAAAGCTAAATCAGATGTAACAGGCTTTTATAGACAAATGAACAGCCAGCTTTCCACCTTTCACTTATTGACCAAATCTTTATTTTGTTCTCAAGTCTAGCAAAGCCATCTGTTCAATGAGTTTCTGCTGGGTGGAATACATTACTTCAGCCCCACATTATTCAATTTGAATACTGCAAATCTGTACGCCAGAGCACAGCACCATGTTGCAATATTTAAACCATAAAAGAACACGTAATCTTTCAGTGGATGAAAGATGTATGTAGTTTCTACATAAAGATGTATGAACTGTCATTTTATATTTAAGCTATTGTCAGGCTTTCTACTGCTTAAAAATGCTGCAAAAAGCAGGGAAACTGAATTAAATGTAATAATTTAAATGCATTTTTTTAAATTAACATATAAAAGTGATAAAACATAAAAACTATACACCGAGAAGTGAAATTTAGAGCAAAGCAGTAACAGGGTTTGAGGTACTCACAACATGAAGTCTTGTTCCCAACATGGCCGGTCCCCTCGGACTGTGATGGTTGTGCTTTTCACATTCTGCACCTTCAAAGTCACGTAGGCGTTGAATTTGTCTGCAACAGCAAATAAAATGTGAGACTTTGATTATTTAACACACAACATTTTTCATTTTATCTCAAGCCTTTTATTGAAGGTTCAACTACTTTTTGCTCTTTTCTACCATCGCGAGCTGCAGTGAACCAGCACACAGCCTCCTTACTTCAGAGCCATATGATTAACAGGCATTATTTTTAGAGTACTGCAGTCTCATAAAGAGTTCAGTAGAAAGATGAAGGCGAGATAAGAGAGGCAGAAAACAGACAGAGGTATCGGTGTATCTGGCAGACAGCAGGAAAAAAAAAAGAATAACCTGGATTGGAAACAAAGACTAAAGAACACACGTCCAGTTAGATGGAGAATTCTGTGTAGAATTTACTATCACAGAAAAGGTAAAGCATTTATCTGCTACCCACTATAAGATAAAGACCTACCTCATGGTATAACCTGGAGCAGCTTATGCTTGATATAACCAATCAGGTCTTTAGAAAACAACGTCACCATTTATTCCTCAGACCTCAGAGGTTTTTATGATGATTCCTAGCATCTAAAATCTTTGTTGTTCCATAAGGAGCATCAGTAGTAATTTCAGATTTTTAGACAACTTTATGTCTTGATTTTTATTTCCTGCTGGCTGCAACAAACAATTTTATTGTTTTATAAGTCTTAATCCTAATATTTGCAACTTATCTTCATGCCTTCCTACTATTGCCTCTTCAGAAAAAAAAAGTAAAAGCCACAGAGAACATTTTGCTGTCTCTACCATTATTCAGCATTATTACTTTGCTGGTTGGTCATTGATGTTCTGGGGAGTCCTATCCATGGAGGAACAGAGAAACCTACAGGCTACGCATCACCACCCTGACTGCCATTAGATATCAGGGTGAAATCCTTGAATCCACTATCAGACCCTATACGGTGCACAACAATGCCTGGCATCACTTGGCGAGAATATGCAGGCAATTCTTGGAGGATGGAAATGATACCACTGACTGGCCCACGTGCTCGCTGGCATAAATCAGTAGAACGCCCCTGGGACGTTATGTTTCAGGCCGTCCGATGGTTCCAGGTTGCACCTCAGACTATCCAGGAGCTCAGTGATTTGTATAGATCTGGAAGGAGATCCTGCAGGATACCATCCGTCATCTCATTAGGACCGTGCCCTGGGGTTGGACAAAAAGGACTAGCCTGATGCAGAATTTTGTCAGATTTTCAGGGCGTTGTTGGATCCAGCCCTCTGTAGGTCGATAATTTTCACCTCAATCAAACAACGCGGTAGTCTTTAATTCTGTAACAGCATACATAGCCAGCATGACCTTTTCCCATTGAGAACTGATGTATTTTCAAAATGTTCCTTTAATTTTTTTTTGTATCATTTCTATTTGAAGGCAGCACTTATGTTCCCGGTGAGCCAAAAAATGGAGGGAAAGTTTGTAAATTCTTCACTTTGTTTGAAAATATCGAGTTTAACTCAAACCCCGATCGTTTCTTAAACTTTACCAAGTAGTTTTGTTTCCTTAACCTAACAAAACAGCAACTGACACTTAAAGCAACGTGTGAAAAATAATCAAAACACATAAATAATGGTGTGAGTTGAACTTTACACACATTTACATTTTTAATGGGCTTTAATTGGATACTGTATGACAAAACAGAATAATTACTATTAATAATAGTATTCAGTAGTGTAGTCATTTGAGGAAATATGCAGCAAAAATGTTAAAAAAAACCTTCTAAATCTTGAATATTTGATCAAACTGAAAAAACCAGGAGATGGTGAAGAGAAATGAACAAGTAGAAATAGCTTTAAAAACTGCACTCTGTTGTATGATAATTGAGCAGGAGAGAAGCTGTGACAAGAAAACGCCATTTCAGAAGGTAAACCAGACATTATATTTATTAATCAAGCAAAACGGAATTTATTTTGTTTCCTTTTATAAAACTAGTCCAAGTCATGCACTCAGATGTAACGCAAATCATATTCAGTCACATCAAAGTTACATTTGGTTATTCTAAAGTATCAATAGCATAATCAATTATGTCAGTATTTATAAAATAAATAGAACTCCTACAATCTACATTGCCATGCAAATAAACTGCATTCTCCTTTAAAATCTATTTTCTGCTCAACAAAAGAAATTGCAATTAGAAAGGTATTTAATGAACTTACAAAACTGTAATGAAATATGGTTACTAGGGTTATTTTGCAGATTCATGGGTGCTGAGAGCTCAGTGTGATTTCCCAGCAATCAGTACTTGAGAAGGGAAATTACGCCTTACATTTTGAGCTATGTTGGTTTATTCAAATCAACAAATTTTGCCCAAGAAGTTAATTCAGTTGTCACTAAAGGCCATCCTGACTATAAGAGCGTTTAACCCACACCAAATATGTTCCTTATTGTTTTCAAATTCTTGATTTTATGGGCCTAAATGTACTTCAAAAACAAAACTTTATAGCCTTTTAATGGTTTGGAAGGCAGTGATGAATGACACAATCCTGAGAACAGAAAATAACTGCACGTGATACTCTGGTGGAAAATTTAAAAGCACTTAATTTGAATTTTGCATTTCTTAGATTATCTTCTTTGTCATTTTAACCCACTAATCTGCTCTTTTACTAAACTGAAATTATTTAATCAATTTACTGCATAAATGGTATAAATAAATACATAAAATGTGATTTGATGTTTAAACACACACACAAAACCAAAGTGTGTCTGCATATTCGGCAATAACGGAGGAGGTCTGAGCATCCAGCCACCTAATCCCTGCTTGATTACCTGCCTCAAGTAGCCACTCTACACACAAGAGAATCCACTCAGTGTTATAGAGTGTGTGTGTGTGTGTGTGTGTGTGTGTGTGTGTGTGTGTGTCCTTGTATACTTCTGCGTTCTCCATCTTACAATTACTCTCTTTTGAAGAGCACCATTAGTGTTTCTGGGGTGAAGATGAGGTAAGCGATGAGCTCATTAATCTGCATGAATGAATACATTACAGCCATTGCTCGGTTCCAATATCCAGGTTTCATTTGAATCTGTGCCCAAGTTTGTAAAATATAGCTAAATCCTAAATTCTAGATCACATCAGTCCACGCCATGCCTTGGTTATTTTTAGGGGTGTGTGTGAGTTTGAAAAGGCGTTTCAAAAATGTCTTTATATGTGAAAGATGGGCCGGTCAAACAGCCATGCAGTACAGGAAAGTGACCTTTCCTGCTAGGTGACCTTTAGATGCCATAAGGGCTGTGAATACCTGAAAACTACATATTCTTTGTGAAAAGACATCATTGGCCAGCTGTTTAAAACCTGCTTATAGAAATAAAGTGGTTAGTAGTGTAATGTAGAAATAGACAGCAATTTTCCATCTAACAAAGGTTGATGTGGTTCATTTTTAAAAAGAATCCATAGCATACTGCAGAAGCTCAATGATATAAGTGGGGGCCTGTCCTCGTGTGAGGAGGATTTTAAACTGATATCTGTACCCAACCGGAAGCCAGTGCATGGACTTTAACAAGGGAGTGATATGAGAGAATTTATGACTGTGGGTTAAAAGCCTTGCTGTGGCATTTTGGACCGCTTGAAGGTGATTTAAAGAAGCCTTGACAGACAGGAAAAGAGTGCATCACAATAATCTAATCGGGAGGAGATGAAGGCACAAACAAGCATCCCCAGTTCACCTTTGGAGACAATAGTCCTAAGTTTGGCAATATTTCTTAAATGAAAAAAGCAAGAACGGGTCACAGACTTGAGCATCAAAAAACAGAGATTGATCAAGAATTAACCCAAGACTCTTTACCAAGGATGAGAAAGGACCCAGATGTTGCCTGATTTGGGGCATGATACTCTCTGGAACAAGAATTAAACACCCAGTCTACTCTGCGTTCAGCTGCAGAAAATTGTTTGTCATCCAACCATTAATTTCCTTAAGACAGTCCATTGGAAGTGGATTGGAAGTTGTCCAATTCACAAGGTTTAAAGGAGATGTACTTTGGGATATCGTCTGCATACAGATGGTAGGAAATAATTTTGAAACAACTAATGAGAAGGCCTAAAGGCAGATTATACAATGAAAAATACAAGGGGCTTAAAACAGATCCTTGTGGGACACCGCATGAGATTTCAGCTCCATCTGACCGAAAGTTTCCCACTGAAACCAAAAGTGTTCAATCAGCCATAAATGAGGACAGATCCACATATCCCTACTAAAAGATTTAAGCAGTGGATTAATATCTGATAATCAATGCTATCAAAGGCTGAGCTAAGGTCCAATAGAACAAGGCCTGAGCCCCTGTCCCCGGCCTGTTCGCGCCCATCAAAAGGTCATTTGTGACTTTAAGGAGAGCTGTTTCTGTGGAGTCTAACTTTCTAAAACCCGGTGGGTCTCTAGCTTGTCTGTAGTGTTGGATCCAGGTTAGGCTTTTTCAGCAGATGTTGAATAACTCAATGTTTAAAGTACCTGCGGACAGAGCCAGATCGCAGGGAACCGTTTATCAAGGTGACCACAGTGGACCCAAAGGTGTCAAAAACATTAAGGAAGTAGGTAAGACATCAACTGGACTCGTCGAGGGTTTCAAATGTCTGCAGGAGCCATTTCTTGTACATCGGGTCCAGTGCTACTCTCTACTGCCATGTGGAATAAAGGCTAAATAAAAAATCATTTAAAAATATGACACTTCATTAGCCACGTTCTGAAAATATACAACTGAAAAATATGTTAATGGAGTTTAGATCTTTACAGGTATTTGGCATTATAATAAATTATATATCCTCAGCCGGAAAAGGGTGGCGTGTCCACTCCGGGTCAGGGACGAGTGTCGAAGTTTAAGTATTTCGGGGTCTTGTTCACGGCTGAGGGGAGTGGGAGATCAACAGATTTGTGCTGTGGCTGCAGTGTACTGGTCTGTCATAGGGAAAACGGAGCTGAGAGTAAACGGGAATCTACGTCCCCACCCTCACCTACGGTCACGAGCTGTGGGTAGTGACTGAAAGAATGAAATCAAACATACAAGCAGCAGAAATTAGCTTTCTCCGAAGGGTTGCTAGTCTCTCCCTTGGAGATGGGTTGAGGAGCTCAGCCTTCTGGGAGGTGCTCAGAGTAGAGCCGCTTTTTAAAATATGCTTGTCTGAAACAGGTCTCACTTGTAAATGAGACATTGGGTCTCAATGGGGCTACCTGTATAAATAAAGGTTATATAAAAATAAATAAAATTATCCTCGACATGGAAAAGGAGCCAGTTGAGTTGGTTGAGGCATCTGACAAGGATGCCTCCTGGGCGCCTCTTGGGTGAGGTGTTCCAGGCATGTCCCACTGGGAGAGGCCTGAAGAAGACCCAGGAGACGCTGGAGAGATTATGTCTCTCGACAAGCTGGAGGAGGTGGCTGGGTAGAGGGAGGTTTGGGCTTCTCTGCTTAGGCTGCTGCCCCCGCGACCCGGCCAGGATGAGTGGAAGAAAATGGATGGATAGATATATTTTTAGTTTGTGGTGCTAAATCCGAAATAGTGTAACTCCAACACTGAACACCCAAAGATTTAAAAAAAATAAATAAATAAATGTATGACTGATACAAAGCCTCAAACAAGCGCCATAAACATGGCAATATTTTAGTTAACTACCCTGATGAATAAGCCCTTTGGCTCTACCCTGTACCAGTGCAGGTCTCCATATCCGGTCACTTTAAAGATTTCTCTCTGCGTATTTTCTTAGGTTTTCCATTTCTGCCAGATTTTTAACGTATGATTTTATGCTAGAATGAACACAAATACAACACAACATATTTATCAAAGTATTCTGGGAATGGTTTTAAGATCGTTCCAGTTACTGGTGTGTCACATAATGCCATTTTCAAAAGTCACTGGCATTTCTCATTTATGCATATAGTGCCCTTTAGAGACAGTGCATTAACAGACCGGGTTATGGCATCAATGTTACGCTGCTGTCATTCCCAAACATGACTTAACCCTAAGCAAGTTGTTCTTAGTGCCTAGCAACTAAAAGGTACAACGTGAATAAAAACAAATGCATCATGCATAATGAAGAGTGTGGGACTTAGACGTCTGACAAAACGTTTTTTTAACCATTTACTTTTACATTTTTTGCAAAGTCATTTAAAAACATTTTGCACGAGCTAAGGAGGATGAGCTTGGAAAGAAAAAATCGACTGGACTTCTTTAGGTTTATTGAACACATTTCCACTCTCATCCAAAAAGCTTCTTCTGTGGAGGAGACTTAGTGGAAGTTGTCCCTTAAGGGGGTTGTGACCCACTAATGATCATGCACCTCACCACATGGGCCAAGGTGTGCAAAAGCGTGTGGGTCATTATCGGCAGAGGTTTTGGGTGAAACCATTGTGAGGCCTTGCCCCACACAATTATGTCACCCACTGAGCTCACCTGACACGGTGTGAGTGGGGGCTCCAGTTGCATTGTACTGTAGGTTGCAGTTGGTGTCATGAGCCACACCCAGTGTCCAAAGACTGTCGTTCACAGTGGACATAGGTAGCCTCTTTCAAACCATGTCTTCTCTGCCCAAAATGTGAATATTGGCATCCTCGAAAGAGTGACCTTTGACCTTTAGATGTAGATGTGCAGCTAAGTGTTGTCCCGTCGAGGTGGCTCTTCTATGTTGAGCCGTGCGATTATGAAATGGCTGAAAGTGATTTTTCTGTCATACTGTAGTGGAACAAAAGAGAGTTTGCCATTCATAAATCACTGTTCTTTGTGTGCGCGCACGTGCGTGCGTTCATCAGGTTTAGGTGCAATAGATTTCTCCATCTATAAATAATACCTGTCCATTTATGAAATAAAATAAAACTAAAATGACGTCCACTGTCTATGTACAGTGCTTTCTCTTCACCAAGCACAGCTCTAGAGTGAAAGGGGGCAGGAGGGAAAGGGTTACATTGGGAATAATCCATCATTCCTTTAAGACAGTTGCCAGGTCTGTGATTAAGGGAACAAGGTGACTGGCAGGGCTGAAGGCAGCCCAATTTACTGACAGCTACCAAGGGTAAAGGGGAAAAAACGAGGAAAACAAACAACTGGATAGGCAGTGAATGAAAGAAAAGCACAACAACAAAAATAACCTAAAACACATTATAGTAAAAATGTAAAAGTGTGGCATCTATTTCCTATGACACCTCCACGGTTGTCATGCAAAATATGGGCATCATAACAAATATCTGAAAGACATTAAGCACATCTCCATAAATGGTTGCAGTGAAAAAAACAAACAAACACCTTCCTCTTGTCAGCAGCTCCTTGCTAAAGACAAATCCCAGCATGCAGCGGGACTCTCTCAGGGGGCAGCCAGCGTCATTTATAATTAAGCAGCGATGACTTATGAAAATAAATAAGTTATATTCAGTTATACATGGATGTGTAGAGCACAGCCAGGCAAGATGACATTTACTAGGCAGTCTATAGTAATGAATACTCTATTATGGGTGTCAGGGGAGGTGGCGGGGCTGGAGAAGGCTGGAGAATGTGGCAGAGTGATGGGGAGCTCAAACAGAGAAGAGCTGTTGGTCGATGAGGACAGCTTACGGTGGTGACAAAAAAAAGAATAAATTCTTCCATAACAAACACAATCAGCAGCATTTTGTTTCAGCTAATTACATTTAATATATATAATATATTTAAAATTCTTTGCTACTAATTTAAATTTAAAAAGTATTTTCTGAGACACCGGTGAAGAAAATTTTGGGGAAAGTGGATGTCGCTGTTGCACTAACTGTATTAGGCCAAGCGTAACAAAACTGTGGGCTCATCTGGGATTTGGATCGGAGACCTCTCGCACTCCAAGCAAGAATCAACTTTGACCAGATCCCAACACCGCTGGCTGAAAAGCAGATCGAGCGGCCCCCAAGCTCCGTGCCACGGACCGGCACCAGTCCACGAGTCGTTTGGTACCGGATCACGAGAGTTGAGGCTCGGGTGTGAAATTTATGGCTTTCAGGAGTTTTATTGTTAACTCTGTTTCCCTGTTCTTTGTAGTTGTGTGTCTTATTTACATGTTACCATAGCAACCACAGAGCATTAAGGGGCAGAGAGGAGGATGTCACAATTTTCAGGAGGACGCTGCTAATAAAGTTACACAATTACACAGCGAATTTGCGTTTATTATTATATTTACAAAAACCACAGTTTTTGTCTTGGTCATGTCATTTTATTTTGTTTTATTTATGCGTGACACCTTAACGGCCGGTCTGTGAAAATATTGTCTGACATTAAACCGGTGTTGCAAAAAAGGTTGGGGATGCTGTTATAGATGACTGTGGTTTTCTCCTGACCTCCTCTATACGTACTGACTATGCCAAAAGGTTGATTCTGTTCATCTGGACGTTGCGTTTTCAGCGGGAGAAACGCAAATTGTCACGACCTGGATGACTGAGCATGTATCAAGACATACTGACTATGATTTGAACCAAAAATGTCACATTATTCTGTCCATCAGACCTGTTGTCACTGATTTTCAGTCCAGTTCTTGTGTAGTTTAGCATACTCAGCCTTTTCTCTTTCTTTAGAATAGCTTTTTGAGACCATTTCTGATGATGCTGCAGTGAGCAGTGGATGGATCGACCAGCTGCATCTCTAAGTCAGTGTCAGGTCTTGGATTTTTTCTTATTTCTTTGGACATGAATGCTTCTGCTAGGAACAAGGATTTCATCAAGTTAGGTGGTTGAGTTAGTAATGCTTGAATAACTGATAAGTCAGTGTTAACAGGCTTACAACAAAGGACAAAAAAATAAAAAAACACACATACAATATTTCTCTGAAAATGGTCAGGTACAAAGACTGGACTGAAAAAGCAGCCAATGCCCAAAGAGAAACTAGGGCAGACCTTCAGAAAGCCTGAAGAATATTGGTCAAGACCAGGAAATGACAGTGAAGTCTGAGTCGTCTCCTTGTTCTTCCTAAGCAGACTCTTTTCTGTGCATCAGCTTGTTCTGGAGTTCGTCTGCCCTCCAGTAGAAAAACTTTCCATGCCTGTTTGTTTAACCGACACTGTAGAGCCTTACTGTATTGAACCTAGATTTCTTTTTCTAATAGGGAATAATACTGTCCTCTGGGGCAGCTACGCAGTTTATGAATAAACTGTTAACTGGGAGGAGCTGCAATAAGTCAGACAACAGGTTCAGGCTGTGCAGAGACAGGCCTGCCTCATTACACCAGCACTATTGACTCATTAGGGTGAGGGTTTCCTCTGCAGTTACAAGGCAGCAGTGGACCATCACAGCTATATAGCCACTTCTGCTAATGAGCAAGCTGTCAGATATGGAAAAGAACATGGCTTGAGACGAGTTTGTGTTTAAACAAAACTGAAAAATAGTCTCTTGTTTTGAGGGAAAATGATTTCTTTTAACAAGCAACGCCTAAATATTTTAACTGACTCAACTTCAGCTGAAACGTAAAACTAAAAACAGGTAAGATGGACAATTAACTTTTTTTTTTAAAGATGCAGGAAACCATTTGATTTACTATTAAACTGACACAGTCGTTTTCTCAGTCAGATTTTCTGCAGTCATGAGCATTACTCTTACATCCCAAACCTCTAACCCAGACAGTAAGTAGTGTCCGGCCCCTCAGGTCCCAAGCACAGGTAGTCATTTCAACTACCTGTGCTTGGGACCTCAAAATACTAAAAATCTGCTGTCATAGCAGATGTTTGAAATTCTGACATTATTTAAAAGGGAAGCATTCAATTTAA
Source organism: Astatotilapia calliptera (assembly GCF_964374335.1). Lineage (NCBI taxonomy): Eukaryota > Metazoa > Chordata > Actinopteri > Cichliformes > Cichlidae > Astatotilapia > Astatotilapia calliptera. The sequence goes on along the minus strand of NC_137433.1, from coordinate 37,042,707 downwards.
TGAGCCGTGGAATGGTCCATGTGAACATCTTAAGTGGCCTCTGACTCCATAACACCATACCATAGTTTATTTATATAGCACAAACAAAACATGGCCGAACAAAGTGCTGTACAGCAGAAACATAAAAAATACAATGAAAACATATAAAAATACAATAAGAATAATAAATACAGTAAATAAATAACAATAAAATAATAGTGTCAGTTACCCACTGAGTCAAAGGCCAGCAAATAAAAATGACTTTTTAGTCTGGATTTAAAAACCAGCACTGATGTAGATTGTCTAATAGGCAGAGGAAGATCACTCCAAAGCTTCGGGGCCACAATAGAGAACGCTCGGTCTCCTCTAAGTTTCAAACGTGATTTAGGGACTGAGAGCAACAGCTGTTAGCGAGGGGGGACACAGGGCTTCAGCAGATCGGACAAATATACAGGTGCCAGACCATTTAAGGATTTAAAAACCAGTAAAAGGATTTTAAAATAGATCCTAAATTGAATTGGAAGCCAGTGTAAGGAGGCCAGAGCTGGAGCAATATGCTCAAATAATACTACAGTTATGCACAAGTATTTTCATGTGTCGCAGCTAAACTGTATGTGTAGAGATAATGGTTCTTAAAGTACAGAACATAAAAAAAATAAAAGAACTACAAATATGTTGGAGGTTTGTCAGCTAGGTGACTGCAGTGTTTGTGGTTTTTCTGGGGACAGCTCAGCTCTGTGAACTTTATTTCTTCTTGTTTTGATTTGGTAATTTTTTTAATTTTTACTTTTTGTTTGTTTGTTTTTTTAACTTCCTGGTTATGTTTACAAATCAACTGCTGCTTGTGAACCTTTAAAAATGGTGTTCAGCTTATGCATTTAAATTGGACTCTGAGACTGGGCTGGTATTCTTGCTCAGCGACAACCAAACAACTGACCTGCTTATGGCTCTGGATGAAAACAAAAATCACTATTAATAATATTTTAATATTTGCACCGAAACCCAATGCTTGCTGGGTGCTATATAGCTGAGATTAATGTCTCCAGAGCCTAAAAACAAGATAAAAGTTACATCTTCTAAACTAATAAAGTGACACAAATCAGCTAACATCCCTCAGAGGTCATCCACCCATGAGATTTCAGGAGGGCCCTGGGACAGCAGCCAGCTCCCCCCAGGCAAACAATCTATTGCTTCTACTATTAAGATAAAATCAGATCATGTTTTTAAAACTGGGGCATTAGAGTGGGACAAACTCATGTCGCCCGACAGAAAGCCGTCCTGCGCTTATTCTCTTTCACTGACGTGACTGGGTGTTACAGCTGGGAGGAGAAGTAGGTGTGTTATTTCAGGTCATTCCAATGAGAAAATTACGAACAGAGAGCTCCAGTAATTCCAGTGTGCATCAGACACTAATGTATAACAGTGAAAAACAAGAGAACAACAGACCCTGTGTAAGCAGGCCGAGATAGGAAAAAAAGACATTTTGTGAACTAATGTGTTTACAGTGTCCTACTGCAGGTAGTTCAGAGGAACTACAGGACACCACAGGCGCCACCGACACAACCACCCATGTCCCGTTTCATGCACCCTGGATTCAAATCTCGCCCTCCTGCTCTGAGAAATTGCTCGTCAATCAGAGGCCAAAGGCAGCCAGTGACAAATCGCTCGTGTATGGAGTCTGTCTCTGTCTACTAAAGAAACTGAGAGATTTGTCTCCATCGTCTCCTTTATGCCGGGATGACACGTAGTCATTTCAGGCTAGCAGGTGGCCCTTTGTCTGTGATGATCTATTGATTTCCTTCTCCCGTCCTCCAGCTTGATTTCTCAATCTCCCACTCTTTGCTGTTGTTCTACCGTCATCATCGCCTGGAGAGAAGATGGAAGGACAAACAGCTGCAGCCAGCAAAACTGTTTAAAAAACAAAGAACAAAAATGTGCGGGAAGACGGAGTCCCACTCTTGACTGGCTGCTGAATCGTTGATGCTTCATGTGTGAAAAGGAACCGTTTGAAAAATGGTTTTTCAGCTTTGTGACACGTCTGTGTGCAGCCACAGAGAGATTCAAACAAGCGTTTTGCAACATGTTTGCAAAGGGACAAGTGCAGACTAACATCTGCTTAGCAGATCAAAATGTACCCTTTTTTTGGACTGACAAACTTTTATTTCCACATTTTAATTCAACTTAAGTACATGACCCCGGGTTTGATCCACCACCTGGCCGGGGCCTTTCTGTGGGGAGTTTGCATGGGTTCTCTCCGGGTACTCTGACGTCCTCCCACAGTCCAAAGACATGCAGTTAGTGGGGATCGGTTACTGGCAGTTCTAAATTGCCCATAGGCAACTGAACTCCACTGTCGCCTCACAGCAACCATCTGGGTTTAAATCCACTAGCCGGTACTCTGACTTCCTCCCTGAGTCTAAAGACTTACACGTCACATTGGCTAAATTGGCTGTAGGTGTGAATGGTTGTCTGTTTCTCTGTGTTAGCTGTGTTATAGACTGGATAAACATTTAAGAAGAGACTTTCGCCTCTTTATTGTTTTTTTGGTGCCAGAAGTGACTTCATGTGGATAAAAGACTTTATATGGAGTACTATCAGCTAACACTAGTAAGCTAGGTTAGCAAACTGCATCCAAAAAAAGTGTGTGTCATATACATATTTGCCTAATAAAATACATTTCACTAATGAAAACCAAAATATTAACTTTATGAACAACAAGCTACAATATTAGTCAGAAATTTCCATTAAAGTTGCTCCAAATGGCACCAACAGGATAAACATATTAAAGTTCAGTGACTCCAGTTAGCAGAGATGAGGCCTCCAGCCGTCTATGGCAGGACACCAACGCCCCCACGTCCCCTCCAGTGTCCAGGTCACCCCGCTCAGAGGCAGTTTAAAGGTTTAAAGGGTGCAAAAATCATCAAGGCCAAACTTTCTATCTGTTGTACTGAGCTATGAGCATGATTTCTGATGCTGTCAGGCATTCAAGGTCACTGGAGGACTTTTAAACATTAGGAAACCTCTTACTGTTTTTCAAACATCTGCTCAAAATATTCAATTTTTGCTTATTAAAGATCTTCAAAACTAATGAGAGCACCGCCAGCCTCAGCTGTGCATGATTAAAGTCTTAGCATGCCTACAAACTGAAGACTTCTAACACTGGTGCAAAACCTCAGGCTGTGAGAAAAAGGTCAAGGTCTTAAAAAGAGGACTCTGTCAAAACTTAAAGAAAACTGTTTATATTTCTTCTTTTTTTTATCGCTAAGACAAAACAAAAAGTGTGATGAGTGGATACCGTTGTTCCTGGATGATCAAGTTCTCTGTATCTTGGACACAGACACTGCAGAGTCAATATGTCTGTATCAGGTTTTGGAGATCACTGAAGTGACTTAATGTGAAATAATGTAGAAATACAAATAGCATATACAAAAAAAGCGCAGCAGAGAAAGAGCCAAAATAATACGCTCTTACCTGGGGGCCCGTGGAGTTTGGCTTTCTTTACTGAAAGAAGAAGAGAGAAAAAACCTATTAGTCCCAATGTGATGAAGAGGATGAAGAGGATTCTGTGACTCATCAGGATTATATACTCTTAGATATTTCAATGGAATTTAATTTTTGAGGGACTGAACAATGTTCTAACCCCTCTACACTCTTATTCCTGATTGTTGATGTACTTCAAAAATAAAATTGTGCAATAAAATTTCATAAAATTAACCCCAAGCCTATTAAATAACAGTTCAATGTGTTGTATGACTGTAGGAAACAAATACAGTTTTTATATTTGATGTATATTATTGTGGTTGAAACAGTATTGGCACTGTTGCAATAGCTGCAGGAAGAATGGACTGTGTGAATCAACAATCAGCGAGGAAATGAGTTGTGAAAAGACACTGACACAATCTGCTAAATCCATAAATATTAACCTAGAATAAGTTAACCCAGCCAAACACTGGAACCGTTCATAGAGATAACACATCCGTGATAAGAAACAGTTCATAGTTTATCTTGTGGGTGGAAGGATATGGGACACATTTCTCACTGCATACATCCTACTGGAATCTTTTCAGTGACTTCACATAATTTACTATAAGCCATAGCTTCCACCTTGATGAACGGCTGATGGTACTTTGGGTGCTTTCTTATTTCCACAGTGGATAAATCTGCATGTTTGAGTTGGAAGAGAGTTTATTCCTGATGCACTTCCTGATACAACCCTTCCTCCCTGTAGAATTTTGCTTTTAAGAAGGTTTTGGTTATTATTTCCGTCCTGGTACTGCACGCATAATACTGCACGCAAATCAAACAGACAAATCCATCTTCTACCAAACAAGAATGGGAAAACATTGCTTTCTCAAAAATCCAACAGCTGCTCTGTTCCCAGATGTTTTTGGACTGTTGTTAAAAAAAAGAACGAGTGCATGCTACGCAGTGGTAAACATCACCCTGTCACAACTTCTGAAAAGTATTGCTGTCATCAAATCCAGAATAGACTAATACTTTTCCTAAAATGGTACATTTTCTCAGTTTAACCATTTGATTGGTTTTCTACATTCTATCATGAATAAAATGTGAGTTTATGAGACATGTTTCTGTTTCATGTTTAGTTACTTCTTTGCTAATCAGTAATCCTATTAGCTACACTAGCGCCGCAGTAATTGGTGGAATAAAGCAACTGTGTTACTAGTTCAAGCTGCACCTGTTGGCACGACAATCCCAAATGTGTGCCGATGGCGTTCACAAACTTCGTTGGCCACGCCCCCACCCGCCTGATCAGCGGGCTGATGTCAATATTCCTCAGCCATTTACGACTGAGGGGTTTACAACATTTAGCCAAGCAAAATAATGTATTCTGATTACAGTTTTACAGCAACACGCAAACCTGAATATGACTACAGCTCGCTCACTTTCAAGGAAGCATGATGCTGCAGTTACATTTCTCCTCTCAGTCCAGCTTTCTGAAGCAACCGTTCTTCATCTATGACTCCGTGTCTTTGCTACTATGTGGATTCAAACAGAATAATCGAGCAGAATGGGGCTCTCTTTATGCTCTACTCAGTTTCCCAGCTCAGTTGATACATTTAAGAACCTAAAGTGATACACAGGCCTTATTAAAATGTATAGAGCCTTGAGTTTGACACATGTCATCTGTATACACATTTTTGTGCGTTTTGTTGGCTTTACTGTAATGTTGCATTTTAAACTTTTGCTGAGCAAAGCATCAAGCAGCGACTTTTGTTTGCACAACAGGAACTATGTGAAAACTAAACCTTATGTTCCTGATGGTGTTGCAATCAATGTATTTATTCTGAGGACTAAATATTATTAGTCTCTAAAGAGCAGCATGACAAAAATTTGAGAAACTGCTATTATAAGCTAGCATTTAGAGAAAAAGGGGTTATTTGTCTAGAAAAAAAGCAATTCACAAGAGAGTCTTGAAATGCCAACATGTTCTTGGCTTCAGGCTTGAAAGTCCCCGATATTGATCTGCAGTTCAATCAGGCCTCCCTTAAATCTGTTGCAGTCATTTGACTATGCAGCAGTATGAAAGCTTATTGCCTTTTTAGGGCTAATTCAGTTATTTAAATCCAGTTTAGACACATGTTCTCACTGAGGAAGATCAATATGCTCATTCAATCACAGTCAGAGTGAGAGATGTGATAAGAAAAACAGAGAGAGAGAGAGAGAGACTGTTAACAGGTCATTTATCTTAGGCTGTCAGCACAGCTTGCTTTGTGTGTCAGTCGTGCCAGCTCGGCAGAGGCTCACAGTGGCCTCGTTGGTCAAGTGCCAACTGGGCTCTGACGCTACCTGTATGAATGACCCAACACTGTGAGAGAAGATGTGATTTAGTCTCATTCAAAAATAAATAAATGTGAAACAGGTGATTCAAGGGTAGCGCCACTGCTTTATATAAATGTAAAAAGTGTTCTGAAACTTTAGCTCACATGTTCTGAATTTACTTTACAAAATATTCAGTGTAAAGTTGGCTCTGTTTGCCAGTGAGCCACCTTTCAGAATCACAGCTCCTAACGGAGAAGCATTAAAACCAACATTAAAACAACACAGCTCATATTTGTAACTGTGTGACAACAGATGGCAGCTGTCAGGTGTTACACCTGAGTCCGAGGTAATGCACAGCGCAACATTGTTTCGATTCAAGTCAATAAAACCGGATCAGCAGCTCATTCAAATTAAAATCAAAAAGAGCCTTATCATGACACACATGATTGGCAGCGTCGGACATGTGACTTGTGCAAAGTTTATACTTAGACGTTATATAACGTACAAAGGATTTAAAGCCCTACCAGATGTGATGATGTGCGTTTGTGACATTTGAGCACAGAGTCATCTCTGAAACGAGGCACCAAGGATCAAAATGATGCAGCACAATCAAAAAATCCTTCAAAACCTGAGAGCGACAATGCAACATCAGAATGAGTTCTGAACTTCTGCCTGGTGGAAAAATGCATCCTCTCCCCTTAGTCTGATGTGTATGGAAGCCTGTTTCCGCCACTAAAGGAAAAAAAAAGGCTCCATAACTCGAAATTTCGAGTCATTTTCTCAACATTTCAACTTTTTTCCCTCAAAATTTCGACTTACTTGAGTTAGTTATTAACTCAAAATTGTGAGAAAAAGTGACTCAAAATATCGAGTTAGCACTGCCAATCAGTAATCTATGTGAATGATGTCATTCCTTGTTGCCCGGAAGCTGAAACCCTCAGGTACAAATGCTACAGCTAAGCTACCGGTATTACATCCAGTCATGAATGCACAGATTGCTGAGTATTTTCAGCGTGGCTTCAAAAATGATGAAATCCTTGTGTTATTAGCTGAATCACATGACATTACTATCAGCAAACGTACTCGCGAAAGCGCCAATTTGTTGCGATCCAGTTTTGAGTGCGTGTTACAGGTGTTGGGTAGCACAAGATATCCTGATTTGTTTAAAGCAGCCTAAACCTCAACTTCATGCAAATGAAGCGCAGCCAATACAATGTTCTCTTTGAAGACAGCAACGAACAGGAAGTGCTGACAAACTGGCAGAAAACAAAGGCTTGTAATGAAAAAAAAAATCACCTAAAATATAAATGCAAGTGCATCGCTACACCAGACAGAAGCACTCTTTAAGATCTGGACAAATAAAAAAGCGATGGTCAGTGTCACATTTTAGTGCTTGCAGAGGTCAGCATCCCTCTGGGCTACAGGGTTGGTGAGGCTGATCAGAGGTAGTAAAGCAGGCACGTGTCCTCTGGAGTGATTGTATGAGAGGATGCGTGCTGCTGGTGACCGCGTGTTTAGCTGGTGGGATAATCCCTCCAAGCTAATGCTTTAAGCGGGGCTGAAATCTACCAGACCCTGCTACATTGTTCTGTGGATGAATTACAAAAGAGACATAGGAAAGCAGAAAGACTTCTTTTCATTGGTCAGTAGCTAACTCTCAACCTTACAAAGTTTTTTCTTTCTTAATACCTGAAAAAAATAAAGAGACTGAGAAAACCCATTTGGGGAAAAGAGCAGGCTGATGTTCGTGTGATGACTAGTGCACTGGATTAAAGCTGCTACTGAGGAGCACTCAAACACACATCTGTAATGTCTCCATACGCAATGGAGGACGTGGATGACAAGGCATTGTGTTTTTGCACAACACAATGCTTATACTGAAGCTTATATTCAAGCACAGCAGGCTTGATAATATATTTCATTTGGTTCTTTAAATGCCCAATTTAAAATATATAATTATGTTTGCTTGAAAACAAGTTTACTGAGCCATCTTGTATCTATCCTGAACTTTCAGGGTTTGCATTATATAACTTTTCATTGTCATTTTAAATACAAGGCCCAAAGAGAGGGAGGTCATCATTAGCAGGACAAGTAGATTTTTTCTTTTAATGAAATCGATACAGCATGGTATCACAATACTATTGCAAAATTGCAATATTGTATCCATTCAGGGACAAAGTTACATTACTCTAGGAATACTACAAACATGCATATCGTCCTGAGATAACGGTAGCCGAGTAAAATTAAATTAAATTGGCTCAAAAAACAGCGAACAAAAAAACAACTGGACACACTTAGCTTCACAAATTCAGAGCCAACTGGTGCCTGACTTGAACTGACTGCACTCGCTCTCAGAGAGATTATCAAAGGTTTAAAAAAAGATTGCTGTCTAATTTACAAATGCAGTCAGATTGCCAACATGTTGCCATCAGTCTGAATGAGTGTTTGTCAGTGAGCAAAGGCAGCTCGCTGGTTATATTCTGGCTACATTCCTATATAACAGGAAGGTTGATGAGCACAAATGTAATAGTTAAATGTCAATTTCTGTCAAAGTGGACGGCAACAGATGTGGGATTTTTAATGATTTATCACGGCTAATTGTTAGATTATCAAACGGCCTGCATTTGTTTACTCAGTCCCTAAGGACCCCAAAGCACTACATTCAGTCATTCACACACACACACATTCACACACTGGCAATGGCAAGCTACGTTGTAGCCACAGCTGCACTGACAGAGGCGAGGCTGCCGGTGGTCAGAGGGCCCGGTGGCGCCCAAGGATATTTGGCATGCAGCCAGGAGGCAGCATGGGATCGAACCACCGATCTTCTGATTAGTGGCTGACCTGCTCTGCCACCCCGTATGTATGTTATTTCAGTACTCAGATATTGCTAAATGTTAAAAAGCACAATTATATTTTATTGCGAGTGAAGTATGATAATATGATATGATAATAATGATAATATCACATCGCAGGGTCTTTGGGTGTTTCCACATCAAATCATTAGGTCAAACTAAACCTAACAGACAGGAAGCAAAATCTTTAGCCAAGTGCAATCAAAAGACGCCTTCATGGAAGGAAATACAGAAGGTTTACAACAAGGTGCAAACCGCTGGTTACACTGAAGGCAGGAGTGGGATATTCATCAATGGCCAAGTCAGTCACCTGATCTCAACCCACTAGACAAGTTTTCTCAAGGAACCAACACCCACAATTAGCACCCACCCACAATTGGTGAACTCCAGAGGTTCCACATTTCAGACAGACACTGACTACAAAGTTAGATGTTTTTAATACAAAACAATCTTTATATTTAACATCCTGTTAGTTTGGTCAATTCATTTTAAACCTCTAAAAAATGGAGTTATGTGTATAAAAATGGGTGTAATTTCTAAACCCCTCACACATTTTTTTGAGTAAAGCTGCAACTGTGGTTGCGTGCAGAGGCTAAACTACAGAAACTGAGTCAAATTATGGGCTTCACTATATTTAACTTACGGATATGCATCGTTCACTTAAGCGTTAAGTTTATTCTCCGTATCACATGTAAAATTCATCCAAATACATTTTGAAAGTAAGGCCTAAATATTTGTTACGTTGCTCTCACCAGGAGTACAACATCTATGAATTACATGAACAGTGAATGCACGTTTGTAACCGATATCCAAAACAACTATCCAAGACTGAACTTTTAGCCTGACATGGGAGAGAAAAAAAACAACATCTGACAAACTCTGAAAGCTAAAATGATTTTCTGTCATCTCCTCTGTACCCCGATGACATTCTTCTCTTTGTTGGACTGCAGCTCTGACTGTGACCACTTACAATCTGCTCTGGTGTCTCAGGTTTGAGCTCTTTGAAGTGACAATAAGTGCAGCTTTGAAGCTCAGGGTTGGAAATGGCGTCTCGGTGGTGAAATAAAGACACTTTTGAGCCTCTGAAGCGTCACAACTTTAACTCGCTGGAAGCTGGCCGTGTAGAGGAGAGCCCTGGACAGGATCCATGACCTCTAATCTGTGCCCGAACATTCACGAATCCTCTTCCCTCAGTTTTGTCATCAGTGAGTGAAAGACATGCTTGATTGGGTCAAAGGTCAGGCGACAGTCTCAGAAAATTTGGTGATCTTATGGAGATCTTAGTTTTGGGCCACTTTACCTCTGTCTTGTGAAGCAACACCTAACCAGTGTTATCATTTGATTAAGCTACTTTTATCAGGAGCCACATCATCAGCAAACACCAGTGACCAAGTTCTAATGTCAGCATTACAAGTCCAGGTTAGCACACTTGTAATTACATCCCTTTGGACACCTCTTAAACCAAACTCAGCACGAATGCCTGGAATCAGCTCTATATCTTTATTTCTTTAATTTGTCATGAATTCATTTAAAAAAAGAGAAAAAAGCAGATCACAGCTGGACACAAGACTGTTCATCAGGTTGGGAAAACATGGCTGTAATTCCTAAATAGTCAAATGCAATATTTAAACACCCTAAATTATATCTGAAAGTCTACACAAGTTGATTGCTTCTTTCTGCCAGCTGGTCTCAGTTTGTGACCAACACCCCGCCAGACAACCTACAGGACATCTGCACCCCTCATGAAACTTGAGCATATCTGTGCATATTTATTTATGTTTGGCATACTTTGGGGGTTTATTTCATTAAAAATAAAAGATGGCACCCTTTTACAATGATGCGCTTTTCATCTAAAGAAAAGCTGCACATAAAAGATATGATATTCTTTTACTTTGAAATATAACATTACCACACAATCACTCAGGTGTAGTAACACCTAATAAAACGTGTTGAACAGGAGCAGCAGACCTGACATGCTCAGCAGCCAGACAGGCGCAGACTATAGCAGTGTCATTACAAGGGGCCAGACTGTGCCTCTATTTTTAGCTCCAGTCCTTCAGCTCATGGTGGGTTTGAGAGCGTACAGGTTGCAAACCTTTTGGCCATGTCATTAACACCCTCTCACTTCCATTAATGTACAGCCCCCGTGGACCTCGCCAGGCCGACCTAATAAATACAACTATTGTGGATCTAGCATGGGTTGGTCAATATCCTCTGACTGAAGTATGTTTGATCATTTTACTCATGTATAAGCTTCTGCTTACGCTCGGGCTTTATGCTAGCAGCATATATGGCTGTATGTTTGTGTGCAAACACTTCAAATTCAGCTTACAGATTAACATAATTTCTCTGAACTGTATCTAAAGACACTTTATATTGCAAGGTTAAGCTGTAATATATATATTCTGTGTATAGTTTAGTGTTGTGGGCATACACATTCCTTCATTTAATTATCTGTTTCAATGCCAGTGCCTCATTGTGTTTACATTAGCATGTATACCACATATTATCCTGCATAAACGCAAATTAAAAGAGACCGTCTCCCTACCTCTCCACGGTAATGAGCCAATTAGAGAGACGCTACTGAAAGTCCACGAGTGATCCAGTATGAGTGGATCATGGAACGAGGGCTTTATAGACCATGACATTACCACAGACACATACAGTCGCACCATTACCTGAGTGCTTGTCTTCATTTGTTCACTGTGTATCAACATGTATTCATCACAAACACAAATTAGAGTTCCAATCGATCAATATCTGGGGTCTAAAACAAATCAGAACTCACAAACCTAGTTTACAAACCAGGATTAAAACCAGTTTTAGATCCTCCGTGTTTTTCTAGGACCTGCATTCATAAGGAAATGAAACTTATGGACTTCTGCATTCCTGAGTTACATCCAACCCCTTTTTCCTGATCAGTTTTTGCACAATTACTTTGACCCTTCAAACCTCTGCAGGTCTATTTTTTTTTAATTCAAGAAAATTGACCAGGAAACGATAAGAATCAATAAAAACAATGACATTAAATCAGTTTTATCAGTATCTAACCTTTGTGGTCACTGTGATGAGCGCAAAGAGAATCCAGAATCCAGGAGTCATAACGCTTCATCCCAGAAGCCTTCATATGTTGATTTTTTTCCACCTTGTCTATCTTAGGTTTACAGCGATCATGGCCATCCCAGATGTCACCGAGGGAAGAGGCCATCACATGGCTGAGCACAGAAAGACAGACAACCACACAATCACATCTACACCCAATTCAGTCATCAATGAACCTAACCAACAGTCTTTGGACTGTGAGAGGAAAGCCACAGGAGAACACTCCACACATAGAGCCTCAGGTAACCATAAGGTTCAAACCCAGAACCCACCTGCTGTGAAACGGTGGTGCTAACCACAACGCTGCGCCCTAATTGAAATATTACAACTTTTACGATCACCTATGTAAAACCATGCAGTGCACATGAACTGTTAAATACTCTTTGTCCTCTTCTTGTTTGGTTTTCTCTTTAGGGGCCTCCACAGTGGATCATGTACTTCCATCCCTAGCATCCTCTGCACAGCTTCCTTCAATACATCCATGGATCATTTCTGTGGTCTCCCTCTTTTCCTGTAACTTTGTTGCCAAAGAGCTTGACCTGAGCTGTCCCTCTGATGTACTCATGTCTAATCTTGTCCTTTCTGGTCACTCCCAGTAAAAAGCATCTTCAGCTCTGCCACCTCCAGCTTGTCCTCCTGTCTTTTGTCAGCTCCACGGTTTCCAAATAATAAACCATAGCAGGTCTCGCTGCTATCATTCTGTCACAAATCACCCCGACACTCATCTCCACCCACTCCACCCTGCCTGCACTCTCTTTCTCATCTCTTGTGCACTGCCCATTGCTTTGGATGGTTGAGCCCTGGTATTTAAACTCATGTACTCTCACCATCTCTACTCCTTGCACCTTCACTGTTTTCAGCTGGGAGATTCTGAGGGGAGACCAGAAGTCTTTGGAGATATTAAATATATATTTCATCTACCCTGGGAGCATCTCAGGATTTTCCAGGAGTAACTGGAAAACAGTGATGTTAGGAACGTTTAGCCTAATACTGATCCAATTCTGTTTCAGATAAGTGCAAAAAAATGGACAGATGCTGGTTTACACATATTTGTCATTACAAATACGTGTGGTGATGTGCCAACTGATGTTTTTACTGCAATAAGAATCACCAATCACTATCAAAACTCCCGCCTTTGTAAGAAAAAAGAAAAAGAGAAGAAAAAGTGCTGAGACAGCACCAATTTCTGCAAAGAGCAGAAAAATCAGGTGAACGCAGTTTTGTGTCTGTATTTTCTCTGCATTTCATGTCACAATCGTCTTGGAGTGTACTTCTTTGAGCACTCCTCGACCTGAGTTGAGACAAGTGGCCAGTAGCAAAGATTAAGTGTAAAGAGAAACTGTTAGACTGAGCCAATGCTCGTAGCAGGAAATAGCCTCATCATGACAGGGAGGGAAAGAGAAGGAGGAAGTGAAGTCCTCTGGCCCATGTGAGCTGCAGTCCAACATACACACACGTATACAAGCATAACCACGCAGGATAGGAAAAGCAGCAGATGGCATGGGGATTATTTCCCCTCTATCCCCACCCCCGCCTCCACAGATTGGCCGCTGAAGCTTTGCTTGCATCCCTGTCATTTCACTACAGTGTGTGCCGGTGTACTGGCTGACCTGGTCTGCCTTCACCTTTGCCCTCATCTGGTGGCCTACAAAATGGTTTTAGTTATCACCTTGAATGGATGAATCCAAACCAGGCCATTAAAAAAAACAAACATAAATAAAATCAGCACAAGCTCCAGTTTTTGTGCCGATCTGCTGAGACTGAATGCCACTCTGCTTTCTCCAAATGCCTGACAGTCGACCTGCACGTATTTATCTTCTATTACTGCCGGATAATTTCCTCTAATGCAATTTCTTCACAGTAACCTTACTCAACACTGAGCAAATTATGCAATGCCATCAGTGTATGCATTTATTCCACTGATAATTGCTATCCAGAAATAGCTAGGAGTGGGTACTGACTGAGCTGTCAGAAGCTGTGTCCTCCCATCCTGCTTTCGTTTCTGCAGCCGTTCACTTCCTGCAGAGATCTGCAAGCCACCATGCAGGTTCTGAGGGCGCTCAACACAACCAGGAATGAGGAAATGAGCCTCTGAAAGGTATCACAGCTTCCAAGAAAGAATGCCACTCGTCAGGGTTTATATCAGGCACTTCCTTTAAGAGATGGAAAGACTGGCTTCTCTGATAGCATGTCAGGTACATCATAGACAAGAAAACTGCCAAAGAACACATTTACCACAGGCAGAGAGAGCATTTCCCAGCTCATCACACAGAGATACATTTCTTGTCCCTGAACAGCCTGAAGACATCATATGTTGTCAGCGTCTGACGTTTTACGCCAAGAAAGGCTCTTTTTAGTCCAATATAATCACTTTAAACTACACCAAGCAGTTTTTAAACCATAGAAACAGGGAAAAAACATAAGGATTGTGGAAATTTTAAAGCAGCTAAATTTACTTTTATGCAGAAATTACCTAAAAGCAGAGTAAAGAGCACACATTACAGGAGGTGGGGTCATGCACGTCCAAGGACTGCTCTTTGACAGCGTGAATCTTAATACTATAGACTGTTTGTTTTTGTTCGCTGCTCGTTCCTGTGAGGTTATTTCTCCTTATTTGCCTGTAGCTCATGTTTCTCACCTTACTGTCTGCATATGCAAGGAGATACTAGGTAGAGTTCCAAGTCTATTATTAGCGTTACAAAGAAAGGCCACCAAGCTTGACCCCTCGAGACCTTTCCATTAAAAAGGGAGATTATCTCAGGAAGAATTCAGGTGACATTATAAAGCACTGAATCTGCAAAGAAACAATGATGGGCTGGACAAGTTAACAAAACATTAGCTTTTCACATGGGAAACTGTGGTTTACTTCCTATTTCTGACAGTGTTGTTGTTTACTATTAAACCATTCTAGTCTGGCATCTAAAAATATATTCTTTATAAAAGATTTGATGCGTCTGTGAAAGTCAGATGATGGAATATCTCAGATTTTTTTTTAAAAAGGAAAAGAAATACTGTTTAAAGGACAGTCAGATGACATATTATGTAGATTCACTTGTGTTGAGAATCACACATCCACTCATATTTATAAGATGCATTTACTTCAATCACCGCTTCGATGAGTGTTTGAGTCCATCCTAAGTCAGACCTGCAATAACTGATATTTATGGCCTCATCTGGGCAGCAGAAACAAGTTGCAAGCACTCACAAATCTGCACTTTATAAAGATGATGTAGTGAACATTTCTGGCGTATATGTCCAGATGTTGTGGGACAATGTCATGACTGATTTGAATCCATATTTCTGTCCTTCTGAGTGAAACAGCAAAGCTTAAAAAGCCGAGTCCAGGGTTCATGCTAACATGAACAAGTAACAACTTTTATGTGAGCATGAAGCACTCTTTCTCAATCCCAGGGCAAGCTATGAAACAAAATTAGATTATTTTATAATTCCACTTGTCTGAGCCCACTGCGACCCAGGTGTGCTTCACTCCCTCCATCTCCAGCCTCACCCTCATCTCATCACTCTGTAATAGGAGTTGGGTGGAGGTGGTGGTGGCCTTTCATCCTCAGGCAGCACTCGCACCCAAAGATGAGAAATGGTCAGAAATGATCAGTGAGAAACAATACACCAGGGGCTGAGAGCTGGAGATAGCCAGACAATAGTTTGATGGTGTGAAAAATCAATCAGCAATCTGCGAGAGAAGAGCAATTTGTGATCTGGGAAGGAGCCAAAAATGTTAATAAACTGGCGGTGAGGGGAAGCGCCGGCTTTTTAACCTTTAATGAATCAAACTTTGTCAGACCCGATAAACATGCAGGTTTTCAACAAAAAAATATCCAAAATCATTTCTTATTCTTTTACTTAGACATTAAAATCTCACATCGCTCATCAGCTTTAGTTGAACAACTGCAGATCAAGTGACTTGCTTCAGGGCAACTCGGGGGGCAGTTCACGTGGAAAGAGAACGCTGAACGATGAAGGAGGAAGTGCACATTTTATTAATAATGTCCCTGCAGAGATCTATAACCTGCTACCTTAAAGGGCTCAGTCAGCTTAAGGATAAAGACCTTAAAGTACCAAATGTCAGCAAATACATAAAATGTGTTCTTGCCACAGCAAATTACAAAGAAATAGCCACTGATTAATCTATTTTCTTCCTCTTACCGTATTGAAGATGTGCAGTCTTAACGGTCAGGTGAGAGTATACAGTCCTAAGTTATGTTATGAATCCAGTTTTAAACTATTTTAACATGTAGTATTGACAGTTTTCAGGTTCATGTCATTTAAGAGTATAAGTGACCCAAATGTAGGCTGCTAAGAATCCACCTGAAAGAATCAGAAAACCGAGCTTTTACTGATGTAGCTCCAGATCACAAATCAAGTCTGAAAACGGCATGGAGACACGTGTTCCTGCCTTGTTTGCACTGTAGCCGAGGATATGCACAGGGAAATGGAAACATAAAGGTAAGAAGACACAGCTGAACTCAAACTACTGAGACATGAGGCACCTGTAGTAAAACTAAGGTGAAGAAAAGAGACTGACAAAATCAAACAGGAAGTAGCCAACTAGACACAGTGACAAGCCACTGACACTCAACTGAACACCGAGAAACACGGTGGAGGCTACGATCACCAAAAACACCAAGGACCAAATATAATAGAACTCAAAGACTACTTGACCTATAATGATGATTCTAAACAGGACTTGGAACGCTAAAATAATCATAGAATCTCGGATAAATGGAAATCCAAATTAAAGTTCAAGAACAATAATGAAAAGCTAAAAAAAAACAAACCAAAAAAAACCAAACAATAATCATAAAAATATGCCAACGAAATGGGTAAAAATCAGGGCCAGAAGACCTTCTATCAGAATCAAGCATATGTTACTATAACAGGAAGAAAACAAACTTCAATCATTTTGTGAGCATTTTTTCATTCAGAAAAACGAGTCTATGATTTTTAATAGTTTCAGAAATAAATGTCCCTCTTATGTTTGGGTATAGCCTAACAGACTAAATCCATCCTCCTTTAGATACAAAGCTAATACCTTAACAGGTGAAAACTGAGAGTGCTCTTTGGTGAGCATTGGCATTGAGCACTGATTACTATGGCTCGATTTAACCACAGCGTAACTTTTCAGACTCGCAATATCGCACCATAGAATAGCAACAAAACATTAATGCGCACATAGCCATCGATAATGACCAAACGCTCTCACTTAACTGTGATTTTCCTTTTTTAAAGTCAGCATCCAGCCTGAGTGTTACACTAAATGTCACTGGAGGCAAATGAGGTTTAAATTCACCTTTCAGGGAAACACTTAAAGTTTATGTTATGCTCTGTATCACAACTGGATAGTTTCAGAATCATGTTACAGTATTGCCCTCAAATATTCTGCCTTCCTTTTTTCTTTCATCTAAGTTTTTGTGTTTTATATATAAAATCTTTTCCGTGAGAACTTCGCCTGTTTAAGAAACCCTCACACGAGCAGATCCATGAGTTCTCCTGTTGAAACGATAACCTGTAGCTGTGAAGTGAGAGCATACCTCTAACGCACAGCAGAGACATCGCAGCGGGATTTTGTGCAACAGTTCCTCCGACCAGCCTTCAGTGAGTTTGCAGCCCAGGTGCCTGTTGCACAGAAGTCCTTTAGACTGCTCCTAAATGTCGCTCAGTTTCCGCTTCATCGCGCCGCGCGGTGAGGAAAGGGACAGATGTCGGGCAGGTGGACAATCCAGGAGGTCCTTAGGGTTTAAAGGGATGACTGTCACTGGCAGAAAACGAGTGCCTACCGGCTGAAATCCGGTAGAGCGGGGCGGCACTTGTGCTGCGTTCATATGTCACAGGCAAAGTAGGAATCTGGGCTATCAGCTCGAGCATACAATTGTCCTCCTGTGGTTCATAACACTTTACGCCACATTTGAAATGTTGAATTCAGCTTGCCATGCCCAAATCCTAGTTTCCTGCTTCACTGACAAAAAGAAGGGAAAAACAGTACAGTATTAAGTGATGCCAAAAGAAAACTTGGCAACACTTTATGATATGACCGCGACTAAACACGTAATTCCTTTGTAATTAAATTGAACTTCATTCTATTGTATTTAAAATTACAAAGTAATTATGTTTACCTACTAATACTTAAGGGCACGTACGCTAAAATAAAGGGTTAACGAGTAAAGTTTTTACAACAAACAAAGAATAATTATATATTTCAGTAAAGTGATTAAAGTCTGTAAGGATTTTAATTGATGCGTAAGTCATTTTTGGCAGTGCAGAAGTCATTTTAAATATTGCACAATTTGAGGTATTTTACAGAAGAGGAGAAACAAATTATACAGTAAGTAATTTCAAGTACAGCATGATTTTGAACATTCATTCTGCTCATCAACATAATGAATATTAATTGCAGATGTAAAAAAGGCACGATACCCAAAATAAAATATGCTAAGCAGTGCTCCATCCCAACATAGAGCAACCCCACCCAATACCACACTCTCCATCTTCCTTCACTGTATGGAGTCAAGACAGTCATCCTACTTGAGCAGATACACGTGTCTGTAGTAGGTGCAAGCTTGTAAAGTACATCAGCAGTTTGGCCTCTGAGACAAGACTTCAGCACAGCATGTGCATAAGTTCTCAATTCCAGGACTGAACTATAGAGATTTGCTTCACAGCAAGAAACAAATAGAAGTTTTTTATTACTATTTTTACAAAGATCATTTTAATTGGGTCCAAGTAGTTAAAGATGCATTTTCTGACATATCTGAAATGAGAAAGATAATTTAGGGTGTCGATCTTATGTTAAAAGCACAACAGTAGATTAGAAAGTAAATGCCATTCTTACCTTGAGCATCCTCATGTGTGCTAATTAAGCCTATTTCCAAGCTTGATGGTTGTCTATGGGAAAAGCCCTGCCCCTAGGATAAGGCCACGTTCTGCTTTGAGGCTGAGTCTGAAGGATATCCTGGGAGCCCTGCCTCTGGGTCTCAATCTGAAGCCTGCGCTGAGAGCCCTGCCTCTGGGTACGTGTCGGAAACCTGTGCTGGGAATTCTGTACTTGCCTCCAAGTCTGAGGCTTTCTCTGTGTGCCCTGACTTTGAGGCAGAGTACTGCTTTGGAAGGCCTGATCCTGTAATCCAACCTGGTATTGGTGGGCAGGAACCAGGGACCGAGGCCAAACCTGATACCTGGAAGCCTGGGACGGCAACGACGCCTGGTAGTTGGGAACCCAGTGTTGTGACCTAGGCTTGTAGTTGGGAATCTGGTAATGTGACCAAGGCCTATAGTTGGGAATCTGGTAATGTGACCAAGGCCTATAGTTGGGAATCTGGTAATGTGACCAAGGTTTATAGCTGGGCATCTGATAATTTGACCGAGGCTTATAGGTGGGAACCTCAGAACGCAACCAGGACTGGTAATTGGGAATCTGGGAATCTGACCAGGACTGATAATTAGGAATCTGGAAATGTGACCAGGGCCGGTAGTTGGGAAGCTGGAGCTGAAGGTTGGACTGGTAACCTGAGGCCTGCTGAGGTTTTACCACATCTGCAGTTTCAGAGTCAGGATACAAAGCTGAAAACAGAAAATTTCAGATCGACGCCACAAGTGAAATAGTTCTTTTGTCATTTTCTACTTAAGCTGTAGTTTGAGTCAACATGTTGTCTTACATTTTACATTTGCTTGAAGCTCCCCCACACAGAGTAGCCATGGCAGCACCGCACTAGAAAAGAATACAGGTTTAAGTAACCCTGTGTCACTTCAAATGGACATAGCCATTGTATGGGGGCACAAAATAGTACCATAATAGTCTCATAGCTTCAATCAGTGACCTAAATGCATGCAGAAAGGCAGCTAGACCCAAAAAAAATCTGCTTTCCTCCTTCGGTGGTGCAGTTGTAGGAGCGGTCCAGTGCACATAATTTATCTTCTTTTGACAGCCAGTCAAAGTTCTTGCCCTCCATCTGATTGACTGGAAACAGGTGGATTGATTGCACCTGGACCAGATTCATCATGATTCACAGGTGTTGTGGGACTTTGTTGTGAAACACTTTGAACAATATCAAAGCCACAATCTTATTTCAAAATTGCCATAAAGCAAACGACACATTCTGGTTACCATCTGGTAGCTTTGCATTTATTGTTTGAGTTATTCTATAATTAAATGCTTAGTGGTCACTATGCCAACCAGTTTGATTCACAGAATGGTTGTCTAAAGATCTGTGTTTGAAATTAATGGAGACAAGATTAAAATGAGTTTTATTATTGTTAGGTAACAATAACGCATCACTACTGCCAGTGCAATTACTAGACTCAGAGTCAAAGCAATATTGCATGTAAAGAAGCTAATTAAAAAAACAAATGTACAAAAATTAAACAAAACAAAAAAAATTAATAAGAAATCAACTAAAGAAGATTGGCTTACTAAATGTATTATGCTGTTAAATGATAGGATCTGGTGACACATGGCCTAAACTAGACCAAATACAATTAACTGCTCAGATGTTCGGGGAGTTCTTTGGACACTGGACTTCATAGTGTAGCATGTAAATTGCATGATTTAACACTAACATAACCAGTTGTGTTTGTAGTGACTATTGAAACAGAAACCCCTCTGGAGACTGGCGGTCTTTATTCAATGCAGTTAAGTTTTATTTATATAGCACCAAATCCCAGCAACGGGCACCTCAAGATTAAAAATACTACAGAGGAATAACACCAATGTTCAGACAACCACCTATGAGCAAGCACTTGGTGACAGTGGGAAGGAAAAACTCCCTTTTAACAGGAAAAAACCTTCAGCAGAACCAGGCTCAGGGAGGGGCGGGGCCATCTGCCACAGCTGAAGGGAGGCAGGACAAAACAATCACTAGGCTCGCCTCTTCAGCCCTCTGGCCTTTCTTGCAGGATCAACCTTTTGCTGCAGTGACTCAAGCTGCATTCACAGCTGACTTTTTGGTGGCTTAATGTCAGTTTTCAACTGTATTTTTTTAACCTTTTAATTTACATACATACACACACACACACACATATATACATATACATATATATATATATATATATATACACATATATATATATATATACACATATATATACATATATATACATATATATACATATATATACATATATATACATATATATACATATATACATATATATACATATATATACATATATATACATATATATATATATATATATATATATATATATATACATACACACACACACACGTCTGAGCATTAGTGTGACCGGAAATTATATAACTTTTAAGCTGCAGCTGTCATTACGTGTTACTTTGTTGTTACTTTAAAACCTTAAAATGTGACTGTCATTTTAAACAGGAGATATAGAAGAATTTTAACTCATTCTAATATATCATTATAGCACAAGTTATACTTCTGAGACAGCGTAAAGTCATTTCAGTTAAAAGCAACTTTCTAGAAAGCAGTTCCTTAAAGAATCTATCCTGACATTTGCCATTTAAGGGAAACTGGTTTTATAGTTTATAAAAAAAAAAAAAAAAAAAAAAAAACTAAAATGTTCTAGTCCCAGCAGTATTTGTCTTTTAGTCCCAACATGTCCATGACAGTCTCAAGTTTCATGTCAGATGGTGCCACCTAATGGCAGAACATAAGCATGGACGTGTAGGAACACTGTATGCTGGATAGGAAACAGTTGATAGATTAAATGTGCTGTGAAGTTCAAAAACATGGAATGCCTCTGCTAAGGACTTGGAGGGATTGCCAAACAAAATGGAATTAGTCACAGGCCTGCAGTCTCCACATCTCAAAGCAATTTAACAAGATCCACCAAAACCACGATTTGGACAAACAGCATTTCATCAGTCAAGGGAATTATCAGAGACATGCACATTTTCAAAGCTTATAATGAACAATCTTATTTCTACCACCTATGTTCTATCCATACCTCCTGGAGGATACTTAACTGATAAAGAGATGAATTTGGTCGCTTTGCTGGTTGTTGAAAAGGAACATGGGAGTTAAGCATTGCGAGTGCACTGCATGCAGCAGTTTTCCATGAAGGCCTGTTTTCTCTCTTCTTGCAGTTATTCAGTGAATTTAGATGTGCACCTGAGACTCATTTGTCTCTGGTGCACATCAAAAATCTGACTTTATCTAGTAACCAGACTGAATACTGCTCTGAATCAGTTGGATTTTCTCTTTTAAGTTAAAAGCAATCTGGAAATAAAAGGTGCAAAAAAGTATTCAAGATTTCATACGTTTTCAGTTACATGCTGAAAAAAAAAAATGTAAACTTTGGCTCTATATGCAGAACCAATGTTAAAGTCTCTATTTTGTTTAAGTTCTGTACAGTAGGGTTCTTTGCCTGGGTCCCCCCACCCTTTAAAAAAAAAAAAAAAGAAAAAAAGTTCCAGTTGAACTGGGTCACCAGCAAAATGAAGAGCAGGTCATTACGCATCACCTGTGCTTTCAGAGCAGATCTTCTTTGCCTGCCATAGTGCTGCACATGAATGGCTTCAGTTTGAGCTAAAAATTTGAAACATGCACCACCTGCTCTCACAACTGTGAGATATTACTATAAAGTATAAATAAGCTAGCCCACACACAGACTCATCTAGAAAGATTTATTTACATTTCCCCTAAAGATCAGTTTAATTGTATCCATGCAGTTAATGATCCATCTTCTGATGTTGGCCCTGGAATGAGAAAGATAATTAGTGATGTTGAGCTTATGCAGGTTCTAAAGGGAAAGAGGAAAAAAAAAAAAAAACGACAAAGTAAACACCAACTAGTTTATGGAGTATACCTCTTCGGTTAAGCCCCTTGCAGAATCTGGTGGTTTGTGCCAGTTGTCCTGACCCAAGGCTGAAGATGAGGTCTGTGCTGGTAACGCATCATCCGAGGACGCATTTGATAGCTGCGTGCCTGTATTGGGATTTGAGTCTGATAGTAAGAATGGGCATGTGGATATGCTGGATAACTATGAGGCTGTGTCTTGGCCTGAGCATGATGACTGCGAGGCTTTAGGTGGCCCCGCGACTGAGAACTGCTAGCATGCAGCTGGTCTTGGGGCTGAGCCGGAGAACTATGAGGTTGTGGCAGTGAGTCAGCCTGATAGCCTTCAGGCTGAGAGCTGAGAGACTGCAGCTGGGTCTGGGCCTTGGGATGGCCCTGGCCCTGAAAGCTGCGAGGTCGCAGCTGGGTCTGGATTTGGGCCCGAGGATGGGCATGGCCCTGAAAGCTGCTGGGCTGCATTTGGGACTTCAGCTGGGCATGGGGATGGCCCTGATTGCTGCGAGGCTGTGGCTGGGTCGGCAGCTGGGTCTCAGGATGGACTTCATGGCTACGAAGCTGGGTCTGGGGACGGACCTGGGGATGGCCGTGAAAGGTACGAACCTGTGGCTGCGTCTGTACCTGGAGATGGCCCTGAAAGCTGCGAGGCTGTGGCTGCGTCTGTACCTGGAGATGGCCCTGAAAGCTGCGAGGCTGTGGCTGCGCCTGGGGATAAGCCTGGCCTTGAAAGCTGCGTGGCTGCAGCTGGTTCTGGGCCTGGCTCTGAAAGCTATGGGGCTGTGGCTGGTGGGCATAGCCCTGAAAGCTGCGAGGCTGTGGCTGGGTCTGGCGCTGTGGCTGGGTCTTGGGATGGCCTTGATGGCTATGAGGCTGTGTCTGGATCTGGGAACTACCCTGAAAGCTGCGAGGCTGTGGCTGGGTCTGTACCTGGGGATGGCCCTGAAAGCTACGAGGCTGAAGCTGTGACTTCAGCTGAGCCTGGGGATAGCCACGATAGATGCGAGGCTGTGGCTGGTAGGAATAGCCATGAAAGCTGTGAGGCTGCAACTGGTTCTGGGGATGACCCTCAAGCTGGAATTGGGGACGGCCCTGAGGATGACCCTGAAAGTTGCGAGGCTGCAGCTGAGTCTGTGTCTGGGGTTGGCCCTGAAAGGTACGAGGCTGAGGCTGCATCTGGGTCTTGGGATGGCCCTCAATCCTGCGAGGCTGTGGTTGGATTTGGGCACGATTCTGAAAGCTCCGAGGCTGGGTGTGGGGACGGACCTGGGGGGGACCTAGGATCTCAGGATGGCCTTGACTGCGAATCTGCAGCTGGGGATAGGCCTCAGCCCAGTAACTATGAACCTGTGGCTGAGATTGATAGCTGCGAGCCTGCACCAGGGGCTGTGACAGGGGCTGGACTTGTGGTTGAGAACCATGAGCTTGCAGCAATGGCTGGGGGAGGTAGCTGCGAGACTGGGGTTGGACCTTGGGCTGAGAGCTAGGAGCCAGAGAGCTCCGAGGCTGAGGCTGGGCCTGGTCCTGGCGCAGAGGGTGGAACCAGTGTGGCAACTGATGAAGCTGGTCACCCGAGACCTGCTTACTGGCATCAAGATTTCCAAAGCCAAGATAGGAAGCTGAAAAGAGATGAAATTTAATAGTGAATAACCATGTTTGTCATACTTAACTCAAATTCTAGCTTCACATGAGACTTACGTTTCATACTTGCTTGAAGCTCCCCAACAAGTAGTACCCATGGCAGCAACACACTAAAACAAAAACATATTTGAACAAACTATTGTGATCACATCAAATAAAATCATAAATCTCAGGAAAAGAATTATTTAAGATTACCAAAATATAAAGCTCATTGCTTCAAGCAGAAATAATATCAGGTATAAACTTGAGAAGCCCCAATCTAGCGTCTGTTAGCCCAGCACAAAACAACTACAACTCTGCTTCCCTCCTTCTGCAGCACAGTATCAGGTAGGGTCAAGGCACCCAATTTATCTTCTCTTGACAGCCAATCAAAGTTCTCGGTTCCAAAGCAACTGACAGGAAACAGACAGATTGCTTGCACCTGATGCAGATTCACTATGATACACAGGTGTTCAGAAGAGAAGAGACTTCTTTCTGAACCAGTCAATTGCTTAGTGATGCCAGTGTGTGGTGCTGAAGACGGACAAACTTTAACTTTCCAGCAGCGGCAGAGTGTGCAAAGTTTGCAGTGAAAGTATGAGAGACCCGACCTTCTAAAGAGAGCCCCACTTGACTCCACTCACTCTGTGCAAGTGGCATGTATGATGATTGTGTAAAAAATTTAAATCTAACAATCTGACACCAAGATAAAAAAGAAAGATGAAGAAAAAAGAGAAAAGAGGAGAAATGAAAGCAATCGAAGCAACAAATCAGTGAGTTAGGCACATAACAATTAAATCTAATGGTAAATAGTCTATCCTTAAATGTTGGGGACACTTGAATATTAGAGCTTCCTGTAGCACGACATTATTTCTTTTCTTTATTCTGACTTTGACTTAGCTAACAGAGCATCCTGTGTGATGTGACTGAGCATGCAATCTTTCTGTTGGTGTCAGATTATTTGTAACATAATGATGATGAACACAGTGATGAACCCACCGCATCCCTCTGTGGGTTTTTCCGAGATCCTAACAGAGTCTACAACAGCCACTGTATGTAAGTGGATAAAAAGCCAAACCATTGTTCTGATTATAGAGCTAAAGTTAGAAGTGCGAGTGATGTATTGACACGTATTGATATGTGAAACTTCTCCCGCCTTAAAATTCAGTTACAACAATACATGATTTCGTACATATTTGAACAGTTTATATTTTTGTTGATGTTAAAGAATAACATAAATGAAATAAAGACAAGTGGGAGCGTTTTTTAAGGGCTTGAATGGAACTGAAAGATAGCTGGATAACTAACTGACATAATCTTTATCCATAGAGCTCAAGGCTGTACAAATCAGGGCTGGATTGGATTCGGGCCTATTCACATTAACGTCATGTCAGCTTTAGTTCCTGTGGGTAACTTTGTCTTGGCCATTGCAATAACATCAGGAAACCAGTAGGTGGAGCTCAGCATATGCAATTCTCACTCAAACTGAACTGGAGTTTAAATCTCATTGGGAAGGAAAGTGGCCTGGTTCTTGTATAGTGATTTTCAACACTGGTACTCAGAGCACTTTATACAGCATGTCTCATTCACCCGTTCATATGAGGTTTTTTTAGTTCTACGTTTAAACGCTTTCTGTCTAACATTCACATTTAAATGCATCGAGCAACTCGAGGATCAGTATCTTACCCAAGGGTACTTTGGCATGCAGAGTGGATCAGCAAGGGATTTAACTACCACCCTTGCAGTTAGTAGATGACCTACTCTAGGCCCTGAACCTCAGCCATTCTGAAAGTAAACGATTGTCCTTCAAATTATGCTGTATAGTAGTATAGTATAGTATAATGTATAGTCTAAATGAAATAATCTTCTGCAAAATCCATAAGAGGTTTGTTTGTCTCCTCTTCTCCACACCTGGCCTGGCAGCCCCATTTGTGTGGGAGATTGCATCACCTACAGTCTTTTGTGAGGCTCATCATGTTGTTATGGCTTCTCACCTTTATCAGACATATTCTTATTTCAACCTAAGATGTTTGGTTGTTGACCCTCATCTTTGTGAACTGAGATAATGGTTGCAGGTTGGGCAAGCCGCATGAGAATGAAGAAACCATAAGCTTGCTTTTCAACAAGTACAATTAATCAGACAGTTTCAGGCAATCATTGCAACCTGCACAACTTTGCCATTTGTTTATAGTTTATATCTTTGTTCAGCTGTTGGGGGGAGGGGGGTCCCTTTTTTTGCACTTTTTAAACTAAACCTCTTCCATGCATGAGAAAAAAGAAGATTAGAATAAACAAAGTTATGAGAGTCCCGTTGGTTATGTTACACAACAAAATTGTCTTTTGTTTGAGAAAAAAACTCAAGTTTTTTATTTACAGGTCAATTATTTCATATTATTTGTTTGTAGCCAAACATGTAATATTTTAGTTTATGGTATAAATAATTTTAAACCTGCTGTAAGATATAATTTGCAGGCCCAGGCACTAATTTCATTTTAATTCAACTGATTTTTTTAGTTACTGTATTCACATATCAGTTGTTTTGTTCCATCAAGTTACAGGATGTAAAGATTCAAAGTAATCTGACTAAAATAACACAGTTACAAAAATAAAACAAACATAAAATCATTATTTTCCAGATTTTGAATGAGGGGGAGATTGAGGCTCAAGAGTTGGCAGTTCGTCTTATAATCAGAAGGTTGCTGGTTCGAGCCCCAGCTCCGACAGTCTCGGTCGTTGTGTCCATAATGACCAAGACTGTCAAGACACTTCGCCCGTTGCCTACTGGTGGTGGTCAGAGGGCAGGGTGGCTGTGGCTACAATGTAGCTTGCCATCACCGAGTAGCGGTTTTTGATACGGGCGACACGGGCGTTTTCCCGGGGCGGGGCAGAATGATATGACAGAAAATCATATCATATGCAATAACTTTGCAACACAACAAATCAGCTTGTCAAAACATAGCACAGAGAGCACACAATGACAGAGATGGTGAAAATAAAGGAAATCTCCTGTCAATTATGGAACTACGAGCAAAGCACGATCCTGCTGTAAGGAAAAAAATGACAAGTCAGAGAAATGTCACATACCTTGGACATGCTACACAAAATGAAATAATGGATTGCCTGACTGAAATGGGCCTTTCCTCAATAATTAGTGAAGTTACACAAAGTGAGGCTTTTATTATAATGGTGGATGTAACCAAAGACCTCAGTAAGAAGGACCAGATGTCTTTTGTAATAACATATTATTATAAAGGGTCAGTGTGTGGGTGCTTCCTCAACTCTAAAGCTGCAGAGCATCTGGATGCTGCTATAAATACTGCAGAAGTATGGGCCTGACTACAGAAACCACCTTGTGGTTTAACACTAACCTTGTAAATGTTGGGGCCTCAGTAATGAGTGGAAAGAACACAGGTGTGCACGCGTTAAATTTTATGCCCCATTAGCTTTTTATGTTTGCTTTAATGCACATTGTTTAAGTTTAGTATTAGTTCACAGTGTGAAATGCATTCCTGAAGCAGACTGTTTTTTTTTTTCTTTTTTCCAATAGCTTTATGTTTTTGTTTCTGGTACCAAAAGTGGCCAGAGGTACAAAGGGAAAATATTTAAGGTCCACCTAGAGAGTTACAAAGGCTGATAGAAACACAGTGGGTATGAAGGTACAATGCTTACACAACAGTGAGGGACAGACCTGCCATTGTACGTCTGCTGAAAGAGTTATCTGAGGAAGGGAATGGTGACAGAACTGTAGAGACAAGAGGTCTGTTAGCCTAAATACATCTAAATGTTGTCTTCTTATAACTTTGTTTTGTGTTTGGTGAGGTCAAACATCTGTCTGATATTTTGCCATCCCCACAGCTCAGTTTAGTCACAGCTGTTATTGACGCTCTTGTTGAAACACTGGTGGTAACACTGGTGATGCATCTCCAGGCCGTCACGTCACACCAAGCTCTGGCTTAGAGCCTACTATATTTCCACTCCAGTAGTTCAAAGACAGATCAGCACAGACAAGGAATCATTTCAAACTGGTACATTCCTCCAATCACTGACATGCTTTGGTCTGAGAGAAGAGAAGATTATCATCAGGAAACTGTTATTATGAAAGGTATACAAGCTTTAAATCTAAATTTTTTCCATTTTCTGCACAGTACACACACAGCAACATCAACAACCGGAAATACAGATTCCCCAACTAACATGAATTCTTGAAAAAAAAAAGAGCGACTGTAAAACATAAACACAAGTTTATTAGAGCTTATCATGAGCCGTATAAGGAGCTGTTTCGTGAACTATTCAAACCGTGCAAAATAGCACTTCCATTACCGTGACCTGCGTCATGTGAGCACAGCTTTTCAGTGCTCACATCTTCTTTAAGGAACACGATGAGTGACAACCGACTCAGCAGTTTGGGGGCATTAAGCACTGAGGCAAGAAGGGCTAGAGCCATGAACCTTGATGATTTTGTGGATGCTTTTAGACATGAAAATGATGGAGCAAAACTGTTTTGAATAAATGTGATGCCAAAAGATGGTTTTGTTTTGCACCAGTAAACACGTAGCATTGAAACCCGTGAAGGTCTCTGTGTGGGGTTTGAAATTTCAAAGTCGTATTTCCAGTGAAATAACTACTGATCAAAGTGATGGTAGAATTTGTTTTCTATATTATTCACAGGTATTTGATCCTGACAGATCACTGTTGCATCTCAGGGCCAACACATAGACAGACAACAGTTCACAGTCTTACATGATCCAACACGTGTCTGTCTTTCCTGATCAAGTTTACTCTTAAAGTGAACTCCATTCTTGGAGAGGGAATCTTAAGCTGCTTGTGCTCAGCTCTGCTGAGAATCATTAAAGCGGTGGTTGGGACTTCTAGTCAATCAAATAATCGATTAAAAACAGATTATTATGGATTTCAAAATCTTATTTGGTTTTCATTAGGAGTGCAACGATACTCGTGTAGATATTGAACCGTTAGATACAGTGCTTTGGGTTCGGTACGCATATGTATCGAACAATACAACATTTTTTGTTTATTTTATCAACTTGTCTTCTGATGATGCTGTCTGTGTTGAGAGCTCAGTGGATCTGCGTTCGACTACTCCGCCTAGGCTGCACTGTCGAGCGCAGATCCACTGAGCGCAGCGCAAGCTAGCAAGACAGAAGCTAAGCTCGCTGCAAGATGGCAAATTGAACCTCCCCCACCCTCATTCAGATCTGGCGTTTGGAACTATTTTCATATGAAGCATGACCCTGAAGGTAAGCGCATCATGGACAAAGGTAAAACAGTATGTCGGATGTGCCATGCAATGCTCAATTTGTGGGAACTAGTGCGTTAGCGCAGTTAGCTTGTTAACGTGTTCACGCAGTCCAGTCCCACACACGGGTGATCCACGGTAGCTCGTTAATGGAGATTTGCCACGTTTTGGCGTTAACGTCATTTCAAATTAACGCTGACAGCACTAGTGGGAACACAACGAATATGACTGCACATTTACTCCGACATCATCCTAGTGCAAAGACAAGTGGAAGCAGACAAAAACAACAAGCAGCATGCTACAAACTTTACCCGAGTCATTTAGACAGCTGTTAGCACAGGATTCTCCTTATGGGGACCTGATATGTTTAATATGCTGCTGAGAATATAGCCCAGAAGAAGCTATAGTATAGCTTTTATTTTGGAAAGAGACATTTCTCTGTAATAAACTCTCTTTTCCAAAGATGAGGGATTTCTCCATCAGATAGATTTAGTATTTTGTTGTTTCAGCAACATTAAATTTAAAAACTGTACAAAATATATATTTATAATTTTAATAAATGACAAATTAAAAAAGCATGAACAATTTTTTTGTATCGAAAGAATATCGAACTGTGACACCAAAGTATT
The DNA here is from genome assembly GCF_964374335.1 of Astatotilapia calliptera. Classification (NCBI taxonomy): domain Eukaryota; kingdom Metazoa; phylum Chordata; class Actinopteri; order Cichliformes; family Cichlidae; genus Astatotilapia; species Astatotilapia calliptera. The sequence goes on along the minus strand of NC_137433.1, from coordinate 37,012,706 downwards.
GAACCGAACTGTGAATTTTGTGTATCGTTGCACCCCTAGTTTTCATATATAACTTTTTTCAGTGAAATAAACTTTAATAGCAGGAAATTAACTATGCATATAATTCTTTTCTTTCACTCCTTTCCCCCGTATTTTTCAGGTAACCTATATTTCACAAAATCATAATACAACTGTAAAAATTCTGTTTCTGCTGTGCCACCCCAATATTTTTAGTTGCCCCCATATGGTTAAGCCTATAAAAAAAATTGTGGGGGCCCCCTGCAACAGATCCGTTGGGTAAAGCGTAATTTATTGTCCACTGTCAATAATTTATTATTCTCTTTTTACTTTTTTATTAAACACTGTGTGTGCACCAGGTCATTTTAATCCCACTTTATAATCTGTTATACTGTGCTATTTATATTACTGTTCCATTTTTCTTTCATTTATAGTTTTTGTAAATTATATCATTTTATTAGTCATTTTAAAAATGTATACATTGTTTATTTTTGCATTTTAATTTAACTCTTTTGTTTTTGTAATATTGCCAAAATGGTTACAGTGTATCTTACTGAATTATATACCACTGGAGAAGTTTGTTGTATGTTGTGTTTAACTTGGATTTTAGCCGTTGTCATAAAGGACTTTCCCAACTTTGGGGCAAATAAAGTATACATTGTGTTTTCTTCGTACAATATTCATGCGATTGTGAACTGTGCATTCATTAAGTCAGTATAGCTTCGCTGGTTGAGGTCACGGGGCTATTAATGAGCGGCAGCTGTCCCACCCAGGGTTAGATAATCCAGTCTGGGACCAGGCTGTGACTTCAGGCTGACGTGCCGCTCCAGCCCAGCCCATCCTGCGATGCAGCGCCGCTGACGCTGTCCGCTCCGCAGTCTGTCGGTGAGAAAACAAGCCTCGCTCCTCCACAGCTGCACATGCGTTTCACCGAGAACAACACCACCGCCGACCCCGGAGACGAGGTTAGTGCATTAAATTGTGATTTTTTGTTGTTTTCTTTTGTGAGCGATTTGGTTAGAGGTGCGGAGGGAAAAGGGCTCCGCTCAGCAGCATCGCGTCGGAGGCAGAAAAATGATGCCTAGCTCGATCAGATCGGGAGGGACGGAGGCTCGGCTTTCAGACGATGGTCACCCTCAAACCGCTGTGTCGTGTTAGAAGACGCCTTGTTTTTACGATTAAATGACAGTTTCAGTGGATGGATGTGCCCGTTTGCCTTCTGACGTGATAAACAAAGATTTATTTTAATCGCAGCAGCACAAAGGCAGCGTGGTAACGGTCTAATACATCATCCATGTTCGATCATCTATCCGCGGCTTCAGGGGGGCCTTGGGCTCCGGAGTGAAGGGCGCGATGTTCGGTAATAAACTGCGACTGCTCGGGATCATCTGCACTGGTGACACCAGCGGCCTGCACCGTGCCATCACCATATTGATCCCTTATTAGTAGAAACAACAGGGATACGCGAGCAGCGTCAGCTTAGTAAGATTGTAAAGGGATGACTTCCGCCAAAGATTTACAAAATAAAAGCTTGGCTGAATCGAAGAACTATAAACGTGTGCAGCAAACACTATTAAAAGGCAGGATGTGTGTATAGGATGGATCAAGAGACAAAAATACAATAAATAAAAATATAAAGAAAACAGGATCAGTTCAACTGATAGAAATATGAAGTTTGTATTTTTGAAAAGGAAATGTACCGTACCATGTAAATTAAAAAAAAAAAAAAAAATCTGTGTTTTTGTTTTGTATTGTTCAGATCCATTATTAAAAGGTTCAAGACAGTAAATTCTTGAAGCTAAATAGGTGAAAACCTTGCAAATGCTCAGAACTGCAGTAAACATAAATTACACGGAACTAAAACTTGATTTTTATCTACGTTTGATCTGATATGTGATGGATGGATCCATTTTTGCCATAGACCCTACTGAGGTTGGTTACTGATACTCAGAACAAGGCTACATATCCTTAGTATTGATCTGCCCATCCCTACTATGCATCAGAGGTAATGTAGAACACAAGGAAATGGGAGATCTAAAATGTTATCGATGCACTGATCTGAGATTTGGATCAGATGTCCGCTGGACGCTGACTCAAAAAGACAAGCCAATCTGGTTGTCAGAGCATCGATGGGAAAAAAGAGGCAAAAAATGAAGTAAACTGTAAATATGTTTTTCAAAACACTCAAGTAACCATAGTGGATTCAGTTTTATAGAGTTGCTCTACTGTAGCATGCTCTCTGAGGATTTTATTTTTTAAGGCTTCTTCCTATTGCTGCTTTTTTTTGTGGATTGTTGTTGATCTGTTGAGGTACATTACATTACATTATGCGACATGGTGGGGATGCAGATAACTCGTTTGAAAGGCATTGTTGTGTCACGGTCACATTAATGTATAAGTTTTACCAACTAAAATATTACATAATGAAAGAAAATGCCATAAAGTGACGACACTGATCATTCTCTCAGGGATCACTGTGTGATGTCTTGGTGACATCTTTTCTATTTTGTGGTGTTTTGTTTAACAGGTCAGTTGTTATTTGATTCAGTGATTAACTGAATACTTGTTTTGGACTCCAGATGTTTTGTCTGCATTGTTTATGCAATAATAAGTCATGCAAGATGTTAATACACCAGGTGGTCTGCTTGTCCTGGTGCTCTTTTAGATAACCTGATAATCTCAGGAGGGAAGCAGCGGAAGGGAGAAAGCTCAGCGTGTCTTATGTAATTTATTTTTTCTGCCTTGCTTTCTAATCTCCAGAACCTGAATCCATTTGTTTACAGCTAGCTGTCAGCTTTATGCAGCCCTACTGACCTCTGCAGTTCTCTGTCTCACTTATACTCTCTATTTTCTTTGTTTTTATCAGTATTGTATTTAAAAGAAACTTTTGTTTATTTTGTAGCCTGTACTGTTGTGGGATTACTACGCTCTTCCTGTGGGGCACAGATGATTTTCCTTTTAGGATTATAGCTGTAGTAGTAACAGTTAGACTTAGAAGGCTGTGGTAGAGCTTGTTGCAGGAGCTGTGCTCACATTTTTATTAGTAGTACTAATAATAAAATTAGATACTCGTAAGAAATTTTAAAATACATTTTTTTCCTGCTGGTTGCGTACATTGATTCAGGTTAGGTACTCCATTAGAGATTATAGAAGTAGATACACAAATATGCAGAACCTGAAATAAAATGTAACAATTTTCTCATGATGAAAGCACTGAATAGTATTACGACTGCCACTGTTTTTAAAACATTGCCCGAACTGCCCTTACATCCTGCTGCAGCGAAATTTACTGAACTCACTGATTAAAGACAGAAAGAGATCAAGGAAGAGCCGTGAAGATCAGCAGGCTTAGGCTGATGCTTATAGCGTCAGAGTATTAACCTAAGTCAACCCAAGGGCCCAAACCGTGTCATTACACTCATACTGGGGTGCAGCTATAGAATCAACATAAGTTTTACAATAGCAGTGTGTTTATCTGCTGTTCTTTAAGTTGCACAATATGTTAAAATGTTCCAACTGGCCATTTCCAGCCCATCAACAGGTGATTGTGTAAGCTCTGATTGCTGATAAATATGTTGTGGTGGATATGCTTTTTATTCTAAAGTCACGTGTTTCCAGAACTCTGAATTTTGGGATTCAAATTGGTTGTTTTGTCTTATGTAAAGTTGTTGTTGACTGTCAGAGCAGGTCACACTGTTCACAGTGAAAGCCACTTAAAGCAGCAGCGTGTTAGCAAAGCATGAATCTGTGCCGACTCTGTCTGCGTCACCAGTCAGTGTGAAGGAGGCCCTGTGACCGCTGAGCTAATCGTCATGGCATTACAGGACTAAAGCCTCAGCGTACTGGTCATTTCTCGAAACTGGCGGATTCACTGAGTCAGGGCGATGTGCCTCCTCTCGCTGTTCAGCTGCCTGTCCTCATCTTCGTGTGTGTGTGTGTGTGTGTGTGTGTGTGTCTCTTGTTATGTAACTGAAGGCCTGCTGAGGCCGGATGTGAATAGTTTCTGTGTGTGTGTGTGTGTGTGTGTGTGTGTGCACATGTGTGGCTTTCCTATGTGTTAGTGTGTGCTGTGATTTGAGCTATGCTAAGTATGTAAAAAAACATGCACAGTAATCGAGTTTTCCTGAATAGAGGATTTCAGCACTCTGTTATCTGCAGCTGCACTCAGCCACACAAATGCTTGTTTTGGAGACTCTCCAGTTTGTAAAGAACAAAGTTAGTTTTCAAAAACATAATTTGGAAACCTTTTCAAGCCATGCCAGCATCTCCCAGTCATCTCTTACTGAGCTTCTTTAGCTCACGTTTGTGTAACTCCGTGCTCAGAGTAGACTGTGCTGTTCTTGCTTATTAAGATCTGCAACCATAACATATAATAATTGGCCTCTCTAAATTTTGTCTGTTTGCAGCTTGAAATGTATATCTAGAGTTGTGAGGTATATTTATCGTAAAAATTGTTGCTTAAAATCAGAATCCATTGTTTTAGAGTGAATCTGTGACAGTAAGCTTGTAACCGAGGTATTTATCCCCCAACAACTCAGCATTTAAAGTCAAGGAAACGTGTTAAGAACTTGATTCTTCACGGCTGATCAGCCGAGGCCGCGTGTAGCCTCTGCAGGCCTGTGGTGGTTTGGCCTGGAAATGAACCTCCTTGTGATTTTGATGCAACATCTCTGTTAGGGCTTTTGCAAGTGTTCTGCTGATCAGGGTCTTTTTGTTTAAAGCCTTTGGCTTCCCAGGAAAAGGGCAATACTCAAATTAACAAAGTGCATTGACTAAAGTACTATAATTTAGTAATATCTGAGGCAGATTTATGACTCCACACAGTTGCATATTGGTAGTGAACTGGGCTTTTGGAGCCAGAAGTGACCATAACTTGACCAGAGGGTGGACGGCTAAGCTGTCAGCCAATGCTAACAAGCTATGTTAGCAAGTTGCAAACATCAAGTTTACTAATTTTCAGATCAATCTATTAGGAATGAGTTATAAAAAACAATCCTGTGTTCAGTAAATACGAAGGGGGAAATTAACTCTAGAGAACTAAGCTGTTTTTAGTACCAGGCTGTAAACGTACTTTTTAAAGCTGTAAAATCAGACATTTTAACACAGGAGTCTGGTGGGATGATTTTCAGAGCCAGCCTCAAGTGGCCGTTAGAAGAACTGCAGTTTTTGGCGTTTATGCTTCAGCTTGGTTATTTTGGCACTTGGGAGCAATGTACAACTCTACAAACCTTTATTTTTTTCACATTGCTTTAATTTCAGTTAATTAAACTATTAGCTCCAACTTGGCTCAGATTAGTGGGTATTGTTTAAAGTACAGGAAAAAGTTGAACAGGTCTGTGTGTCGCTGATAGTCTTCAGGGGAAAAAGGAATCATGCAAGATTGGAATCAGCAGCATCATTAAAAAAATCTCTGATCTAATTATGCAACTAATAATAAAATACGCACGTCTTACTTTGAAGCACATTTTACTGATAGTGTTTTTACGCTAAGTCCTTTTTAGTCTTCATAAACCACTGACTGTGTGAAATGACTTATTTAAGTAACGCTATGAAACAGAATCACACAGCCGGCCGTGGAAGGAAAGCAAAGCAGAACCAGCACAAAGTGTAAGGACACGGCCACAGTCGGTGTCAGAAAGGAAAATGGCTGTGCACGTCGGATATGCATCTTTCCCTTTTGAAATTTTTGAGTCGAACGCATCAACACAAGCACATGCGATCGTGCACCCACACAGCTTTTGCCCTCCAGCTTATTATGGCAGTTTTGTTCCTTTCATGTCTCTCGGCCTGCAATGCTTCGCTGATTTAAAGGCACCCAGACGGCTGTTTGGGAGAGTTGTGAGTTTGTGTGCGTGTGTTTATTGCTGAAGCAGATGAATGTTGCCCGCCCTGCATGCTGATTTGTCTGACTGTGAAAGAGCTGCTGGGACACCATCAGAGTACTATGGACATTTTCACTGTGCTGCTGAGAAGAATGGGAGGGTGACATGTAAGCAAAATCATTCAGTGTGAAGGCGGCAAGACTGTCTTAGCTTATGTGACAAAAATCTCAGCATTTTCCTTTTAACTACATTTGATTTTTTTTTTTTGTTTTTTGTTTTTAAAGAGCTTGAGAGAAGCAATGCGTTAATCTAACTTTTTCCCACTCTTATATAATATCAATAGGTTGGCTTTGGATATCTGCTGATGTGGATTACTTATGTTTAAGGATTGATTTTAAACTTTACTTTCCTAACTTTGTAAAATCAAATTGAGTAAATCTAAACTGTTACGTCACAACTGTTAAACTCAAAATATTGCAAGAAAGAAAGGAAAAGTTGTTGGTGTTTCAGGGATGATCTCTGACCTCTGCGCTATGTTAGCATTGAGGAAGCTCCTGCTTCTCCTGCTGCAACAACATTTGTCTTAGTTAATAAAGAACAACAGTTGTGTGGCAGGTTGCAGAACACAGGGGGGGAATGGAAAGGGAACCTTTTTTGCCGGCTGTTCTAAATGAGTCCAAAAGCAATTGGCAAGGTGATCACAAACCAGGAGATGCACAACAAGGACTACAGGAACTATTGAGCAGGGAAGCACGCAGCTCTGAGAGACGACACTACAATGAGTAAGGGGAGACTGGGACAATATATACACGAGGCCGTGGGAAATACAGCGGGAACTAATCAGGGATAACGAGACAAGGGAAGATAAACTCAATACAAGACACAGGCGACCAAAACTACCAAAATAAAACTGGAAGTAACCAATAAAAATGACTGAACACAGAGATGGAGACTCAACAGGAGACACAGGGAAGCTGGGGGTAAACGCAAACTCCAGGAATGAAAAATCAAAGAAGTACAACAGAAAGAAGACTGCAAGAGGAGGTGAGGCTGCGGTCTGTGACCGGCTCCCGGTGCAGACGGCTCCCTGTTATAGTGTTTCCTCACTTGGCTCATGCGAGCCCAGCCCAATTTTTACTCTTTAAGTGTGCGCGTGTGTGTATGTGTGTGTGGGTGGGGGGATATATGTGTATTGAGAGTGTGGGGAGTGAGTTGGAGGGTGGGGTGGGCTGCTTTTAACTATGTAAAGCACTTTGTGCTACATTTTCTCTGTATGAAAAGTGCTTTATAAATAAAGATTGATTGATTGATTAAAACCTGAGAATAGAAACACCAAGCAAACCAAGAAACCTATAGAAAATGTAAATAAACAAAACTCAAAGCCACCTTGACAAATAAAGCTGACTGGCTTGTTATCAGAATACCTTATTCAGCTTTTTGAGTCAGGACCAGACAGATATGTGATCCAGATGGAGGCTCAGAGCGAAGTGAAGTAAAACCACAGTTAAAGTTTTAAAAACATTCATTAAAGTTAATTCTTCTGGTTCTACTTACAAGTTTATCTTATACATTTTTCTTACTGGCAGTGAATCGATTGTTGGCCACGCAAAATAAAAGTACTGCTGGATTGTAATAGGTGATCTCAGTGAAACCATATACAGTCAGTGTCAGTTGGATACGGAAGGGAAGAGAGAGATTGAAGGGAAGGGAGATTATGAGAGAGGCAGAAGTAAAGGAAAGATGCGTTACACTGCAGTGCAATATGGAGGCGAAGCAGAAAGGGTAGCCGAGCAGGGATTTGGTGCAAGTAAGTGGGGAGGGGGATAAATGAGAGAAAGCAATAACGTGTCAGAAGAAGATGGGGATCAGAGTGAGAGGTGTTTGGATGTGGACCAGAGGAGGAGGAGAGGAGCAAGAAGGACAAAGTCAGCACAGTGTGAGGAGGAGGTCGAGAGGAACGGAGGTGAGATGGCCGGAAGCAGAACTGCAGCGCTGCATTTTCAAACATGCTTTGCAAGTCATACTGATGAAACCTGGTGTCATGTTCACAGCTGGTTACATCTGTGTTTGACACGTCACGGTGTCACGTGTTGTTCATGCAGACTCATGCTCACGCTGTCAGGCTTTGTGGGAACTTAAATACCTGTAATGACAAGTCTTTGAAGTAATCTGTGGCTCAACCTGTTCAATATAACAACCAGCAAAAATCCCACCTGCACTTAATCATTTTCTGAGGGTGTGTTTGTGAGAAAAGCAGTTACTTAAAATAAAAGAGTTTCCTGTGTCATGTGACACACGGTGAAGATCTTTGTCTGCTATCTTATCTGCAAAAAAGGATAAAATATCCTCATCTGGACACGTTTGAATTCAGTATGGTGATGGTTTTTGTCAGGTTAGATAAAACTGAATAGGTTGGTCATTAAAACAAGAAGATATTTGTCACGTGGCACAATAATCAAATATAATGATCCTCGAGTGGTTAGGCAGCGGGGAGGGAAACCTCTTTAACTCTGTGAGAAAACCGGTGTTTCTGTTTCATGTATTGAAATTTAATGTGTTGTTTTATGGGCAATAAATTGCATTTTTAATTGAAAGTTAGGAGCGATTAGCAGCCAGAAGTGCACTGATGTGCTGTAATTCTTAGTGCAGGTATCACTTTTCTTCATCTGTTCAGAGATGTGCATATCTCGGTTATCATGAGCAGTTACTGTCACCTCTATCAGCTCAATTTCAATTCAGTTCAGTTTTATTTATATAGCAGCAAATCATAACAACCATTTCCTCAAGGTGCTTTGTATTGTAAATTAAAGGCGCTACAATGATAAAGGCATTTGAATGTGACTGGAGTAGCAGAGGGATGACTGCATTTTATTTGATTTACAGATTGATGGATTCCTCTATTACAGCAGCAGAAGTAATAAACAATGCTATGCTCAATACAGCAGAATAGTGCCATAAAATAGAGTAAATATCTCAAAAGGAACCACATATATAAAAAAAAAAAAAAATTAAAAGAGCAAAAAGCTCAATAAAATGCAGTGATGCTTAGTAGAAATAGAATAGAGCTGAAGCAATAATAAATTTGGCTATAAAGGCCGTCATGCTGGGGATTCTGTGATAAAGCAGTAAAGAGGAGTCCTGTGGGACAGCAACACCTTCATATGTTTGTGGCAGTGGCGCTAAACATACAGGATCAATAGGACGACCGATTTTTGCTGTGTCAACAGGTAGCATCCCCCCCACCCCTCAGTTGCATGTAGTGCAGTGAACTCTGCTAAATAGATCAATAGATGGTGAATCAAATCAAAAACATGTGGAATATGATTTGAAACAATGCAATTATTCAGAAATCTCAAACTTTTTTTTTACAGTAGAAAGTAGACACGGTGAGACGTATCGTGGCAGCGACACGACTCAGAAAAATGTGCAGCATCCCGTCTTTATCAAAGGTTTACAAATGACAGCATTCTGTTTTTATGCTCTATTTTCAGTGTCCTGTTTTTTTTTGAACTGGGGTTGTATGTATGATTAGCTCTCTTGAGTTATTATGGATGAGACTGAAACATCATCCACAGTCTGTGTATCCTCATAACTTTTATGGTCTCTTGAATACTTTGTGGTCCCCTTATTGGAGAATTGGCATCACAAGCAAAACATTGTTTCTTAAACAATGGAATTAAATCAAAGGTTGTGCATGTTAACATCAGTGCAAGCTTAAACTGACAACACAGGTGTAAAACTGAGCCCGTGCAGTCCCCCCCGGCCTTTATTCCAGCACCAGTCGAGCCGCAGATAAGATGGATGTGATTATTTGTTAGAACAGTAGAGCCCCTTGTTATCCTTCTCTCATACATGTATAATGCTCTAGTTTTGAGTTAGTATGGTAGGATTTCATGACTGTTTGAGTTTTGGTACACATCCTTCTTTGTGTTTTTGTTCCCGGCAGCTGGTTGGACTTGGTGGAATGTTTCCACGCTGAATATGTGACTCAGTGTACTGTGACTGGGTCACTTCCTGCTTGTTTTCTATTTTTCTCCTTTTAGTTATCTGTGTGGATGTTTTACATATTCTTTCTTCCTGAGTAGCAGATAAACCTTTTGTTACTCGTCGAGTTCAGCGCAGCGGTAAAACGGCCTCAAAGTTCCAAGAACCCATCAAGGTTGTTTAGTTGCAGCATTCCTCGCTTTTAGCTCTTCCCGTCTTTTTGTCTGGCTCTATTTTGCTTTGTGACGGCGAATGTGTGCAACAGACAAAAGATCCATTCAGTCGCTCTGCAGAGAGAAACACTGATTGATAACTCGGCACCAAGACAGCTACAGACTGTTGCAGGAGATGAGAGCGAAGCAGGGACTGTCTAAAAAGAGAAACATTTGTTTTCTGTGACAGTGTTTGTTTTTGTTTGTTTGTTTGTTTTCCACAACGAGCCAACAAATCATAGATGCAGGATGTGTAACATGTAATGCAATCGTGCTGTTGGTTGTTGGTAAGTTTAGTTATTTTTCTTGTCTGTATGTGGATCTCTGATGGCGTTTGGCGGGATGGTCCAAAGAAACTGATCGTATACATTCATCTATGAATTTTCTAATGTTTAATAGAAATTCCGTTTACGAAGGAAAAAACAAATTAGTCCTTATTTTGGAGCAAATTCAACTTTTCAACATGTTTTTTTTTTTTCTTTTTTTTGTTTGTTTGTTTGTTTTTTCTTTATCGGACCTGACTGGTGATTCTACACATGTAGTTCTTAGTAACTGCAGTAAAACTACAGCTATGGTTGCTTTCCCATTCATTTAAATTGGCTGCAGAGGCAGTACAGGTATAGGTGGTGTACAGCAGCTCCTTTCAGTTCATTCTTTGTACCGTTTTGTATGAGCAGGGCGCTTTATTTTCAATTGTTCTGCATCCTCCAGCCATTTAATTATACTTCTAAGACATTAAATTATTCATTTAATACGTTTTTTCTTTCTTAAAAAATATATGTATATTTTGTGTGTGTGTGTGTGTGTGTGTGTGTGTGTGTGTGTGTGTGTGTGTGTGTATATATACTAAAGATGTGAATTTGAGTTTGTTTTTACGTTTTTAAGCAGTTTTGATACAGGCCAGTTTAAATTCGACGTTTTATTATTTTTTCTGAATCTGCCTGAATCTGTTGTCTGTCTTGACTTCTTCACTGAAACAAGTTGTCACCTGCTTGTGTTTTATTGCAATAAATATGTGTCTGGCTGTGCGTGGACTTCATCCATCATCATAATTGCTGTTGCGTCTGGCTGTGCTGTCTCTGCCCGTCGAGGGTGTGCCGTCACTCGGATGCACCCCTCCTGGGCTTAGACTCATTCCTGGAAGTACAGCCCCGATGATTTAAGAGGGAGGATGTCCTTTGTTACAGCTTTGCTTTCCTTTTCCTCTCGTGTTTCATAAATAGGTCAGTTTCCCACCCTAGTTAGCATCTAAGCTATGCTGTTAATGCTTTCAGAGGAACCCATTAACGACGTAGTTGTGGAGAAAGATAATAATGGAATTGATTTTTTTTTTAACAAGAACCTTTTACTAATCCGTAGTTATCAGAGTGTCAGAGACCAAAAATCGTCTTTTTTTTGTTCTCCATCATTATCACATTATTGATTAACTGTTTCATGGCGAAAAAACCTCTAAAAATACGGCAGTACAGCTCCTTCCTCACACGATCCTGAGTGTTTGTCACGGTACTGGGTCATGGACTCAGTGCTTTGTGTTTATTGGTGATTCTAGCTATAATTATGGTTTTCTGCTAATGTTACGTCTTTAGTCCTTGGGTTGTGGTTTCTGTTTTGTATCATCTCTGCGGTTCAGGTTCCTGTGTTTCCACGTCTTAGTGTCTAGTCTGCGTCTTAGTTTCCTGTTTTACTTTGGTAGTCCTTGTCCCATGGTTATGGTTTCAGTTCTGCCTCCCCGTGTCTTGTCATTATCCCAGCAGTGTTTCCCTCCTGTCTCCCATTCCCTGATTACACCAGTATGTATTTAAGCCCTGTGTTTTTCCCTGCCCGTTGTCGTGTCCTCTGCGTTAGTTGTGTATTCATCAGTCCATGGGTGTAACTTTGTGCTGAACATTGGGGGGGGGGATCAAGATCTCTGTCTAAATAAATAAATCTGGGTAAATTCCCAGATGATTAAACATGCAGCTATTTAGCTCGTAATACCTGAAATGAGTAAAGAAAATCAACAGCCTACTTATGCAAGATAATTCATCGTTTTATTGGGGGGGTTATAATGGCTGTGTCTGATTATTGTGGGGGTCATAACTCCCCTAACCCCCCTGGAAATTACGCCCCTGCCTCAGTCGTCATGTTTTGTCAGGTTATGTCACGCCACGTCATGAACTCCTAGTTTAGATCATCCTTCCTAGTGTTAATGTTGTTTTTTTGTTTCTAGTGCTCGTCTTGTGTTTCTTTTTCATTTGCTGCCGGTGAATAAAAACTGTCGCCTTGAGTTAAATATTCCGTCTTGAGTCCTGCGCGTGGGTCCAACCACTGCCTGCCACACAGCTCACGGTGACAGTGTTACTGTCAAAGTGGGCAGTTGTTTCTTTAAGCCACCATTCAATTTATTTGACTTGTCTTTAATTCCTATTTTATTACAGTAAATATCAGGGATGCTGTTGAGTTTTATCCAGTCTGAACACTGAAACATGATCATGAAGTTACAGGAAGTCTTTGGTGCCCTCAGCAGATTTGGCATTTAGTTATGTTTACTCTGCTGCAGGACTTTGGTTAGGTCTCAGTACTAAAAGGCAGCTATGTTCGTCAGCAAATTTACCTGTTGGAACGTTTAGCTAAATGATGCTAAAACACTGCACAGTATAGGAAAATAGCACTGTGGGTATAAAATGCTGTGAATCTGAAGGTGCTGTGTTTATTTTGTCTTGTGTATTTTCAGGCTCATGACAGATTTGGAGACTAGTTGAGTGAATAAAAACACTAACAATCCGATGCTGCTGATTTCAGAATGATATTCTGGTCTCCTCATCAGGTTTAACGGGGTTTAGACTGTTTAAGCATCAACAGTAGGACGTCCTGAGAGAGCTCGACCTTTCTGGATGAATTCAGGTTCTTATGTAAGCAGGTATTGTGTTGGAAGTAAAGAGAGACGAAGAAAAGAAATACTTTCTCATGCTGCCCCTCGTGGAGCAGGGCTCTGATTGGGTGGCATTGTAGCTAGGGTTTCTGATGTTGCATGGGAAATGGATTTCGATTGGCCAAACACAGCCTCTTTGTTCTTCTTAACCCGTTATCTGATCAGATGTGCTGCAATCTGGTAATAACACAGAATTCAGTCATGCTGCTGCTGCTGGCTTGTGTGAGGCTGGTTGTGCATGTTTTCTTAAGAAAAGTGTGCAGAAGCTTTCTCTGCACTGTATTGTGCTCTTTGTTGCAAAGGCTGCATAAAGGCTGATCAGTTTTAGATTAACTTTTTCACTTGTAGGACCGTTATTTATATTTGTCGGGGTGGAACTGTTGCAGTTATGTAACTGCATGGGTATGGGTGCCCCATAGAAATGCCAAAAAGATAAATGTGGTGGTTAATGCAGCATAATGGGCATTCACTGGACGTATTCACTGTTCACTCTGTCATTTCTGCGTGTGCCTGAATAGCTGAATAGCTTGGCAGCCTGCATACATTTGTCAATCTCTTAAGAGGCAGTTTTGAGACAAGCGTCACACAGCGCCGTTTCATTGCTGCTGATTGATGTAGCATAAATATCACGCTGTAGATTTAAAAAGGCTTAACTTGTGGGTCTGTGCCTAGATGTCTTCACAACCTAGCTGTTGATACTTCAATTTTTAAATGATTTTCATAAAGACACATGCATTAAATTAATGTAAGAAATTTTATATCATTTGCTTTTAACTGATTCTGTCAGTTTAAAACAAATTTCCACAGTAAATTGGATTTGCAAAAAATTAATTGCTGTATGAATGAAAGGTGAAACGTGGCTTGTAGTGAAAAATGCTTTGACATAATGTTTTTCCTCATAGCTGTTTTGTCAGTATCAGTCATCCCTGCAAACACTTTAATCCTCAGATTGTCTTTATTAATCATCAAAAGGAAACATATTTGTCACAGTTTTTCAGAAATTGATATCTGTAAAATCACTAAAGGATCGAGGAAAGCAGTGAGACTGTGGACTGTCATCTTGCACAGTCAAAGCAGATGATGTCACACTCGGTTACCTGGCTCATGAGGTGACGGTTATAAACAACAACCAGGATGTTGTGTGAAAAGTCCCCGGTGAACACAGCAGAGAGGCCAAGTGTGTTTGTGTTGCAAAGCAATAGATAATTGTTATTATTTGATTTTATTTTTGGTTTAACAGGCAGAGGCCCCTTTGACCAGTTAAATATAAACGCTCTTTAAGCTCACGTAAAAGTAGCTATTCAGTGTTTTAAGATAATGAGCAGCTTTTATTTTCCTTAGCATGAACTCTGATGTGAAAACTACAGTAAGCTACAATCAAAATCTCACTGGTGAAAGTCCAACAAGTGTCTTTAATCAAATTATGTTTATCACAAATTAAACGTGAAGAATAATGTGATTTCACCACCACCCAAACAGAATCTGTCTGCATGCAGTTCATATATTTCACCACAATCTTTGCTGGTTTCTTGTAAGTTGCAGACGATCAATAACAGCTGCAGCAGGCAGGGGTGAGTCTAAAGAGGGACACGGCGGTTTTTACTAATTATTTTGCACCTTTTAGATTATTAAACAGAAAATGTAATAGAAGTACAATTATTGCTTCAGCTACTCAGCAGTATGTAAAATGAGTTTAGTTTTGTTCAGAGACTAGATTAACCCACAAAGTTGGCGACAGTGGGAAGGAAGAACTCCCTTTTTAACAGGAAGAAATCTGGGAAAAACCAGGCTTAGAAGACTGATATATTTCATCACCGCTGCTTTCAGCAGTGAAATCCTGTTGTTATATGATGAACGCCCGCCTCCAAAGCAGACAACCCCAACTAAACCTGAGACCCTCCATCTTTTTGTTTTTAGAACTGAACAGGCTTCTTGTTTGAGAGATGAAATGTCTTCACACACGTGCAGAAGTCCAGGCACAGTCTTTTTCACACTCTTAGGAGTAGAAAAGAGATTCCTCACATGAATAGATCAATACTCACATGGGCTGCTCTCCTAAAGTTCATCATCTTCACAAGAATTCACAGCAACAGGTGATATGAACGAGACAGCTGTCTAATCTGAAGACACATTACAGTCTCGCCTACCTAACCCTGCAGATTATCTCATAAAACCAACTGGCTTTCCCTAACCTCGCCTGGAGTCTTTAACTGCGCATAGAGTCATTAATGTGACTCTGCTAACAGGAACCAGTGACAGCCTCAGATACATTGAAGGCTTCTTGGACCTGATACGTATATTATATGCAGAGATATGTGGAGTCTCGGAAGAAAGGAGCAGATTCTATGATGTTGTATACTTCACTTACCTTTCTGTTCCACATGAGCGTTTGTATTCAACACTTAAAGAGAATACGCTGCAAGAAGATTAGACTTATTCTTTGGTGGTTTGTTGCGTCAGGTGTCTTTGTGTCGTCTCTGTTATGTAACAACAGGACATCATGTTGCTAAGCGTAGTAGTAATGAGATGTCAGGCTTCTGATTCTTACCACACAAACAAAACAAAATGCACTTTTCTGTTTGAAACGCACATAAAAGTGCATGATGAGTGTGTTTCATACGATACGCCGATTGAAAATCGTTCTTATATTAGTCCGTCAAGAAAAGGAAAATTACATGAAACTGTTTATGATAAAATGAAAAGCTGTGACGATTTTTAGTGCTGTAATGGTTTAGTTTAGGCTTTGGTTCAGAGCGGCAGCTAAGAAACGTCTTATTCTCTGTTTCAGTCGCTACAATTAATTTATGGCAAGTAGTCACAAAACAGGTATTTTTAATTAATGATGCCCTAAACAAACAACCGATGGTTTATATTTTCTGTCAGTCAGCTTCTTCTGATGGTCTGCGATTATAACTCGATTCAGTATCCTCGCTGTGATTTTTAAATGCAGTGAGGTGAACGTGGGCTCAGATCTTGGTCCATGTTGTTTGTTTACTTTGCTGTTTAATCCAGGAGGAATTTAAAGGCTTTTCCATCCTTCGCTATCACATGAAAGACAACTTCCACCCAGGCAGGTGCAGGTTCACATTCACTGTGGGGGGTTTTCACACCGTGACGAACAATAGTTTCCTTCCTGCTATAATTTATCAGTTCAAGATACTTTTTTTTTTGTGCCTGTCCCGTTTGGCTCTTTTGCCATCAGAATTGTTGTCTAAAGGCAAAGAAAGATGCCCAACGGATTTACTTTACCAAATTGACCATCCCAGCCTTGCCGTAATGGTCCATTTGATTCACCCTTTATTGTTTATTTTATTTTCACTTACTGAATACGGGACAGACTTGACTGGGAGAAAGAAAGAGGGAAAGAGAAACAGCTGAGAAGAGGGACGGGGGAGAAGGGCAAAAGACAAAAACCAACAGAACGGGCAGAGGAAAAAAAAAAAAGTTCAAGATACTAAAAAAGAAAAGTCAGAAAATGTCATGATTTATACCTGCAGCACAGGTTAGTGGGAACCCATCACTTCTTTGTTCACAGCTTTGAGATAAATAGGTTGAGCTCCACTTGAGGTGAAATCCGAGTCCATCCCGACAGCAAATACCTCTGTTTAAAAGGTCAGATATCAAGAGAAGCATCACAGTTATTGCAGTGCCACCAAGTAAACCTGTCGCACAGTGCGAACACGTAGCTGTAGAGCTGCTGTGTGTCTTTGCCTCCATCGTGATCGTGACGCTCTCACCAGCATTTATATCTTCATCTTCTTATCCATGCAACTGTTAGCAGTGCAGCTTTCCAATATGCTAAAATGTGGCTTTTGCTTTTATCTTCAGATCTGATTTCCCACTTTTTTAGTCACAGGCGCACTTAATCTGAGATTGCGTACAGTACATATCAGTCTGGACTACACAAAGGATAGAAAGGTGGTTTATGAAGCATTTCTACATAACTTGAGTAGAAAAATCCTATAAACAAATGATGGAGAAGCTTCCCAGCGTCTGAAATGATAAAGAGCATTAAAGCCTGTGTGAAATGTTGTTACTGCAAATAGAGCTGCATTTTACTTCCTCTGGGGAGGAAGTGGGAATCTGATGGAAAAATGACTTTCAGTGTATTTATTCACCTCAGTGCGGTGAGAATAGCATGAGGAAATACATCATTTTTGTGTAAATTTTCTGTAACGACACCTAATTTGGGAGTTACATGTATTGACATATAAAGACACCTTTATCTATAAAGTTTCATCAGCACGAACGCTGCTGGGCTGTAATTGAAAAATGACAGACTTGATGGAGTGCAAGGTAGTGCATACTTACCTGCAAACAAAAGCAAAGTAATATTTTTTTCCTTATTTGAAGATAAATTGCATGCTAGGTAAATGTGTGTTTGCACCAACAAATATAATCTGACAGCAAGAAGATGTGAGGGCCTCGTGGAGATTTGATCGTTTGAGGGGCAAGAGAAGGATGAAGGCTCAATCCTGTGTCTGTTATTTAGGGTGTGATGTGAATAAGGATGAGATCATAGTCCTGTTTAAGAGTCAGCTGTTTGGTGTGTTACTGGCTCTCACTGTTTCCACTGCATGTGTTTCTCTACAGCTACTGAAGCTGTTTTAATAGGATTACTTTACATTACTACAGTTTATTAAATGTTTTGGGAGACTCGCTGATCATTGGTGGAAACAACTGTGCATTGTGTTTTGTAGTTCCAGAACTCTAATTTCTCTTTTTACTACATTTTAACAACAAGTATGGTTGCAGTGGAGGATGCTGTCGAGTTTTTGGAGTAACAAAACCACATTAGGACTATTAATTTGATCGTCTGTGCATGGTTTTTGACCTTTTGTAATGCAGCTCTGGTTTCCCGTTACCTTCTCCTGAAAGTCTGTCATGTGGGGAAGAAACAAAAAATTGCTAATAGAAGTTTAATTTTTACTTATTAAACTGAAAGGGACAGACAAGCTTCTGTCACAGTGAAAAGAAAGAGACGGCAAAACCTAGAAGCTGATCACTAAAAGAGCAAGTCAAGAAGGTTAAATGATTAAAAACACCCTCCTCTTCACTGAGCAGGATTTAGCAGTCAGCAGCAGACTGCAGAGTCGCTCTGGCTCTCCTCCCTCTGGCCTTAAGTACTCCTGGTCTAATTGCAGACTACAGACATTTGCTCAGAAGGGAGGCTGAAGAGAAGAAAGCAAGACATGCAGGAACTACCCCTGAGCTCAACCAACCCAAAACAAAGAGACCATTGCAGAGCTGCTTTACACAGTGCTCACTGTTTTCATGCAGCAGACTTTGTTCTTACATTATGTCCTCTATTTTTCTCATGTCTAACATTAGTTAAGCTAGCAACAAAAAAAGAAGCTAGGTGTGTTTAGGCTTTACTAGAAGAAAAGTGGCTTGAGAACAAATAAACACACTCATCTGTTCCTGTTGTTTCATAAATTACTCGAACATTAAAGTTTAAACACAGTGTGAGCCCTGTTAGCTGTGTTAGGATGCTCCTGTTGCTGGGTGGATGCTTCCATTAAAGACTAAAAGTAAACACAGAATCTACATTTTCAGTTATGGGGAGTTCATCAAGACTCTTGTTTGCTTTGGGAAAGGAAAACTTCAGTCACTGGTTTGTTATTGCTTTCCCTGGAGGGGCTTTACAGTGATTGGTTTTGGGACTTTGGGGTTAGCTGATCCCGTGTATTACAAGCTAATGAAAGCTCTGATGCTCCTTGAAGGACGAGGTTTTTGTAAATGATTGTGGTTTAAGCCATTCAATACTTTAACTGTACTTATATTGTATGGTATACAGTATTATGGTATGCTGTAAATACTATATGGTAACTTTACAGAAATATGTGATTTTTTTTTTTTTTTTGAACTTCTGTGCAAGATGTAACAACGCACTAACAGTAAGAGCTAAGTCTTCAGCTAAGAAAACCATATGTCGTTTATTTATTCATTAATCTGAGAGAACTGAAATGCAGTTTGTGAAGGGCAGGAGAAGATTTGTGCCTCAAGACACTGAAAGGGACATTTTAACGGTTTGTTTTACTCAAACTGAAAGCTCATTGCTGTGGTTTCC
Organism: Astatotilapia calliptera; assembly: GCF_964374335.1. Lineage (NCBI taxonomy): Eukaryota > Metazoa > Chordata > Actinopteri > Cichliformes > Cichlidae > Astatotilapia > Astatotilapia calliptera. Next base: position 36,993,710 of record NC_137433.1, on the reverse strand, counting down.
ATTTGATCTCAACCATTCGGCCAAGAAATTGCTCAAGAAAGAAGAAACATCTATGGAATAGAAGTTGATTTATCACATTATACCTGGGCAGATTGTCCGTGGATATCTTGATGGTGTCGGATATGAGGACAGAATATCACCATAATATTGGTGGAGCTGCTAGTAAAAAGCATGCAGCTGGCTGCGGTACATAGGGTACCAAAGTCCTGGTACCCTAACTGCCTCTGATGTTACCTACTAACTGAAAACTCTGCTCTGATGTCCCATGTTTAACAAGGACACCAAACACCAATAAAACAGCCTTTTTTTTTCCAGCTCTTTTTTTTTTTTTTTTTTTTTTTTTTTTGTGGTCTAATAAGTTATGATTTTATCTAACACCGTTTCACTGGCTTTTTTTTACAACCTTGTAGCCTCAACCCCTGTGTGTGCATGTGCGCGTGCGTGTATTTGCCTGCTTTCCTAACTTCTTTTGTCTTTGTGTTTTCCAGATGTATCACTCTGACCATGGTGTAGACTTCCCTGACCTCTCCTTCCAAATCCCTGGCTGCCCTGCAGAGAGAGGCCCAGCAAACAGAGTGTGAATACAACTGCCAACACACCTCGTTTCAGCCTCCCCCCCTCACCCGTACAGGGCCTCGCTCAGCTGCTGCAGCTCCAGTCCCTCCCTCGCTCCTCATAGGCCATGGACAGCCCTCCTAAACTGTCTGGTGAGACGCTGATTGTGCACCACATTCCCCTGGTGCACTGTCAGGTGTCGAGTAGGCGGCAGGGTGGCTGCGGGAGCTCAATGAAGAGGACCAACCCTTTTAGCCCACCAGAGAACCTGGGCTTGAGTCGCACCACTTCCCTTCCGGAGAGAGACGTCCTCCAGAGAGAAGCTCTCCTCTACAGCAGCCTGATCCAGACCTCTAGTGGCTCCTGGTCCTCCCACAATGGAGGAAGAGAAAGAAAGGGTGGCGGGAGAGGCGGCAGCACAGCCAGCGATGATTCATCATTTGCCTCGAGCAATTCGGAGGACCAGCTGATTACAGCGCACACATTACCCAGAGCCAAACCGAGGAACAGGAATCCATTCCGTCAAAATCCTTTTCTGCTGAATACCGAAGAGGACGAGGATGACGAAGGGGAAGAAGATGACGGTGACAACCTCAGTGGTTACCTTGAAGACTCTTCCTTTCACCTTCACAGTGACGCTCACTCTGCTCTCAGTGACGGTTTGACTTCCTTCCATTTGCACGACCTTGGTTTTGCTCCCCAGCCCTTCCTCCTTCACAGCTCAGTGGGAGGAAGTAGTGGGGAGTCCCTGAGAGGTGGCGCCTCGGATCTTTCAAACCACCTAGAAGACCTCGAAATTTTGGAACTTGCCAGTCAACGGCGCCATGGAAGCAGTGGCTCCAACATGTCGATGGACTGCGGAGATCAAGATTGGGGTGATGACGACGAAGAAGACGAAGATCATCCGATGAGGTGTGGGAGAAGCAGCAAGACAGGCTCCTACTCTTCCAGCTCTTCCACCCAGCACTGCTCCTGCTGTACTCTCTCCCAGAATTACCCTCGGCACTTCCCCGAGGCGTTCTCCGAGCCGTTCTTAGAGTGCCAGCAAGGCTACGGCAGCGACTCCTCCTGCAACAGCTCCGATGGTGTGCTCGTCAACTTCAGTGCCATCTACAACAAGATGAACAACAGCGTCCCAGAGAAGCCACCAGTGTCCGGTCCCACCAACCTCAACAGCTCCACCGACCACTCCTGCACCTCATCTGCTTCCGATCTACCAGGAAACCGAGACTCAACTGGAGGGGCTTTCTATTTGGACCTTCACACTTCTCCAACCGAACCTCCCCTATCTCAACAACTTGGAAACACATTCCCTCTCATCCGTGAACCACGCCTGTCCTCTTCCTCCACCTGTTCCTGCTCAGTGGAGCACCAGGGGGCTCTTGACCTCGATGCCAACTGCAACTCCTACCACCCTCCTCACGCAGGGTCCTCTGGCGACCTCGCTTCTTGTCTCCAGAGTCAGGCACGACTGGTCGTCGCCACCCAGAACTACTACAAACTGGTCACGTGCGACCTTTCGTCGCAGTCGTCCCCGAGTCCCGCGGGCTCCTCGGTTCACAGTTGCTCAGACGAACACAGCAAAGGCAGCCCCACCCCGACTCAGCCGAGTGAGTACTTCCTCTTCAGGCAGCAAGCTTACGAGGAAGGAGTGGAGGAAGAGGATGAAGAGGGAGAGACATCTAGGGTGAGTGGAGAATCCGGCCTCTGTAGTTTCAACAGTTCCTAATCCATTTCAGGATACACTGCATGCAAAGGTCCACACGAGAGTGGAAACGCAGTCCACTAGAAGTGCGACCAAAGGGTCAAAGTTCATCAGCTATTTTGTGATGTAAAATTGTAACACTGACAAAACTAAAATGTCACATTGGGTTCCATTTGATATAATATGATTATAATCGAATATGATCAGTGACAGTTTTGTTTTCCTATTTATTATGTGTAAAGGTAAATACACTGATTTACTGAATAACTGCAGCACTTAACTGTGAATAAGGATTTATGATGATAAAGAATCTATAATCCAAGTCGAATGTAAAAGATCTAGTCTTTGATTTATCCTCCACTGAATCTGTGTTTGATGTTTTTAGTTAAGTAAAGGTCAGTTTAATTACGTTACACAAACAAGTGATTATGATGTAATGTTTATTAATTGTCTCTCCCCTCCAACTGGTTGTGGCAGATAGCTGCACCTTCTCAGTCTTGTTCTGCTGGAGGTTTCTTCCTGTTAAAGGGAAGTTTTTCCTTCCCACTGTCGCCAAAGTGCTTGTTCATAGGGGGTCGTCTGATTGTTGGGGTTGTAAAGGCTTTGAACTTATAATATGAAGCACTTCGCGGTGACTGTTGTTGTTATTTATGTAGCTAAAACTAAATTGGTCAGTGAAGCAAGACCAAATCAACAACAGAGACAGAAATTACATCTGACTCAACAGAAAAGGCAAAATGGGGAGAAGAAACATAAAGAGCTCCTAAACTGTAAATTAAACTGAAACAGTGAAACCTTTAAATAGCAGTAACACTGGTATTAGTCTGGCACTGGCTCGTTTTAGACACTAGCCACCGTCTGCAGTTATCTGCTCATGTCTGAGGATTATTTTAGCACTTATGTAGACTGAAGGGTATTAATATCAGTCGGTAACAGTGCCACTGCCACTGTGTCAAAGCAAATCTGGATTAGTCAGTTTAAGCCTTTGGTTTGGTTTTAATTTGACCTCTTAACCACAGCTAGTAATGTGTTTTATTTTATAATCTCTTGGAAAAAGTTTAACTTTCAGTCTTTTCTTTTCATATTCCTCGTTATTCAGCAGGATGATGATGATGATAATGACAATGATGAGGATGAGGAGAAGAGGAAGAATCAGCAGGGAGCTAAAGCTGGTCCTGTGATTGAAGGCCAGGTGTATGTCAACATTTCTCCTCCTCTGTCTGGTCGGGGCGTTATTGGAGCGTCTGCAGGAAGCCGTCCACGTTCTCGCAGCTACGATCGCAACCTGGACAAGTCTCCGTCTCCACGGCTCGGCTCGCTGGAGCGGATGCTGAGCTGCCCCGTCCGGCTCAGCGAGGGCGCTGCCGCGACCCCACCTCCTCCTCCGAGGGTCACCTCCTTCGCAGAGATAGCTAGAAGCAAACGAAGAAATGGAGGAGCGGGTGGATCGCCCTCGGTGAAGGCTGCTTCAGACGCCGTCTCCTCTCACTCGCACTCCTCAGTGGACTTTTCTCCGATCCTGGAGCAGCGTGTCGAGGCTGACAGTCAGGCCCTGTCGCCTGTGCCCTTTACCAGATGTTACAGTCAAGGCAGCATAGAGCGACACCTGGAAGGGGGGAGAGAAACCCGGGCCAAGGCAGAAGGTACACCACCTCTTACACTGCACAACAACAGTGTAAACCTCATTTATTCCTTCATTTAGGTTGCAAAGGGACAGAAGAGCTTAAACTGACAGTTTTTACACTTAGAGAATTTCCCATCTACATATCCGCCTCGAGCACATTAGCATTCATTTGTTCTCCTTCTGTCTACCTAATGAATGGAAGATACATAGTTTCCTTTGAACTAGGGCTGCTCAATTAATCGAATTTTAATCACGATTACGATCTGGGCTTTCAACGATCATTAAAAATGACTGAGCCGATTATTAGCCCCTCCTTCATTTATCCGCGACACCTTAAAGGCCGGTTCGTGAAAATATTGTCGGGCATAAACCGGTCCGTGGCGCAAAAAAGGGTGGAGACCGCTGATTAAGAGGACCCGAGGGAAGCGTGGAAAGCTAAGCAGAAATTATTTGGAGAGGAGAGTGACTGCCGTTGGTTGAAAAGAGTTTTAAAAAAAAAAAAAAAACTTCAGTGGTGTTGCACACTATTTTATATTATTTTTTTAAAGTCATTGAAGCCGGTCAGAGCAGCACGCTCCGTTTTGTGTAACTATTTTTAAATCCCTGTAGAACCGGAACCGTGTAAGCTAGCGCAATAATTTGTTTTGCATGTGAAACCGGAGGAGTTGTACTAACATCTGATGCCATCAGCTTGTCCTCGGTCACGGTTTCCTTCCACATAAAGCTTTGCAAAAATTGCATAAAAAGCGCTTGCAGGAACAAAAACATAATATTCCAGAAACACGCTTTGCCGATCCGATCAGCTGTTCATAACACTTCCCACAGTGAAACAGACGTCGGCGCGAACTATCACATGTCGGCCATTTCCTCCCCGAAACCGGAAGTGACGTCATTTTCGCGGAAATGTAGTTTTTTACTTGTAGGCCTTAAAAGCCTATACTGGTCATGTTTGACTTTTCTGAATAGTTTCTGGGATGCTTAGAACTCGAATTGCACTGCTGGAAATAGTTTATTTTGATGCACGTGCTGTTTTCTTTGCAAATTTGCATCATAGGATTGTTTTTTTGTTTTTCCTGCAGTATATAAAAATTGCTGTATCTCCAAAATAAAACTATGAAGACACTCAAAATAAATTTCCTGTTGTTGTAAACTATTTTTTGCAACTTTTTTGTATTTAAAGTTTTGAAGGATAAACCTCTTAAATTTCTCCAAGTAGAAATGTATGTAAAAAAACAAAAAAACAAACCGATTTTCAATTTTTTTGTAGTTTATTGCACTTTTTTGCAATTAATGTAGTTACTATGGACTTAATGCAGACATATTATTAAAATATGGGCTATAACAGTTGTATAGCAACTTGAAATGCTCCCACAAATGGCACTACAGCATGTAAAAAAAAATAATATAAGCTCTGGTGGACTTGGTTCTATGGTAGGTCTTAAAGGGTTAAATAAATATCGTCAAATAATCGAGATCTCAATTTCAGTGAAAATAATCGTGATTATCATTTTTGCCATAATCGAGCAGCCCTACTTTGAACTAATCTGGGCTCTGCAAACTCCAGTGGAAAGTATTTGGTTTGATAAAAGCTGATGTCACGCAATAATGACATATAAACGCAACATGTTTGGGAAGTTCCCCCTGCACCCTGAGCCAATAGCAGCATCACGAAGGTATGAATCATGCGATCAAGCCCTGACTGTGAGTTCGTTATAAGGGAAAGAAAGAAAGTTGTTTTAAAAATCAGAAACAGTTAAAACCTTTCATTCAATTGTAAATATGCTGACATTTTTACATACTTTATAGACTTACTTTAAACAGCAGATCATCAAATGTGAACAAATGTTGAGGTAATAGCCCTCAGGTGTGGACAGGCATTTTGTTCGGCCGTGTTTTTTCACTTTTTGGGTGTAAGATTGCGCCCCTGAACAAGCAGGCTGGTGTGTGTGTGTGTGTGTGCTCTGCTTTAGATGGAATGAAGGGTTGAAGTGGGCCAAGCGTGCTCAGAATAACAAACAGGTGAGAGAGGAGAGATAGATGCAGTGAAACACCCGCCCCCCACAGAGCTCTGCATCAGCTTGCTGAGCTGTGTGTGTGTGGCTTGTATATTTGCATATCCGTGCATGTTTGTGCCATCCTTCCTAAAACAAGTGCTCGTAGATAGAAACCTCTGTGTCATTGCTCTCAATCAATTCTATTTCTGAAACTTCTAATGAAGTTTGTGTTTGAATGTGATGCCTTTCAGCTCCCTTTCATTTGGCTTAACAGATCAGTTATTCTCAGAAACCTCAACACAAACCTCCATCTGTAGCACTGGATTATTTTCCAGAATTGAGAGATGTGAGGAATCTGACGGAGGAGTTTCTACTGGTGTCAAGTGTTTTTTGGCTTGTTGAACTTGAAATGGTACCCACATCACCTTCTCAGCCAACCTTAGTCACTTATGACTAAGATGTCACTGTACTCCTGCACAATCCTGTTTTGCCTTTGTTTGTGCCTGAAAACAGATCAATTCTGCTTAATTTGGATGTATTTAGCACAGTATGCTGGTTGTTACAAGTACACGTGGAGTTTTAGGCGTAATTCTTGCAGACTAAATCAGGAATTAAAAAAAAAAGATGGATTTGGAATCAATGAAAGCACTCTGTACTGTACAATTAGGTGGACAGAAATCATTTGAAGTTGAAACATCTGCATCTGTGAATGAAAATAAAGGAGAGTAAAGCCGTTAACATATCGCATTATGGAAAAGTTTTCAGCCAACCCTCATTCCTGTATATTTTGCAGGGATAAAAAGAAACGGGTGCAGATATAAGATGCATGGAAATACAGCATCAAGACAAAAATAGAGTTTGTACAATTCTAACAAGCTTGAAAGTCAATATTTGGTATGACCACGTTTATTCTCTCTCGGGCAAGTTCAGGAGTAGCTCTCCAAGCTTCTTGAAGGACATTCGGAGCTCTTCTTTGGATGTCGGCTGTTTTTTGCTCTGCTCTCTGTCGTGACACGGCTTCAGTAATGTTGACGTCCGGTCCCAGTGTTCTGTTTTGTGGTTTTCTCTCCAGGTATGCTTTGACCTGCCCTTTGGGTCCGTACGACCTGTTGCCACTGGTTTTCAGTCCAGTTCTTACCTCAGCCTTTTCTTCCAGTTTGCCTTCCTTAAGAACGGCTTCTTGACAGCCATCCTTTCACTGAGACCATTTCTGATGAGGCTTCAGTGAACAGTAGATGGATCGAGGCTCAAGGGCCAGATGCATCTCTCAGGTCCTGTTTCAGGTTTTTGCTGGATTTATTTCCTATTTCTTGAGGACATGATTTTCAGATGCTGTTCGTCTGCTGCGGATAGTTTCTTGTAAGCCTGCCACTTCTTCTTTTTTTGTCCTCTTCTTGTCCAGTTTCTTCAGATTGTGTAAAGACACGCCACACGCCAGTTTCTCAGAGCTAATAACTTTTTGGGAATCAGCTTGTTGGTGCAAAAATACTTCAGACTGTGTTAACTTTTCAATTTTTTTTAGATTGAACTGAGAAATGTGGTCAAATGATGTGTGTTTGCAACAGGCTGTTAGTAACAAAGTGCTTAAAGGTTTTTCTTCTTTCAGCTCCTCCTTTTAGGGATCGCCACAACAGCTCATCCTACACCTGACGTCCTCTGCTGTCACACCAGCCCTCTGCAATAAAGTGACTAAATATACAATTACAACACTGGTTCAGGCTCGAATGATTCATAAATGAGCATTAAGTAGCTTAACAAACAAAAAATCTAAAGAGAAACTAACTGAAAATTAGAGAAATAGAAGTGGAATGTCCAAAGAAAACTACCTGCAGAAAACCCAGAGAGCTAATGCTCATTTTTAAAAGATCACGAGTGTCCTTGGAAGCAAAAAAAGTAAAATGAGGGATGGGCCAAGACTTTTGTACAGTACTGTACACTAAATGGATAGACTGTGCATTAGATAACTGTCTGTACTTGGTAATTTAATGTTAAAATAAAGATTATTGTCAAAGAGTAGCACAAATACAGTGTTGGACTGAGGTGGATGGATGGATTTAAGTAAAATCAGAAAGTTTTCAGCCACTAACTCTGACTCGTTAGGGTTTCAGGTACTTTTAAACTGTGCAAGATAACTTATTTCTATGAATTAAGTCACTAACCCATCAGTTTCTGTACATATAAGAACAGTGACCGTCGTCAGCTCAGTCTCAGCTGCTCGCTGTTTGTCTGCTTAGGTAAATACACAAACACATGCTTGGGATTCCTGTGGAATAAGACCAAGGAGGGTAAAGAGCACTGGGAGAGTGATATCCCAGGAAGCCCCAGCTGTCGCCTTTTATAGTTGTAGACCGGCTGGCGTACGGAGAGAAATCAGCCTCAAATGTGTCACAGATGTGTGTGATTTGTGGGTATTCACAAATATGTGCTCTGATCTACACACATTTGAAGACGCGTTACAAAAACATATTTGGAAACCTTCAGTGATCAGTACCTGTAGTAATGATGCACAAACGTTTGAGGTTTGATTGTTAAATGATGAGCTTCCGTTTGTGCATGCGCAGTTTTGAGGCACTTTTCACACAGATTCACAAATGTATGCTGCATTCAAGTGCTAGTGGAAAACTGGGTCATCCGAACATCATTTGAGGAACATAAAAAAATCTTTTTAATTTGGACTTGTATGATCTTTTAATAATTACAAACAGACTTCTGCCTTCGGCTGAGTGTTTAACAAGGTTTCTTGGAATTAAAGAGAAATGCTCTCTGGGTTTCGTCCTGCTCTGCTGCGCCATAATACATGAAAACATACGGCGTGCTACAACCAGCCTGTGGGCCGCACTTCAACTACATTTTTACATTAGAGCATTCAACACCGGAAGATCATCTAACAGCTGATTTTTCTGTTACGTTACAGCTAAATCACAATAATGAATATTGTCTTTACTTGAGGGTATAATTAAAATAGTCCTTGTAGACTTTTATGCACAAAACGGAAAGGTTGTATTTCTTTCCTTCTACCTGCAGGAACAACCTAGAACACGTCACCTCACCAGATTTACTGAGTATAGATGAAAGTAGTGATTGAAACAGATTGTATTTCACGTCTTTAAGCCCTTCAGCTGGGAAGTGAAACCGAGGATTTATTGATAATTTAGAAGGCGAGGGGAAATTTGTTAAAGGATCATCCCAAAGAATAGAGGCACGTTCCTCCCTTAGTTTGTAACGTTGTGTCTATAAAGGCCGTGATAATTTAAGGCTGTAATGAAAGGCTGTGCAGAATCTCAGCACATATATTATTCATTAGACTTCACTTCAGTCAGCTGTGTTGTTTCACCGCAGTACAGTACAGGCTTCAGTAAAAGCCTCTGGGAGACAGCTTGCTCACTAATGATGCTAACATAAAGCAGAGAGCTGCAAAGGAAAAGCTTCGGCTGTCTAATGGATTCATCTGTGAAACAGGAGAAGAGCTGAAGAGAAAAACAGGCAGAGAGGAAGAAGAAGAATGAAGTTGGGAGAGGCCAGTTAGCGAGAAAAGAAATGAGTCCAATTAGAAGGATGACAGAGCAGATCCAGAGTCGGAGAATGAGGGCTTCTCTTCTCCATCCCAGTGGGAGCTGAGTCCTGCTGGGTGTGTATTCCTCTCACTCCGCCCTCCCTTCCCCCCGCTTTCCACAGCAGCTTGTTGTCGCCCTCTGTGGCTGAGAAACAGCTACTGCACTCGGGTCAGGTGGCACTGGTGGGCCGGCCGTTGGGCGACAAACAGCTTGCGCAACCCCGCTGACGTCACACGTCACTGTCTGTCACCCAGTGCGCTGGATCTAGGAGCACACACACAAACACACACACTGCAGACAAAGGCTTCTCCTCGCTGCTGTGTCTCCTGACTTTCCCAGGTTTAGTCTGCATGTGTGTGTTTGTCTTTGTGTGTCTGTGTGAGTGAGTGAGTGTGTGTGGGCATGTGGGCCTGTGAATAGCAGTGTGGTTCTCTGTGATAAGAGCGGTTGAGCTTTATGACCGGGCAGTTTTCTGCTGTGTGTTGTGGTTTCACTTCTAACCTTTCTGTTTGTGCAGTCTTGAGCTGCGATGACCTGCAGGTTCATGAGTTTCTACGCCGGCCTGTACTGATTTTATTTCATTTCTTTATTTATTTGTTTGAGTATCTGAGCTGTGAATATGTGTGGTGTTTGAGTCTTTATAAATGTATTGACTTTTAGCTTTAGCCTGTTGATTGGACAGTGTGAGGAATTTGGAGGAGTCTGTGATAATCCTATTTTATTTCCTAAATTATTAACCGAGAAATCAAATAATCAGCAAAAGGGAATCCACAGTGGAAATAAATATTTGCAACACACATTTGTACTGAGGTCAGCTTGTCTCAGCTTTCAGAGAAGAGGTCAAAGAGAATATAAATGGGAGTAAAAGATGCATTTGTGACATCTTGGTAAACACATTAAACACTTGGCTATGCAGCTGCAGCACTGACAGCTCATTATTGCAAATGCTTCACTTGTGGACGGGGTTAGGGTTCTGTTTCTGCATTTCAAATATGTCCCCTGAACGTCTCACATGCAGGGAGTTGACAGAGCTGCTGCTAGTTGTGATAATCTAAGAAGAAGAGCTTTTCGTCTGCCCCGAGGAAAGACAGTAGGCACAAAAACATGAAAAGCATTCCATCAAAATACCTCAAACTTGGCACCGCATTTACTCAACAATACAGCCGACAAATATGAAGCAGGCTGGATTAACGGTGAAGCGCGCACACCCACAGACACACATAGTGACACTCCTGGATATATTCAGTACATTAACAGTCCTCAGTTGCAGTTTTGAGTCAGGACTTTTTATATCTTTGTTTGTTGTTGCTGTCAGAGCAGGTTTGTACTGTTAAACTTGTGGCAAACTAGAACTAAGCAGTTTGTGTTTGGGCTCTTCTAGGTGGTCTCTCCAGTTCTGCAGACAGCCGCTCAGCAGTGGTCCGCTACAGCAAGGACCAGCGGCCCACGACCCTTCCCATCCAGCCCTTTACCTTCCACCACCAGTTTGCAGCTAAAGCCCCCCAGCCCAAGCCCCTGGCACCCCTGCTCACAGGCTACATCTCTAGCATGCAGGCCCGCTCCAGCTTGGGCTCAGGCTCTGGGTCTGGAGGTCCAGTCGGGGAGGACGGCGACGACGCAGCTGAGAAAGTCCACAGCTTCCAGGGTTCTCTCATCACAACGGCTCCTCCTCCTGGATCGGTTAGGCCCTCGCCTCTTGGGAGTTACTCCCCGGTCCGACTCCAGGGAGCACCCAGCTCCGGGACCTGCTCCACCTGCACCCCCAGCCCTAAGCCAACGCACAGCCTCTCCTGCCCCCTTTCAGCCGGCCTCGGCCCCCTGCAGACCCCGCCCACAATAAAACAGGCGGGGGCATCAGCGCCGTTACCCCCTACTCCTCCTCCTTCATCACTGGGGCTGAAGAGAGGGGCGGTGCCACCAATGCTGCCAGCAGTGCAGGGACACTGTTTCCGCCGTGGAGGGCTGCCTGGCTTACCAGCGCTTCACAGTGACACTCTGAGCCCACTGGGCTGCCTCGACTCTGCAAAGCACGAGGAGGGCAACAAAGGGCACGCAGCCAGGACACATAATGGTACGCCCATAAATAAATCTCACGTTTCCGTTAAAAACGATTCATTAAATCCCTGATGAGAAAATGCTGTTTTAAAATAGGTGAACAGTTTTTTTCACTGTTCACACTTTGCTTTGACTTTGACTGAGGCCATCTTCCCCTCGTCGTCTCTCATGCCTTTACATTTTCCTTCTTTTAACTGTCAGCCCTTCGCTACAGAATCGCTCAGCAGGTTTTGTCCTGATGCAGTTGGTTTATAAAATCTGCATTGAATTAAAGTTCTGTTGACTTACTGTCAAAAAGAAGCTCCTGTAGATTCTTACTGTTCTCTTTTTCTCTTTCTTCTCTCCCTTCATGCATGACTTTAAACGTTTTCCTGTCCTCCCTTCACCTTTTCCACACGCCCATCTTCATCTGCTTTGTTCCTGCGTATCATTTCCATCTGTCTCATCAACAAACCCTAATCCGACCCCTTTATCGCAACCCTAACACCTCCCGTCCCACAACAGCGCACCACCTCTCGCCTCAGGCTCTCAAATGGAGGGAGTACCGCCGTCGAAACCCTCTGGGAGTGGAGAGGGTGTCGGGGTGCCATGCTTCTGCTGGATTGGGGCCGCGACCTGCCAGACGCAACGTTTTTGATTTCCCTTCGGTCCCCTCTGGCCACAAGCTGGGACGACTCAACGGTGCTCAAAAATCTCTTGGCACTGTTGAGACCTGCAAGAATATCAAATATTTAAACAATAGACTCAGATATTTTAAGTACTGGCAGTATTAGTAGGCTCATATAAGTGTGCTCCTTACCTCAATGCCTCTAATAGTGACTTGGTGTGTGTCTCAGCAGTGGGCCAATCAGCTAAGCTGCAGCAGAGCTACAGCGACTTCCTGTCCGACTACTTTTCCCTGACAGAGAAGCCGCCTGAGGAGTTCTGCCTCTCCCCGGACGCCTCCACCTCCTCCTCTTTGTGCTCGTCCTCGCAGTCTCACATCTCTGTTGACCTGACGCAGAAGAGAGGTGGGGGTTCTGTGTGTGTGTGCATGCCTATGTGTGTATATTCCTATCTTTGTGGGGACCAAAACCCCAGTCCCCACAAATTTGAAGGAATTTTTCTGACTCCAAATGTGGTTTTAATGTTTAATTAGGTTATGGTTAGGTTTAGGGTTACTGCTTACCGTTCTCCACACACACCAACAAGCGGGTCTTTATTCTAAGAAAGTGTGATGGTGTTGTTGTTGTGCCTCTGGGCTCACAGGCTGCAGGGATCTCCCAACATTTATAAATATTACTGTCTGTGAACGATACAGAATTAATCGATTTGTTAGGAGAGTTCACACTAAATTTAAGCTCCCTTAAGTCTTTCATACAAAAGTGCACTGTTCTCCTTTTTTGCTTTTCCTTGTCTGGTAACTGAATACGAGTGTGATTCAGGGATCTGACTGTTTTTCACACTAACAAAAGCTGCTGCTGGTCTAAGCGTTAATTAGTTACACTTAAAGAAGAGCTTAAAACCTCCAGAAACGGTGTACAAGCCAAAATACAAACACGAAACATCAGATTTCACCTCATGCACTACCTGTATTTGTATAGCACTTTACTAGTCCCTAAGGACCCCAAAGCACTTTACACATCCAGTCACACACACATTCACACACTGGTGATGGCAGCTACATTGTAGCCACCCTGGGGCGCACTGACAGAGGCGAGGCTGCCGGACACTGGCGCCACCGGGCCCTCTGACCACCACCAGTAGGCAACGGGTGAAGTGTCTTGCCCAAGGACAGAACGGCCGAGACTGTCCAAGCTGGGGCTCGAACCGGCAACCTTCCGATTACAAGGCGAACTCCCAACTCTTGAGCCACGATCGCCCTTTGCTTTTCTACAACACAACTCTTAGATAGTTATAAGGAGCAACATGTTTGCATTAACTTTGATTAAACACAAAGTACAATTTTCATGGATCTTTAAATACAAGGAAAAAATCCCATAAAAGTCCATTAGAAGGTAATTCAGACATTATTTGGCTCTTCAGTTAAAAAAGGCATCACTGTTCCTGTTTAGATGCTCAACTTTAGTCCTTCCTAATATGTAAAAGCAGGATGACACCTTCATTTTTTTTTTTTTTTTACTGACAACCTGTGAGCTGTAAAATCAAATCAAAAATCTGTGAACTGTAAAATCAAATCACCCTAAATGAAGTGGATCTCACAGAGTTATCCGAGGCCACAGCAGTGAGAGAGGAGATCATCCTCCTACCAGATAATGCAGGTTTACACAGCTGTAGAGAGCAGCGACATGAGTGCTGAGCAGACTGATTAAGCCCTTTCACCTTACTTTCATAAAAATCAATTTCACAGATGAACCAGGACACAAAGATTTGCTTTACCTTCAAAGTGAAGCTAAAAAGCTTTTTGCTCAGTAGGAGCTGAATTGCACTCTTTGTCAGCGTTTTGTGACTCATATCTTTCAACGTCTGTCTTGTTTTCAGACTGATGTGAGTCAAATCCCTAGAAGACAACTTTACTGCTGTAGCAAATCTACCAGTGCAGATTTGGAGCTCAGACTCATTATTATATTGGTACCTCACCTTCCTGCAGGGGTTTTGTAAAATAGCACACAGATGACTGCCATGTGACTGTTGCCACAGTAACACAGAAATAAAAAGATGGACTTACAGACGCTTTGCTCGGTTTGTCTCGTCAGCTCTGGTGAAAGCCGTGAACACTGCAGTGGATCTGATCGTGGCTCACTTCGGCACCAGCAGAGACCCCGATGTTAAGGTAAGCCTGGGGTTCACAGGTGAGGCAGCCACACACGATGGCACGAACTGCTCATTTGTGAATATGAACTCACACGCTGGTTCTACTGGCTGATCAAAGTTATACGTATAGAATTTGCACAAACACATCACAACTGCAATGAAGCGCAAAAGAACCAAAATGTGTGTTTTGTGGTGAATTACACCAGCTTCACCATCAGATGGCGCCACCTGACTGCTTGGTGAGAGTGAGCAAGCTGTTTGTGTACTTGTAGCAAATGTTATGTAATATTTATTTGTATTTTTATTCTGTATTTGTATATGGGACAAATACAGAATAAACACACGCTGCATCTAAAGCAGCGCTTGGTTCAGTAGCTTTAGATTCAGTGTCAGGGGGACAGAGCGTTCTGTCAGACTGTCACCCACGGTCGGGTAATCTTGTCTCAGAGCATCAATGACACAAACATCTATCGTTTATTGTTACAGTGGTAATATTATAATATAATTTCTGGCAAATACATGTGAGTTTATCAGTTGGTGAGGTGGACCACAGTGTCACGGTCCGGGGTCGGTGACCCAGTGTTTCTGTTCTGTGTTTCTTGCTGTCCAGTTTGTGATTCCTAGTTTTTAGGTTTTGGTTCCTGTGCCCCTCATGTTTGGTGTATGTTTAGTTCTGTCCTTGTGTTTATTATGTTCCCCAGTCAGTCATTTCTCATGTCACTCACTCCATGTTCCCTCTGTTCAGTATCAAGTCCGTGTCTCTGTACCTGTCGTGTGCTTCCTGTTTTATTTTGACAGTCCCTGTTCTGTCCCCATGTTTTCTCTGTACCTTTCCTGTTCCCACGTCTCATGTCTAGTCTCCCTGTCTCTATGTTCCCGCTATAACATGTCAGTTTTGTCGTAGCCTTAAGCTCGTATCTCTGAGTCTGTGACTGTACTTCTCTACAACCCGCCAGGCAAAGCTCGGGAACAGCTGGGTGAGTCCCAACGTGGGTCACCTCATCCTGAAGTATCTGTGTCCGGCTCTACGTGACGTGCTGCAGGACGGTCTGAAGGCCTACGTGCTGGACCTGATCATTGGACAGCGCCGCTGTCAGCCCTGGAGCCTCGTGGAGGCGTCCACACAGCTGGGTGAGAGAGCTGGGGTGGAGGGGACATACCGATACTTAACAATTAAAGTTGATTTTGCGGGAAGTTGGCATTAGTATTGATCCACCGCAGTGACTCGCTCACTGTAATGCTGACCCTGCGCTGACAAAGGCCTGACTAATTCTAAGAGGTGATGAAGCAGTGACATGTTGAACTAAACTGCAAGATTTTCACCATCAGTGTCGGAGCAGACAACTATGGTGCAGAAGGATGAAGTGAAGTAATAGAGTAGAATGGCACCTTTCAAAATAAAATTACAAAGTGCTTCACAAGACTAGAAAGGAAACAACAAGCAGTAAAACATTTAGAAAGATAAATGAAACATTAGAAGATTAAAAATCATGAACAAATAAAATATGAACTGCAAAGCAGATAAATAAAAACAAATATGATAAAAAATAAAAATGACTAATAGGAGGCATAGATTGTGTTTGTAACAAAACGAAACTTTGACCTTTGGCAGCGCTGACATGAGCAGGATTCAGGTGACTGCAGAGCAGCAGGGCACAAAGAAATGAGCTCCTTACCTCCATGTCAAACTTCACCTTCTAACCAGGGTCCCAAAATGCTTACTCGTTGTACTTTCCTCTCTATTTGGGGTGCATTCACAAACCGCTACAGTCATTCTTTTGCAGATGTTGTTTAAGCTTAACATGTGTTTTCTGAAACGTGTGTCCTTTCAGGCCCGTCCACACGTGTTCTCCACAGCCTGCTCTCAAAGGTGAGCCAGTACTCGGAGCTCACGAGCCACAGCATGAGACTGAATGCTTTCATCTTCGGCCTGCTCAAGTGAGTCGTTTCATTTACTGCTGTTTTCATTCTCAGTTTACACTCTGAGCCTCGAGCTCACTCTGATTCGCTCTGACACGACAACAGCTTCTGTGTTTTTGGGTCTTAGTGACTGCAAAATAGTGACGTTTCTACTTTAGGTTTATTCTCGAGGTCATCATGGTGTGCTGAAGTGCATTGCATTTAAAAGCGTTACTGTTTATGTCCGATAACAGAGGTGATGGATGAAAGTCTCAGTCAGTTAAGAAAAACACAATCTGTGAATTCTTGAAGTCAAACAGATTAGAAACTATTGAAAACTCGTTCTGAGTATTTTAAACCCCACGTTGTTTGCATTCACGACTTCTTGTTCCATTTCTTTCTGGTACATTCCTGCATATCTTGGCACATTAGTGCCCCCTGTTGGTCAGTGCTTTGGTGTATTTGTGGCTATGTGTGTAACCTACAGTGAAATGTAATCAGATTTTTTTTGAATGAAAAAAGTAATCATGTTGTGAGCTGTTATTTGTCTCTCGTAACCTTTTTGTTCTAAGTTTTGATTACCCGCTCTCTGAGGACATGTTTATAAGCTGAAGTGTATTCATGTGTGTTTTGAACTGGTGTTATTCCTTAAAGACGGCCTAATATTGGCCTAATCAGCACTAAATTATTATTCTTGAGGTACGTAAAGTAACGTTGAATACTTCACACTTCAGTTTACCTAATGCTGGCCTTCATCGTCAGGGGCAACCTCCCAGATTTCCTCTAATAGGCTTTGAACAGGTTTGAACAGTGGGTGGGCGGGGCTTCTGGGATATATGAACTGTGTGTTGGACATGAAAGTACAAAGGCAAGAGTTGAGTTCAAAGCTGGCCGTGTGAAGGCGGAAATGGACCAAAATGCAGACTCACAAAGGCAAGAATAAACTCAGAAGGCAGAAATACAAAAACTAACTAAACTGGGAATACGCATGAAACTAAACAGGTGGGAAGGCAGAACACTCGGCAGGGAACGAGACAGATCACGACGCTGGACAGACAGAAACAGAAGGCTTAAGTACACCAAGACTGTCAAAATAAAACAGGAAACACTAAGACGCAGACTAACTCCCAACATGACACGGGAACTGAGAGGAAAGCACACTTAGGGAAACAAAATGGATTCTGTAGATAACAGGAGGAGATAACGAGGGGGACGCAGAAACAGTTAACGGAGACGAGACAGAGCGAGAGGAGAGACATGACGGCCTGGGAAAAATAGATGGGGGGAGCGTGGAACGACACACAAGGAGGGGAACATGGGAACAGAAGAGGGAAACAAGACACAAGGGCTCACACAAACACACAAAAACAAAGACACACACAGAGGGACGCGGTAAACTAATTCTAATACAAAAGACACCAAAACACAAGAAAACTCAAAACACTGGTCAAAAGGACCCAGAACCATGACACTGAGCGTCTAAATCACTCGGGAGCTAAAGAATGACTTCCATACACTGACCCCATTATCATCAGTAGCAGAGAATAACAAAGAGCATGACGGGTCCCCTTTAAAACCATGTCAGAGCTGATTAAAAGACTCAGTTTTGGGTGTGATGACTGTTTAAATGTCTTCTGCAGGAGACTTTTACTCTGCTGCAGGTTTTAAATAAGTGACTGTTTGTCTGTTTTAGTCTGAAATCTTTGGAATTCTGGTTCAATCACCTCTACACGCATGAAGGTAAGACCATAGTGACTGAAACGACGGATTTCTTCTTGTGCATCTTGTTGTGACGCCTCCTTACCTCTCTTATCTTTTATTCAGATATTATTGCCGCATACTACAGCCCTTGGGGTTTCCTTCCCCTGTCACAGGGGCCGTGTCAGCCCCTCTTTGAGGAGCTCCTCCTCCTGCTGCAGCCTCTCTCACTGCTCCCCTTTGACCTGGACCTGCTGTTTGAACCACATCTCCTCCAAAAGGGACAAGAGCAGCTTCGTCGCAAAGAGCAGCTCTGCTCTGCAGGCCAGAGCGTCGACCAGTCGAAGTGCTCCACCTTCCAGCTCATGAGGGGGTGGAGCAACACTGTCAGTGAAATGGTCAAAGACTCAAGCGCAGAGGTGAAGAAAGAGAAGGCGGGGCTCAGGCGAGAGGGAACATGGCCAAGGATGGAGGGAGTTGGATCGAGAAGAGAGGCAGCAGCGGGGAAATCGATGCTGAGGAAAGAGAGCGTTACAGCTCAGAGCATGACAGCTGGGCCTGATTGCAGAGGGACAGTGAAGGAAGTAGGGTTTGCACATTTATGGAAGGAGAGGGGGGTCCAAGGGCAGAGGGTGAAAGGTGTAGGACAGGAGAGCCATGGAGAATATGAAGATAAAAAGAAGAAGGACAAGAGGAAGGAAAAAGACAGATTTCCTGCAGATGAAGGGCGTCAGCGGCAAGACAGGCAGGCCGGCTGGTGGTACCAGCTCATGCAGTCCTCCCAGGTCTACATCGACCAATCCACAGAGGGGACAAAGTTTGTTAAGACCGAGAAGAGGAAGAAGTCATCGGAGAGACGACAGGGCCAAATCCCACCCACAAGAGAGGGAGTGGTGGAGGGAGCGGAGGCCTCTCAGGAAGGTGAGGGCAGGAAGAGCAGCAGCAGTAGCTTGAGCGGGGACTCATCTGGATCCAGGGGGCGGCCTTCGTGGATGGGCAGCCCCCCAGAGTCTGTCCTCAACCAGGAGAATCACACCAACCCTCTGGAGGTCACGGTGACTGGGAGCCACGGCGGAGCCCAGGATGAGAGCCCCTCACAGGGACAGAGTCTGCGCTGGAGCAGGCTCTTTGGCTCTAGTGTCGGTTCTCCCTCGAAAGCAGAAGGAGGTGAACAGAAGCCAAAAACCCAAAAGACCAGGTGAGAAAATGTTCATGACTGAAACCACCAAAATATCATTTGTATATCTTAATCTGAAACGAACAGAACGATCACCTTCTTCCTGAGGAACATTTTCCAGTTCTTTACAAATTTAGTGGGTTTATATATATTTTTGCTTCACTGGATGCCGTTGATGTCGTGCCGCAAATGACGAAAGACTGACCTGGACTAACATCGGCCTTTTGTTTTCACGTTGTTTGTGTTTCTTAGACCTCCATCGGGCTGGCTCGGCTTGGATCGGTCTGTTCTCGACCTTGTAGCTTTGACCATTGGAGCAGGCCCCGGAAAAAAGGCGGAGCTTCCTGCCACACCAACTCGCACCCAAAGTACAGCTCCACCAGCGTCGACGTACCCAGCTGAGGCCAAACTACAGTCCAGCTGGTAGGAACCGCCTGCAGTGTTATCGTAGTGTTACTTGGAAGTGATGCCAAGCATTCCTCCCTCAAAAAATGTTTCCGAATACTTTTCGATCACTCATCCTCACCTTCTGCCTCCGTGTTGATTTCTCAGCGAAGTACGAGCACTGTGCCACCACATCGCCACCGAGCCCGGACAGCTGAGCTTCAACAAGGGCGACATCCTGCGCGTTCTGAGCAAGGCTGACCCCGATTGGCTGCTCTGTTCCCTGGGCTCCACCCGGGGCTTGGTTCCAATTGTCTACGTCACCCTCAACAGCATGGAGGACAGCCAGGATGCCCCTGGTTTCGGGCAATGCTGAGCAAGAGAAAACTGTCCGAAAGGTGAAGCCAAACAGACATGGAGGGTATCCCTCCCGCACACGGACCGAACACAAAAACCCGTTTTCATCTGTAATTTAAAGGGAAAAAAAGACAAATCATTGTAGTAAAGCTGGAGAGGATGCAGACATGACTGCGAGGGCAAGCATGCAGGCTCAACCACAAACAGACATCTGCTTCAAGGGTACACCCAGACACGTATGCATGCATACATCCAAAAAACAAAAAAGCACCCCACAAAGATCACAAACAAACCCAAAGACTCTCAAGCGCTTCTTTCTCTGCCTCTCCTTCTAGCTTAGCAATGTGCAGGTCCAGTCTATTTATCATCCAGCTCTAATTTCAAAAAAATAGGCAGATCTCTCGTGCTCCACACCTGGCTGCACTGTGCTGTACAGCTGTGCCACACGTTGAACTCGCCGCTCAAACGATCGCCCTCAGTGCCGGCGCAGGTTAGTTTGACGTCCTCTTGTAAACTTAGTGCTAATATGATCTTTGCATTCGTGTAGAAACGAGTGAGTCTTTGCTTTTTGGTAAGATTGATATGAATGTAAGAGCTTTTGGATAAATGTTCTGTGATTCAGCATATTTTTATTATTCTAATGAGACGGTGGAGATCTGCACACGAGCTCGTGACAGCAGCTGTTCAGACATTCAAAGTGAAAAGAGAGCAGAAGGAGAATCAGCTTTTTCTTTTTATCCTCCGTTTTGTTTGATCTGCCTTCGTTTAAGCGTGACTGTTGGATGGATAGACAGTCAAAGTAATCCTCCTTTCCTCACAGCTGGGATAAAACCATGGTTGACACCGACGACTTGCATGAAATCTCTCGAAATCTTTTGCTTTTCCTTACCGTCCTATTTCCCCCTCTCCTCACTCTCACATCTAAGAAGACTTGACAACCTGTGAGGATGGCAGGACTGAGCTGGTGGTAACACGGCCCGATTTATTGGTACATACTGTAAATGCATTAGTGACTTAAACGTCTGATAAATTCTATTTATTTAATAAGTTGAGGGAAGCACCTAAATGGATGCTTACAGAAAACATGGATGTCAAATGAAAGCAAAGCATAGCTGTGCAGGTGTCTTTGGAAAAGGGGATGATGGGATTTACTCCAGCATGGAAGTTTATTCCGGTTCAAAGTGCAAAGATCTCATTCATGCCTTAAAGCACAAGTGTCGAACTCCAGGCCTCGAGGGCCGGTGTCCTGCAGGGTTTAGATCTCACCCTGGGTCAAGTCGAGTTCATTACCAGGCCTCTGGAGCCATTTAAATCAGCTGTGTTGGATCAAGGACACATCTAAGACCTGCAGGCCCTCGAGGCCTGGAGTTCTACACTTGTGCATTAAAGAGTGCAGGTGGGGGGGGGCACCTGTCCAGCTATTTGTCCTGATGGTGTATTTTGTACATGCTCTGACGCGTCTAATGCGACGCGTCCTCCAGATTTATGTCTGCACACGTTCACGTGAAAGAAAAGGAGATCTGTGGTGATATTTTTGATGTTTAAAGGGAAACCCCGACACATTGTTTGTGATGGAGGCTCTGGGGGGGTCCTGTTCAGGTGCAAAATGTGGCCTTAGGCTCAAAATGAGTTGATGGAGAACTAAAATTCCGACTGTATACTTTAAACGTATACAGAAGGCCAGTCTGGAAAATTATAAACAGGTCAAATTAATGTACATATATTAAATAAATGAATGCTTGTGTATTTTTTGAAAATCTCACATAGGATATAATTTCACCATTTCAGTTTTCCGTTGCTGTATAGTTTTTATTTTTATGTAAGACTTTTAACATCTAATTTCAGCGAGATGATTAACATTTCATCCAAATGTAAATATATTTAAAACCCTCCTGAATTAATTTCTGCTGTAGAGCTGTACGTACAAATGTTATTAAAGGTTTCTCAGTGCATTTTATGTTGACTACAGAAAGCGAGCATAAGCTTTAGTCTCACTGCTAACCAACCTGCTGACTGTAAGTTGCCCGTCACGTTGGAGGAAGGTTTGCTGTTCGTTGCCATCCTGCTCAGAGCTCACCGGGGACCGACAGAAATAAACACACAGTAATTAAAACAGAGACGGGCGAGGGAGGCCCAGGGGGCCAGAGGCAAAGAGAGACTTCTTTTTAGAATTAAGCATTTAGATATCTGGGATGTTGTGCATTAAAATACTTGTAGGAGTGACATAAGAGAGAAGGAAAGAAAGGAGTGATCTTTGTTTCTCTCGTCTGTTTTCTCCCTGCATTCTCTCTCCTGGCTGCCTGTAAATACCTTCAGCATCAGTGACACTGCTCTTCTCTCTGTGTCCAGACTATATGATGTGTACGTATGACATTATCAAACTACTATGGATGTTAAATAACAAAGTGCTCATGTGATCACAAACTCGTGTGGCTCCAGTGTCTTTTTCCCCCTCACACGTCACCTTTGAAGGGATTTTTCTACCCGAGAACACTCTGGATTTATGGGCAGCATCCAGCTTACGACTCGGTTCACTGCGTGCTTATTAAATACCTGCTTCATTTATCAGTGAGGCTCTGCGCTGCCCCAGTGATGGGCATGCTGAGTAAGTGTTCCCATCTTAAATTTTACTGGAAAAGCATAAAACTAAGTGGCTGCAACCAGAGATGTGTCAGGCAGTTGTATTATTATTATTATTACTACTGAGGGTGCAAGTTGTGCTTTCTGCTTTAATGCTATGCCAACGCGTTCAGCTGCTTATGATTCATGAGTGGTTAAGTTTTCACAGGACTCCATGCAAACTAAATACAGCTTTACCGCTTCCATAGGACGACGTAAGTAACAGCCAGGTACTGCTAATCAAGCCTACTTGATAAACTAGGAATCAGTAAGTTTAAGCACCTGTGTAAAAGCAGATGTTTGGGCATTTTACAGCAGGTAAAATAAGCATTGAACACATCACCAAATTTCCAAGTAAATCTATTTCTAAAGGTGCTATTGACATGAAATTGTCCATAAATTCTCAATGATCCCAAACACAGCAGCAAATCTACAACAGAATGGGTGAAAAAGAAAAGAATCAAGGTGCTGCATGGGTCCGATCACAGTTCAGACCTCAACCTTATTTAATACTGTGCATAAACAAATGTCCACAAACCTGAATGAACTGTAGCGATGAATTCCTCCACAATGCTGCGAGAGACTCGTGAAGTCACACAACAGACTGAATCATCTTCTGTAGTGTTTTCTTGTGTGGTGGATGTTTTGGTTTTTTTGTTTTGTTTTTAGGAGTCTGCACAGAGCTCTGTGAATTTCTCCATGATTATATATAAAACACAAGTCTGTTTTTTTTAATTATTATTATTATTATTATTATTCTGTCTCATTAAACACCAGTTGAGTTTTCCAGTTCCAGTGGTGTTCCAGTTACACAGGTTAATTGTCTGCAGATCTGAAGTAGATTTAAAAAAGAAATCCTTCCCATTACGCCCTCAATATTATTATCATTCCACGTGTAGCACATGTTGCCACCAGAGGGCGATATTGTCTTTTTGTCTGAGCCACCTGTGCATGAACTAATGTGCTGCACACTGAAGATGTATTTGAGAGGCAAACATATCAAATCATTTTTCTACTTCTATAAGTTGTCCTCTCTTTAAGGAGCTGTGTCTCCACACATGCCCTTCTGTACTGATGTCAAGCTACACAAGTTGAACTTTGGTTGTAGTTAAGAATATACCTGTTTAATCTAACCGTACTGCTAAAGCTCATTGAACCAGCCTGATCCATGAGTGGATTTAATATTATTCTAAAGTCTTTGAAGCAAAACATACTTCAGAAGTGTTAATTTGCAAAACAATTTTGCATAAAATGTAGAAACAACATTTGAAACAAGGAAATGAGAAAAAAAAATTGACATAAAATTAAGATTTCATTGAAGGGTAGTGTCATATATCCTCAAACAGCAACAACACTGATAATTCAGTGTATATAACACTTAATGTGTTTAGGATTGCGGGGGGTTAAATACCTGTATACTTAGGAGACATTTATATTGGGGCAATTAAGGACAGCTCTTGGTTGAAGAGGTAAAGCTTACAGTGATGTCAGTCAACAGCTCATCAAAGCCAGGGTGGGTAATTTAACACCAGCTAAGAGCTGAGCATCTGTCTGCCATCAGGGAGGTTTGCCAGCGGTGCTGACAGATATGCTAGTGAAAGCCGTGCATCATCATGTGTAACTTAATCTGATGATTCACCTGGTTTCAAAGCACAGAGCATGTTAGACTTCAACATACACTAAATAGTCGATAACATATAACCCCTGGTGATATAAAATGTCACTCTGCAAAATGAATCTTTCCCCAGTTTGTTGTGGAAGAGCGTCACAGATATGCACTGAGCTCTGAGTTCAGCTCCAGCACACAGGTGGGTATTTTCCACAGTCACTGATGAGAATATTCTGTTCATCAGTGCTGCTGTCTTTCAAATGTTTGACCTGACAAAGTAAAAATTATATTAATATGTGCAACATTTTACAGACTCTGTAATGCTACAAAAGCTACACATGTTGTATATGATATGAATGACCACATGCTTTAATTAGCTAGAAACAAATCCTCAAGTGCCCTCGGTCATACATCTGTGCAGTTATAGAGCAGTAAGATCACGACTCTCCCAAACTGATACCAGGCGTTTCTAATATCCTCTGAAGAGCTACAGTTCTTTTACCTTTTTACTGAACCATGTTCCAATTATAGTTCTATAATGGACATGGACATAATGTGTAGACTCTCAGGTTTCATTCGAGGGTATCCACACTCGGACTGGATGAAGGGTTTAGGAGCATCGGCTCCTTAGTGTGCACCACCCTCTTTTGAAAGGGAACAGAAGTCATTGGACAATTGACTCAAAGGCTGTTTCATGTGCAGGTGTGGGCGATTCCTTCGCTATGTCATTATCAGTTAAATAAATAAAAGGCCTGGAGTTGATTTGAGGTGTGGTGCTTGCTTTGGCAGGTTTTGCTGTGAACTGACAACATGTGTTGAAACAAGCCGTCCCAAGCTGTGAAAATAGATTAAAAACAGCCCAGAAATTGCTACAATATTGGGAGTGGTAAAATGGTACATCCTGAGAAAGGAAGACGGCACTGGTGAACTCAGCAATGCAAGGAGACTTGAACATCCAAGAAAATAACAGTGGTGCATGAGCACAGAATCATTTCCATGGTGAAGACAAACCCTTTACAACAGCCAACCGAGTGAATAACACTCTCCAGGAGGTCAGCGTACTGATATCCAACTACACCTAAAGAGAAGATGGCATGAAAGTAAAGGGTACAGAGGGCTCACTGCAAGGTTAAGCCACTCATAAGCTTCAAGAATAGCAATGCTAGACTGGACTTTGCTGAAAAAAGAGCTAAAAAAGCCAGCAAAGTTGTGGAAAAACATTCTTTGGACAGATGTTAAAGAGATTTACTTCTACCAGAGTGATGCGTGGAACAGCTCATGATCCAAAGCAATCCACATTGATGATGTGACACAGGACAAAAGCAGCTGAATGAACTCTGAGGTGTTCAGAGGCTTACTCTCTGCGCAAATCCAGCTAAATGCAGTCAAATTGATTGGGTGGTTTTTCTAATCCAGATGGACAATGACCATCCAAACATACAGGAGTTTATCAAAGCGAAGAAGTGGAATATTCTTAAATGGACAAGTCACCTGATCATGAGCATGCATTTTACTTGTTAAACACTAAACTTCAGACAGAAAGGCCCACAACAAACAGCAACTGGAAGCTGCTGCAGTAAAGTTGTGGTATCACAATAAAAAGCAGGAAACCCAGCATCTCTGTCTCTGTCCAAATACTTATGGACCTAACTGTATTTCTTATCACAATACTGAAAAGTTCCAGTCAAGGGTCCGGTCTCAAAACCTGAAATAACTCACAAAGACAGAAGTTAAACACATTTCCAGCGCTCAAATGCAAAGTTAGAAGTACATGCATCAGTGCACAACGTGTCGTGTCTGCTTACATTTAAATGCACAGCTTTTTTTTCCTGGAAATGTTTTTGTTAATATTGGTGCAAGTTTTTCAGGCTAATAACGGCTCAGCTGAAACTGCAAATCAACTGAAATCAGCTCACGGTCAGGCAGCTTGCCCTGGACACATTACTCACATTTGTGATCAGATATTGCCAATTTGTGTATTTTGCAAGAATCACTTCTTTGTGCTATTAATATTTCTGTGAGCCACTCTTGCAGACACACTGACTGCTGTGTGCTGACACACGGTGAGTGCCTCTTATTTGTGTCACAGTTCCTCTTTAATGGTTTAACCGCAAAGACGTAGATTAGATTCCCCTGAAAAGATGCCTTTTCCTCAGAAAAATGACCGCGCTTCCATTTCTTCTTCTCCATTTATTTATTCTTTTGCATATAGGTATGTCCTAACTCAGAGCAGCCTGAGCCATTGTGATATATGTGGCTACACGCCTATACCTAATGTAATGAAAGAAGAGAGGGATTTTCCTTCTTGGGAGTGTCTTTGCACTATAATGACAGTCATGGCACAAGGATCTGTTGGGAAATAAATGAAGGAGTTGTAAGAGAAATGTTGGCGCATTGACTGTAGATGACGGATGATCTGATATCCTCGTGCTGGTGTTGTTCCCACATCATCATAATCAATCCGTAGAGGACAGCCTAGTGTGAAATCTAATGCTCTATATTTCCTGAATGTGTGGTGGAGGATAACAAAGGCCTTCTCACACACCAGATTAAACTTTATCCAGATAAGTAAATTATTAAACGTCTCACTGACACTTCCTTGAAATTTCACTCCAAATTTACCAGCGTGTAAATTCTCGTTTTCTAAAGTTACCTCACAGACCGTCTATTACATAAAACCCAAATAATGCCTCATGGTCTCACTTTGTGGGGGTTTTATGTTACTGTGAAAGGGAAGTTGTGCAAGCTCACAACAAAAGCTGACTCAGCTGAATAAGCAGCTGCAAAATGGACGTTTGCAGCTTTGTTTTCTTTGCTTTTACACAAATAAAATTGAGTTGCTGGAGTTTCGGACGTCTGCGTAACTGTGAAAACAGTGAGGCCAAAGTAGTTCCTGTAAATCCTGACATCTTAGCAGTGGTTGAAAATGTGAAGGTCTCTTGGAATTAGCCAGTTATTGGGTTCAATGAAGATTCCTGGTAATGGAGCCATAATGTCTTTAAACAAGAGTCTGAGGTTTTGCACAGAACACAGCAGTCCACAGAGCTGTCTATGCCAACGTTTGATGTTCACCACATTCACTAAACCAAATCCTAAACTGACATATAACCATGTAATTATCAGTTTAGCATTTCAACACTTGGAATGCTATCTGCCTCTTAACCAGGGTTTCAGGCCTGTGTGACACCATCAGTGTTTTGGAAAGACAAACCTGCACATACACAGTTATGCAGGATCCAAATACCCAGAGAGACCAACGAGTAACTTTCATATCTGAAATAGGCCACTTTAGCCTGGGACCTGTGGTGGCAGGCTGTGGTTGTGGCCCAGCTGCAGGAGAGGGGTCAAACAGAGGGCTCCGCAGTAACGCACTGGTACTGTGAAGTGCAAAGTGCACCATACCTAGAACTGGAATCAAAAGGCAAGGGGTGAGTAAAGACTGGTCATCAAACTATGGTGTGTGTGTGTGTGTGTGTGTGTGTGTGTGTGTGTGTGTGTGTGTGTGTGTGTGTGTGTGTGTGTGTGTGTGTGTGTACACATGTTTAGACATCTTTGTGAGGACAGAAAGTTGGCATGTTACTATACTTGTGGGGACCAACATCCTGGTCCCAGCGAGTTTGAAGCCATTTTTGAGGCTCAAAATGTGGTTTTGGTGTACAGTTAGGTTATGGTTGGGGTTAGGCTGAGGGTTAGGGTTAGGCATTCGTTTTCGATGGTTAGGGTTCAAGTATGGAAATCATTATGTCAATTAGATGTCCTCACTAAGATATAAAAACGAGTGTGTGTGTGTTTTCGTGTGTTCTGACCTGCAGTCATTTTGATTTATTCGTGGATATTCATACAGTTTTCATGCAAAACAGTTTAAGCTCTCAGAACTCTGTCTTCTACATGCTGGGTTTACTGGAAACTCTAAACTGACCATAGGTGTGAATGTGAGAGTGCATCGTTGTCCAGGATGTGCCACACCTTATGAGAACAGGGATGGGTTCCAACCTTCCCACAGCTAAATGATGGCTGGTTAAACCAACCAAGCGCTTTTAAGCACTTTTATCATATTTTCAAAGCAGTTATGATTCATTATACGAGTCATCTAAAGAAACTGTGAAGATGTTCAAAGCACTAATTACAGTCCTGTAAAAAAATATCAAAGCTAACTTTGATATTCAGCTAACCAGAGTAAATACAAAATGCATATTTTAAAAACATTATTTAATTTATCAAAGGAAAATCTATCCAAACTTAGCTGACCCCGTGTGGGAAAAATAATTGCCCCAGATCAGGAATTAACTGTGACCCAGTTTAATTTCACCAGCCACACCCCGGCCTGATTACTGCCAGACCTGCTGAACCAAGAAATCGCTGGAGTAGAGCCTGAGAAACTGAAGCAGGCTTAAAGATCTCAAAAAGCATCACATCACAATCTAAAGGAAGAGCTGAGAAATAAAGTCACATTTATGAGTCCGGAAAGGTTACAAAGCCATTTCTAAGGTGCTGAGAGCCACCATCCACAGTGTGTGACAGGTGTGACTGTCAGTAGGCTGGCCATGCTAGAAAACTCTCCAGTGTGGAAATTTCTCAATAATATCGGCCAAAAGTTCTCCACAGAGATGTGAAAGAGTCATTCTCAGTCATCCAAACACTTTAGTGCAAAAATAGCATTTCTTTGATGATCTGAAACATGTTAATATGACAAATATGCAAAGAAATAAAGAAGGGGCAAATATTTTCCACACAGATGTCTATGAACACATCTATGAACATGGGTTCAGCCCCTATTGTAAAGCTAAATAAGCCAGGGTCTGAATATATACCTACATTAAGATGAATTATAACATTGTAGTGAAGGTCATTTACTCATTTTCAGTCCTAACAGAGAGTAGAGCATCATCGACAAAGAACACAGGCACGATTTGGATTTTTTGGGGGGGAAGCTTTATTTTGATAATATCAACACTCACATAAATCCATATGACCAACAAACTGCTTGTTCCTGAGTTTTAAGTTGCTTAGCGAACCAGACACTAAACAAACAATCACATTTTCAGTTTTTTCATGTACCGATATCACAGACCCTTTACATCTAAAACAAAACACACAGAATACAAAACATAACGTCCTTCAAAATATTTTGTCTTTCATAAAATTGATAGTTACATAAAAAAGGCAAGATATTGTTTTAGTAGGCAGAAAAATAGCAGATCATTTTCATATTAAGCTTAAATTCTTAATTTATTCATGTTGTGGTCGATCCCATCTTTCTCCTCGCTGACTTGGAACCACTGCTCTGGCTGAAGGGTCAACGTTTGATTCACTAGGGTTTCACTCCAGTGCAGCGTTTGCCCTGTAGGAATACAAATGTTCAGAAACCCCAAGGTCATTATTTTCACCACGGCTTTAACTTCCTGTTTTGTCAAGCATGGTGCCTAATGGCACAGTAACAGGGGACTCTTGTGTAATCCAGTCGAGTGCAAGAACAGCGATTAAGTGATTGCAGCTTGTGTCTCGACTTGTGCTTTCTAAGATAAAAACGTACGGGTCACTAGCGAGGAATAAAAGAGAGTGTTCTAAAAATAACCAACTATCTATCACAAAAGCAACACAGAGGGTAACAATGTGCACCTAGCAAACAGCTGAAGGTGAGAGGTGAGCACCACCACATGACCAGTATCAGGATTAGCGGTTTAACAGTTCATTGGCCTCAAAACACTTGAAATTAAATGAGGCTTGAAACATGTGGCTGCTTTGGTTAAAGTCTGTGAGGAGTTTAACTGATGATGCCACGACAGCATAAAGTCCAAATATATATGATCTAACATTTCTAAATCTCACTATTTAATACGTTGCAGCTTTTTCTGGTGTTTTTATTTGAAGACATGTTATTATTTATTATTTATTTATTGTATTGCTTAGTAAATGTTATATTGTAAAATAAGAATAAGTGCATGTGAAATGTGCACTGGTGTCAATTTTAAATAATAAACATCTGTTTAAGGGTTATTTTTTATCCATAACACTCATCTTGGCCTGACTTCTAACCTCAGTGTCTAAACCTTCAGGCCTAAAGTGACCTCTGTTCAGTGATGTAAAAACAATTGAAATCCAGATGTTTCAGGCACCAGCCCCCCAAAAATATCCAGAAGCTCGTCACAGACAAAACATTAACCCAAGAAAGCAAAAGGAGACGAATTGGAGATGAAGCAGGAGATTAAACTAACATCTTACTGATGTAGAAAGTCCATGTTAGGAGGTGGTGGGTGTAAGTTCTGGTGTTTTAATATTAAAAAGACTTTGATTTGATTTAAAATTTGGACCTTTGGACTTTTAAATTCACTGCTTGGTTTTAACTTTGCCTGAAGATAAGTTTCACACAGTGGGACTGATGTGATGATTTTCTGGGAGTACCTGTTCAGCGCACATAAGCAGTCTTCTTAAAACTGCAGCTTACATTCCTAAAAAGCGGCACTATTCCTTCAAATCAAGTGTATTTCGCTTAAGTAGGGTCACCATCTCGTTTAAAAACATCTAAAGAGTTTATCTTGCTGAGAAGCAGAGTAGAGTGAACGTACCGTGTAGTTTTGTTTCTTGCAGAATTTCCTCAGCTGATCCACGTGGCGTTTCAGACCTTCCACCCACTTTTCATTAACGGGGGCGCACATTGTCCGGCCACCTCTGGACAGAAATCTGCCAGAACACAAATCACTCAGGTCAAAATGAGCTTGTGATAGCAGCATGTCTCTATATCCTGATCCCTTACATACATAATCCACTGCACCTCATCAGAACTTACATTGTGGCATCAATAGCGCAGCCTTGTCCCTGGACCTGATGGTGGTAGTTTGCGACGACACCTTTCCCGATAGGTTTTTTTGCCACACTCAAGCAGCAGTCAACGGGCACCTGTGCCAGCGTCACTGAAACACAAAGAAGACCGTGTCAGCAAAAGGTGACGCTCCAAAACGAAACCACGAACACATGCTCTGTCTCTGAGGTCATGTTTGTGAAGGATAAGGTGACGTAGGTTCAGTCCAGCTGAGCTGTGAGGTTTTACAGGAAAACAGCTGTTATAGTTTTTTAAGCGTCAGGTTACATATCAGGTTCGTATATTTGCCTCTTTTCATTCATAGTTTTTAAGATTTTTCTTTTTAGTTGCATCATTTTTCATCATTACTACTTTTATATATTTAAAGAACATATTTCCAGGAAAGGTTTGTTCAGCACTGCATGCGTGCAACTTATTAGTAGTTATTAGGATGCAGTCCCCAGAGTGACGAACACGCCCAGGGGCATGGCACGCTTTTGTCACTGGACAGGGATTTTCCACAGTTGAACTTTAGCTTTCACCTACAACAAAGAATGCACCAAGGCGAGGGGAATGCCACTGCCACACCTTTGCCATTGCACTGATAAACAATGCTTATCAGCATATTTATAGTTAATTTTCACATTTACTTAATATTCTGCTCATCATTTTACTATATTTTTACTGGATGTCACCCTCATCTCTACATCCTGCACGAGACTTTGCTGTCCTCTTTTGTTCAGCTCTTTAATGATTCATAAATTGTAAATCTAGCAGAAACAATTGGAGATGCATTTGTCAGGAATCTCTGCAAACGTAAAACTCAAATTCTACAGAACCACAGATGTATATTTAGGATTACTGCTTTCTCTATTTGTCATTTCAAGTGATTATTTTTTAAAGATACATTGCATCCCTTTAAGCCTACAGACATGTTTTTGCAGTGATTCATTTCATATTTCTGCCTGAGATGAAAATGCATGAATAGAAAATAAAAAGATTTGGCACCGGAGGATGCCTGGGAGAAACTCACCTGTGCAGTAACAAGCGATGAAAAGGATGGAGAGGAAGAGTCTGCCATCACCCCTTGGAGCCATGTCTGGTCTTGCAGGAAGAGTTGCCTTTTGGTTTCTCTGGAGACAGATGCGCTGATGCAGAGCCTGTTCTTCCCTTCAACAACTACTGTGGCAAAGGAAGTGAGGGGACTGCTGCTGCAGCACTCCTTATATAGGAACCGTGCACTATGCAACCGGCCTGTTCAAACTTTCACTTTTCATCATCCCACTTTGTTCTTCCTGTTTCTACTTCTCCTAAACCCTTCCCTCTTAATCAAAGAAAAATCCCCTCTTTTATTTAGCTTTAACAGCTGTTTCTTGGCACTGTCTGTTGACGATAACAAGATGAAATTAATCAGACATAACATTAAGCACACATTTGATCAAACCCCAGGAGTTTGTAGCATCCGTCCATTTTCTTCCACTTATCCAACTCAGGTCTGCGCAGGTGGAGAAGTCGAAGTCTAAGACAAACAGCCAGTCACACCCACTAGTTTACCGAACCAGTGCATGTGTTTGGACTGTGGGGGGCAGCTGGAGTGACAGGAGAGAAACCCTGCAGACACAAACATGTGACTCTTGCACTGACTTTAAAAATTGATAAAAATAAATAAATAAATAGCTGTAGTCTGCTTTTGGGAGCCCCACTGGACCACATTGGACTGTATTCTCAGTCACAGTGTCCACTGACATTTCCCATAGTGTTTAACAGCTTCTATGGAGATATTAAAGTAACAAGAGCAAATATAGTACAGTTAAATGCTTCGGTCATATAGATTAGAAACAACTAAAGGATTTGACTTGTATCGCTGTGTGCTGAATCCAGTGGACTTGGGCTCACGTACAACTAGATAAGGCATAGCTTAAAGCAAACCTATGAAGCACAGGGTGTGGACACAAGTGAAATAAAAGCTCAACTTTAAAAATAAGGCAGGACATTTAATTTACTTCTATTAAGTTCTAAAAATGGTTAGTAATTCATGGATATGGCAGCTCAGACACTGCAAGGACCAAGAACTGAATAGTGGCACAGTGGTTAACACTGCTGCCTCACAGCAAGAAGGTCCTGAGTTCAATTCTACCATGAAGCAGGTGTCTGTGGGGTGTTTCCTAGCAATCGCAGGGCAGAGGTTGTACTTGCAGATCTGGTTGAATGAGATGTAGTCGTGCTTGTTGCACTTTAAAAAAATAAATAATAATTCTGCCTGAAGGAGTACCAGGGCCACATTTATATTTGAAAAATAGAACCGTTGTTGTTCATTTTGAGAATAAAGTCAAAATGTGTTTAAAGTTTAAAGTCGATTAAAGTTGTTTCAAATAAAATAAACTGACACGGCTGCAATATGCTCTATAAAATGCCTCGTGTAGACGAGCGTAGAGAGCCTGTTTCACTAACGATCTATTTCAACTTATCAATTTAACTGATGTCACATCATCTACAAACAGCACTACATGTGCAGAGGACCAAAGTGGCAACTCCTGTGCTGTAAAACAAAGCTAACACCGACGTCAAAAAGCTGCAGTAATCATGGGACGCTGGCTCCTAAAGGAAGTCAACCTCCACAGACCCTCGCTGTAAAATGCCCAACTTCACGCATTTAAAAACATGTTTACAGACTGGAACCAAATCCTTTGCACATTTTCTTATGTAACCTTCAATTTAAATTTTCACATTTGTTTCCCAAAGTGCACTGCCTGTACATGAAAACTACTGGGACATCAATCCTCTGGTTAGGGAGACTTGTGCATCCTCTTGGCCTCCCAGAGGTCACCAGCCTGTCGCACTTACGCTATAGCACCTCACATTAATGTGGCACAAACTGATGTCCTGATGATGTTTCCAAAATCCCAACTGTCTCTGAGAAATTGTGGGTTTTTGTGCAACAATAATTTTTTGAATTATGTATGGAAGTGTTCCTTCCCAGTAAAGGGAGCAGACCAATGTTGAGCAGAAGAGAAATGAAAAGAGGGCTGTTGGGACGTCTCTTTTTCAAATGTTGTCTGACTTTTAATTCAGTTCTATCTGTTTTAGTGCCAGTTCACAGCAACGGTTTCCTCAGTGTGGTTTAATCTAACCAGACAGTTTAATTATTCGTGGCTTCCAGGATTCAGAGAATTTATTCCACTTTGACATCATAGCGTCCCACAGTGACTGCAGATTTGTCTGCTGCACGTTCATGATGATAATCTCCAATTCCATCTCAAAGGTGCTCCAGTGGATTGACTGGTGACTGTGGAATAGAGTAAACTTAGTGTCAGGTTGGCACTGAGCACATTTCTGTATTCTTACAGCAAGAAGGGCTTTGGTTTAAATCCCATCTGGGGCATCTCTGTGTGGAGTTTGCATGCTCTCCCCATTTCTGTGAAGCTAATCTGGCTTCCTCCCAAAGTCCAAAAACACGAGTTTAGATTAACTGGAAGCCTCAAACTGAGCTGATATGTGTGAAACTGATGCATGGATGGTTTTTGTTATTTTAAATAAACATGCATGTCCTTCAGCATAGCTTAGCTGGAATACAGAAAACAAGCAACTTTGAGATAAGAAACAGTGCTCTGAGCAGAGAGCGCTTTAGCCTCCTGTAACACAGCTTTCTTCAAACCTGAGGTGAAGTACCCTCAGGGTCTATTTGACTTTTCAGCTGTAGACTTTTCTGACCAGAAACAATCAAATCAGGACCTGCGATAAGAATAAAGATTCCCATTATTACAACACTTTGTTGTAAACTTCCTCGTTGATCTGTTCCTGCGTAAATGATACCTCCATGGAAGAGCTGTACTTCCAGTGAAACAGATACCGCTGCAGCTGAATGTGGTGTCTGTAAAGAGCAGCTTTCTCTTCCCCCCTTATAGTATTGAGGAACTTAGAACAATTGTGACAGACTGATGACCTCTTACTTTTGAACAACTTGTTGAAGGAAATAAGAAGTTGCTTGCACCGCCGTCTTAATGCATTAACAGGAGTAAACACTGATTCTCACGTGTCATTCCAGTGAGTTTCAGTTTCTTGTAACCTGCTGGGTGGAAGTTTGCCTTATTGGGCGAGTGCAGTGTTTGGACTTTCCCTGCTGAAGCACTTACAGGAACGTTTTTAAACAGTTGATACGCCTGAATTATAGCCTCTGGCAGGATTCCATTAAGTAGTCCATGTGAAAGGACTGTGTTGGAAAAAGTCTCTCATTATAAATCTGCGTCCTGCATGAACAAGAAAGGACATGTTTTAGCTTTTGCAATGTGTCTTTGAAGACATGCTTACGAGAATAGTTTATGCACGGTTATTGATGCAGGTAGGCATGAAGATTAGAGTTAAACAAGGCCAGAGGTCATCCATACTCATTTCAGAAAACTTTCACCTTTTACCTTTGCCCACTTTTTCACAGTGATTAATACCACGCTGATGTCATTTTTTGCAGTGTGAATTAAAAACATCCAAGCCATGGGCTGAAAATAAAGTGCTGCAGATGTCACTGAAATCGCACTCTTTTGCACTTTCATATGGAGCGTTCTCAAGACGTCCAGAATAAATGGGGCCCAAATACTTTCTTTTATTTTAGAGATGTGAAGGTTACAGCTGGCATTTCAAGAAAAACTGCTACGGCTGCTGTAATGAAATCGAGAATCAGTTTTAGTAACAAGGAAGAACTTTTTTTAGCACATAAACAGTGTCATGATGCACGAAACCATGGTGCAGAAAGCTGCATCTGGTCAGACAGAAGAACACAAACCTGCAAGAGGGGATTTGCACAAAATGAAATGTAATGGACGGATGCGAGGTCATCGATGGCTGAACGCTCGTGCAATACAGAGGATGTATGTTCTATCACAAGATGGTTGATCAGTTGCTTTCAATAACTCGCTTTCACAAGGGGTTTAGCAGCCGTGGCAACAACAACTGTAATCTCCATGATTTAAATTTTGCCTTCAATCTCCAAATGATCAACAGTTTTTTTCTTAATGTGGCCCTAATACTCCTTCATAGGGCTGCATCAGGAAGCGCATCAGTTATGCACATCCATCCACTTCGGTGCTCCTTGCAAATAAGGAGAAGCTGAAAGAAGCTTTTTAGCAGCATCCTCCAGAGAGCAGTCAGCCCTCACAAACAGCTGACTGTTGCACTCACATGTCAGACGTCTGGTTACTGTTTGGTAACAGAGTCCATGACAGGAACATGTCCTGTTGATCGATCCTGTAACTAACCAGGCTTGCAAATGCTAGCTGATAACTGAGCTAATAACTCCACCCTCTCATCCCAATATGGTCAAATCTGGTTTCAAATACCAAGATGGTGATGGCCATCCTTAAAATGTTGGTGCACAAAATATTGAGATGGTTTTCAGTTCAATTCAGTTCAGTTTTGTTTATGTAGTGCCAAATCACAATAACACTCACCTCACTTTATATTGTAAGGTAAAGGCCCCACAGTAATACAAATTCATTTTGTTGCAACATGTTTTTATATGCGGTCTGTGATTACCAGTCTGTGTCCAAGTTGTAGTTAAACCTGGGAATTTTCTAACTCCTGATAAACCAGATATGGCTTTCATAGATATGGAAGTGATAACAAAACATGAACACTGAGGTAGATTGTGTCTGAAAATGGAAATCTGATGGAAGAAACCAAGTTGAAATGCAAACAAACCTGAAAGATAAACAATCCTAAAGCATGCTGAAGTACTGAGTCAGTTTACAAATCACACTTACGGTAAAGTTGGGAGAAAGTCTCAGATTGGACTGTTTGGGTTTTTTAGTTACCGATAAGACAAGAGTGAAAGTCAACAGAAATCTGAAGCGTTTAGTTTTGCTATGAAAGGACATCTGTAGCAGATCTGACCAGAGTAAGTGCTTCCCCCCCCCAGGAGCGTGTTTCCTTTTTGGGTGGTCTGTAGTTATACAGATCATGTATCTTGTGGGAAACTCAAAAGAAATGCCGTGAACTGCTGATCTTTGGCTCCCTGGACAGTTTTAAAGTGAGCACAGAGATTCTGTTACGAGCAGGTCAAATGGTCAAAATGAGCTGGAAGCACTTCCTGTTTTCAGACCCTCTGAATCCCAGCCTGGATTCTCATAAATGTTCAGCATGCTTACCGCCAGTCATTCGTCACTTACACTTACAGCAGTCGAGTCTTTAGGCCAACTCCAGTTTCCATTTGAAGGTTTCATAAATTGTCAGGCACAGCTTCCTGGAAGTGGCGTTGTCAAACATTTTCATTTAAATAAACAGCTGTTATTTGATCATTTATTGCCACATGAATAAACACAACGATAATAAACCCCAAAGGCCTGAAAAACTACACAGAAACAGCAAAACCAATATAATGGTAACTGTAACCAAAAAGAAAAGGAGATGCATGTAAAAAAGAGAAAAATAACCTTTTCCAGTTATTATTTGCCTCACACAACGACGTCGATTCTTCTTGGTAAACATTTTAAGGTGTGTGGTAAGTCGATTTAAATATCTTGAATGAGATACTTCGCTAAAGGGGTAAAATTCTAGACGTCTGACACACTTGGAACTTTTGCCCAGAGCTGTACATTGAAGCATGAGGAAATCACAAATGCAAGCAACAATTAACCACATTTTACTGTTATGTATGTGAACCAACTTACTACAGTATGTATGCAGAGCAGACTGGTTTCAAGCGGCGAGCATCGTGAGAGTCGGAGGCACACTTTGTAAAAGACGTGTACGCACAAGCAAAGCAGCAACAAGAAGGGTAAACACCTGTAACCACCACTAACCTCTCACACATCATCAACATCACATTTAAAAAAAGGATGACAAGTGTAGCTCGAGCTGACATTTAGATGTTTATCTAAACGCTAGAACAGCTTTGAAATTCACACGAGTTGTTCGCACTAAAGTAAAAACCAGCATTTCATGCGGCTACCGCTTTTGCGCCAGCTGTGGTCTCAAGGCCGGAGCTGAACAAAAACACCCTGATAACAGACTGTGGATAGACGGTTTCTTCCTATCCTACGCAAGGCCACCTGGGTCGGCTGGAAGACTGTTTGCTTAGCCTGGCAGGGCGAAGGACACTGTCTCAGCTGACACGCACACAAACACACTGATACACACTCACACCCCCCTTTCCAAACGCCTTCGATGCTTTTCTCCTCCCGGGTCAGATGGCAGGTCGACTGGACCGGCGCAGACATGCTGCAGGACCGGATGCGCTGTCTCTCACCCTTTTACCCGTCCCTGTTGCTTGTCTTGTGTTTCTGTGGTGTATTGACAGTCATGTGCTTTTTGTGGGGTTTTTCTGTTATCAAACTGTTCTCCCATTAGGAGCTCACTCTGAGTGGAGTTTTTTTCTCTTCCTCTCACCTCACCTCATGTTATGTATTTTCGTTGTCTTTTCCTATCAGCCCACCTCTCTGACATGTCTTCCCAATGTGTTGTTTGTGTAAAGTTTGGTCAGAAGGTTCCTTTGTAAGTGCGCATGCGCCATCAGCGTGCTGCCTGCTGTAAGTATTCTGATTAGATTCAGTTCATCCCGACGTCCAGATTAACAGAATCTACTTTTTGGGAAAGAGGTTAGGTCATGTGCAAATACTCCAAAAGTCCAAAACACTCAATTGTAGATGGTTATTCTACTCCTAGCTGTTAGCCACAGCTGTGGCTGTAAGCACAGAACACTCAGCAGCTTGCTGTTCTGACCTTCTGTTTGCAAGGACAAGCAAATCAGAAGACAGCTTAAAGGACGTGTTTCTGCTGCAAGACCCAGTATATGAGGAGTTTGTTTTGTTTGCTTTGATCATAATCATGTAAACTCACTCTAGTATAGAAATATGATCTCGGAAATGAGGAGAACTGGTCCACTTTAACAGTTCTTCAGTGTGTGTGTGTTCATAGTTCTTCTGGCACGACACCAGTTCCACATATCAGCAGGTAACATCTGTGTGGCTGCTGGATAACACATCGCGCTCACAGAGGTGCAGAGTGAGATACCGCTAAATACACCCTGATAAGGAACTCATGTTCACTCCACCATCACACGTCTTTTATCTGAGCACATATGGCTCAGTTTGTTTTCATTCACTCTCAGTTATCGTTTTATTCTGTTTTATTGTTTGGGCTTTTTAGTTCTTTGAATTTTACTTTGGTGTTGCTGTAGCTCAGGAGGAAGAGCAGGTCATGTGCTAATTAGAAGGAATTGGAATTGCATGGCAAATTTCCTTTGGCAAGATACAGAATCCCACGTTGCTCTCTGGTGTGTGAATGAAGTGTGTGTGTGTGTGTGTGTGTGTGTGTGTGTGTGTGTGTGTGTGTGTGTGTAATTAGAAAACGTGACAACTTTTGTTTTTCTTTTCTTAAATGATTTGTTAGAGAAACAGACGATTTAGTCATAAATAAAAAGACAGCAACTAGAATTTACAAAATAATATCCGAGTTTATTTTGGGATAACTCTCTACAATACATTTGATATATACAAGCCGTGTCATCAGATTTTGTACAAGCTCTTGCAAAAACAGAAATGCGAGTCATTCACAGACACTGACAGAAACAGGATTGTAACACTGCTGTCAGTTCCAGGGCAAGTTCAGGCAAATCTTTCTATTTCTATGGATCATTCATAACAAAAAGGAAGAAAGAAAAAAGAGACGTCCACAGCTGCTCGTCTCAGAGTTCGAGTTTCACCACAGTTTCACCGCAGTCACCACAAAAAAACAGAAGAAACACATGTAGCTATATATTGAGCCAATGGCCGAGGCATGGCAGCTTATACAGGACAACATTATAAATAAGATGAAATGATGATTTCTCCGTAATCGCTCTAACAGGTTTTAATCTTCTACAGTGCAACATTGCCATCACAGACTATGAGATCTGGTTGTCTCCATCCATCCTTCCCAGAGTTTGTTCATCTAAGAAAAAGCAGAAGATTCATTGATTAGCCGGTGCACAGGGAATAACTTTTAAAAATCACATGTGATGGAGTGAGGAAATCGCTTCGTTCTCACCTCATTTACTGTTGCTTTTTCTTGTTCACGATATTGATGAGATTTCTCACCCATGGTTTCTGGCTGGGGTGGATGACACACAGAGTTCTGCCACTGTTGGTAATGAACCTGAAAAAGCAGATGAGATCATGACGTGAGATGAGGCAAATACAGGTAAACCAGGCACTGTGGGTCTTTAGGAAAGCAACCCTGCACAAATACACTCACTACTTAATACATATGCATGAATGTTGTGCACGTGTTTGACACTTACACAGTAGCGCTTATTTGACAGCCTTTCCCAGCTTCCTGAATGATGTAGTCCACGATGTTTTTGGAGGGCAGACGTTTGTCGATAGCTTGCAGACAGCAGTCCATTGCGATCTCACCTGCAGGGAGAAATTACAAGAGAAGACTTGTAAGGACACACACCAATGTCAGTTTAACAGGCAGAAGAGTTTTATACATGTGATAGTCTAAATCTGAGAGATGTCATGCAGTCTGCACCTGTTTTCTCTCTGTCTTACCTGATGCAAAGCTAAAGCAGAGGACGCCCAGCAAGAGCAGAGCTGCAACTCGGGA
The DNA here is from genome assembly GCF_964374335.1 of Astatotilapia calliptera. Classification (NCBI taxonomy): domain Eukaryota; kingdom Metazoa; phylum Chordata; class Actinopteri; order Cichliformes; family Cichlidae; genus Astatotilapia; species Astatotilapia calliptera. The sequence goes on along the minus strand of NC_137433.1, from coordinate 36,953,351 downwards.
AGCCATGTCTCTGATTCTTCGTAGGTTTGCTGCGGCTTGGCTGCTTGAGCGAGTCTCTTCAGGAGAGCAGAGGAGGCGATGGTGTGAGGAGGAGAACTACAGGTGCATTTATACAGGTGAGCAGGCGAAACTGAAAGTGTTCTCTCAGCTCATTGACTGGAAATGGGTGAAAGTTGGCACAACAACAAGGAAATGTTGGCACGTGGCAGGACAATTACAGCTTAACTCCTCCTGACTTTTGGTTTTCTTGCCAAAGAAACTTAACGAGTATTTTTTTTTTTCCCACATGCTTTCCTGACACCAAGCAGGAGTCTTTTTTTCATGTATGTTTTGTGCAAATGTTACAAAAAAGGAAAGATTTTGCAATCAAATAAATTGGAGTCTTCTGATTTTTGGGAAAATAAAAGTCTGAGGATTAGCTTGTATCAGTCAGTGCAGGTGACCCACTAGTGCAAGACAAAGAGCAGTGACTCTGAGATTCTCTGCAACTAATGTAAAACTGGATGGAAACATTGCAACATCCATCCATCTTCATCCCCTAAACAAAGTCAGGTCACCTGAGCCTATTTTCCCTTTCACAGGGTGAGAAGCACACTAGTGTCTGCTCAAGTGGAAATCCTGGAGAAAGCTCAGGCATGTGTAATTTAAGCTTCTATTAAGCAATATTAAAAAGGGGGGAACTAGCTGATATCTGCATCCACAGCTGTGCTGCTGCATCATGACTGCAAATTGTTTTTAGGCTATTTTGGTGCACTACACTACAAAGTAACAACAACATATCAAAGCAGGTTAACACGACACATTTCTGCAAAACCAAACAATTCTTGCAAAACTTATATAGCTCAGGTATTTGCATCATTGAGTGGATGAGCACATGGAGCACCAACTACACAACATGGTTTGTCATACATGGAGGGAACACTCAGACACAAAGTTATCAGATTTGGTTCATAACACAAAAGCAGTCAAATAGGAAGCTAAGAAGTGTTTTGTGCGTCATTTGCTTTCAAACATGCTCGAAACAAAAAAAGGTCTCACTTGTGATGCCACGTTTGACTCTGAAGTGAGCTGTGTTTGAACACATTCAGTTTTCACACTGGCTGCATGTCAGCACTGGCAGAGCTTCGAGAATTCTGTGCTCATTTTACCTCATTAAAGCTTTAGGTTTATTTTACAGCTTTTAACAATATTGATTTCAATTAGAAATTAAGTATTATTGTAGTTTTATGAACCACTGGAGACTCGTGCAGACTACACTTGCACCGACGGGCAGCTGACCCATATGGAAAAGTAAAAACTTATAAAAGACTTGCATAAGATGTGGCCTACTTCATATCGTGAATCATATAAGGCTTATATGATTTACTCATGAAAGTGGCCACTTTCATATATTGATTTAGTAAGTATGTGTTTTCACTCTTGTATGCTTTTCATACAAGTTTCACACAAGACAGATACAAACTTTATTAGATTTATATATATCTTTTCCATATGGGGAGAAAGATCATTTAAACTAACTTTGCACTGTGGGAAGAAACCTGGAGAAAACCCAAGAGGCACAGATGGAACAAAAGGCCCATGGACATTCAGGCCTTCTTCATTTGAAGAAACATTTTCAAGGCTGTCTTGGCCAAGATAAACAGCAGTTCAACCAGCCGTGATTCCACAAACAGCAACACATGTGCAAATGCACAAAAAAAGTTTATTTGTGCAGAAGATCAAGAGTGAGATTCAGAAACAGGGAGAATATAATATTTAAAGCTACGAATATTGTTGGCCAAACAGGGGCAAGAATGTTCAAGCAGAGTCTCCTATAATGTCCTTAAATGTATTTATTGAAATCTATTCTTTGCAGATGGATCTGCAAATTTAAATACCTTTTTTAAATTATTCAGTGTTGCCTTTAGGGCCTTTTTAGCTTTAGGTGCACTACACTGAGGTGTGAAGACCTGCATAGTGATAGTATCATTTTGTGGTTTGGGAAACTGCTCTCCCAAACCATGCTCTTGGCATGTCTACAAAAAGATATCAGTCTACAATTCCAACACAAACAATTGCATGAAGTGGAAAGTTGTAAATATCTCATCTTAATCTTGTCTTTACAGTAATAACCCCAAACTTTAGCCGTTGGGATCCGTCTATTCACTGTGCGGTTCGGGGATTTTTCATGGAATGCGTACGGGCAATCGCTTTATTGTGTTCTCTTCTGAGTGTTTATGCTTGTGTGTGCATGCATCCAACACTAGATCTCGATCTGGGAGAGCAGGATTTGCTGCACAAGAGCAGCCAAACCTTTCCCGCCAGAAAAGAGGGTTTCGCCAGGAGTGATGCAACTTTTACAAAGCCTGTGGAGAGACGCAAAGCTTAACTTGTTTCACAGGAAGTAGTGTAGACCGGTTTCCCCATTAATCTTACTGTTTATTTTTTTTCCTTGTCTCCACTAGTTGCATTCGATGAATCAAGATTATCCTACCTTAAGATTAAGGAAAGTTATTATCTTGGTTTTGTGGCCTGCAGCTTACAGCTTTTGTTTAGTCTGATCTCTCTAAAAAGCTTCCTCCTCAGACGTATCGGGCTTGCTTCATATGGTAAATGGCCTGTATTTGTATAGCGCTTTGCACGTACAAATGAACGTTTAGAATAAGAAGATCACATTGTGTAAAAAAAGAATAAAGTCAATACCTAAACACCATTTGAACCATGTATGAAAACAAAGAGTTTGCAGAATAAGAGCCAGCATGTTGCATAAAACACTGTAAACTCTGCATAAATGCTCCCATTGGATTTCACCTGCCAAGCAACCACATCTTGAGAGTTTTTGTGCGTTGCAAAATTTAAAATAAGATACTCATGGTCCCGTCTGTATTCCCCCCAACTGTCTCACAGTTCCTTATACACAAACATGAAAATGGTTTAAATCCTTTTTCCAAAAAACATTTTGTGTGTTCATGTTGGTAAACGTTTCACTTCCTTAAATCTGCGTGTTGACCTTCTGAAGTTTTACACATACATGCAGAGTTAATGGTCATGTGTTTATGTTGTTGTGAAAGAAGCTGTGAGTTCTAAAAGCACCACATTTCATTACAAAGAAATGAGTCAGGAGGAAGTTTCTCCAGTTCAGCACCCAGGCTCTTCTACTATGAAGCCATGCTCGAGTAACAGATGCGGTTTAGCATCTTGCCAAAAATCAGAAAGACGACTTCTGTGCACGGGAGCATGTTTGTCTAAAACTTTCTAGCATTAATGGTGCCTTTTCCAGTTTGTCTCAGTCCATTTTAAAAGACGTTGGCTCAGAGAAGATGGCAGCATTTCTGGATCATGTTCAAATTTACTTGCAATTTACTTGCATTTGAGAATAACATGGACAAATGTGTTAATAGACAGAGGTTTTTGGAAGAGTTCCTGTCCCAAGCAGGGATTTCCGTGATAGAATTGTGCCAGTTTTTAATACAGTGCTGCCTGAGGGGCCAAAGATCACAAGCATCCAACATCGATTTTCAACCTTGTCCCTTATTTCTCAAGACTCTCAAAATCTTTTGATGGTATTATGTACTGTAGATGACGAGATAGAGAACAAATCAAATGTTTAGAGAGTTTCGATTTGTTCTGTTGTGGAAAAAATCTGGGTTTGTGAGATTTTGTTTTTATTTACATCTCACACAATGTCTCAATTTTTTGGAACTGGGGTTGTTTTTAATTGGAACAAGAGAAGCAACAGAAAATTTCCCTTGACCACTCGTGGTTTCTGTTATATTGTTGCTGAGGGAAGTACTTCTTGCAGCACATGAAGTAATTCAATCAATCAAGCAATATTTACACAAATGCCCTGGCTGGAGCCAGAGCATGCAACCTTTCTCTGTAGCTTAGCAAATATTAATATTAATATTAATACCAGCAATAACGCCTGCACTACCCACACAGCAAAATCCACACATGACTGTTTAAAACTGCAAAACGGAGTCTTTGCCAAAAGTGAGCGTTAAGAGTACCAAAAGATATTTCTCTTCCCATTCATCGTTCCGACATTCCAAACTGATGTTTAGTTAGTCATAGACAGCCGCAGGCCCTGCAGGCTCCCATGCAGCCACATATCAGGTGTGAAACATCAGCTGTGTCGTCGTACCATGTGGGAACGTAGACAGAGCGGAGATTGATGGAGTGTATCGATGTGTATCTGGATGTCTCAGAGCGAAACTAACTTAAGGTTTGGATCCGAGCCTGCTCGCAACTCACTCCACACCTGTTTGGTGTTTTGGGCTCTGGCCCTAATTAAACACTTCCTAAGGATCTGTCTTACCAAGTGTAGACTTATACAAAGTACACAGGCTGAGAGTGACAGCTTTAAGTGTCAAAATCATAGATTTGTTTGCTTTTGCAGTATTAAGGGAGGACAAACATGACCGTTCTTCCTCATAGGCATACATTGTTTTTTAGCCTTTATTTCGAGAGTGGACAGGGCAGTAGGGTGACTCAACCACTGGGTGGCCTTGAGTTTCACATCTTGCTAGTATTTCTATGTTACTCTGACTCACGCAGCTCTTACATTGAAAAATAAAACATTAGTCTGTAAACTGAGATACTGAAGCTGAGATGATCACAACATCAATAAACAAGAGTGACCTGTTTCTGCTGACAGCCATAAATGCCCATAACATAGCACAACATTGCCTCCTCCATGTTTAACAGATGATGTGATACGATTCGGACGATGTTTCTCTTCATCTGAATAATCTTTGTTTTGTCTGCACGTAGGGTTAGGGCCTTCCTGTTGTAGAGTGTAACCAGTGGTTTGCCCTTTGTTATAATCTTTCTGTACATTTATGAAAGTGTCTTTGACACAGACTTTGACAATATTATACTTTTTTTTCTTAAGCAAGGAAAAAGCTCTGCTATGACATACTTTAGCTGTCTTCTGTGGTTTTTCAGGTCTTTCGATGTTGCTGTGCATTCATTCTTTTTAAAGATGTAGCACAGTGTTGATTTAGCCACCTTTAAAGTCTCTTTTATAGACTTATTTAACATTTTCAGGCTAATGATGTCCTCCCTTACTTTGGACCTCTGGACTTTTTATTGAGTGTTCCTGAGAACAGCTATGAACTACAGTTTCAACATTTTTTCTTTGTTTTTTGTTATTTGAATAACAGGGGACCTCTCGTCCGATTACTTTTGAGCATATGAGGATAGTGCGTATGAAGTGGCTTTAATTCATTATCAGGTCATGTAAATATTTTTGTGAAAGCATAACGCTGAAAGTTGACACTTTAATCACACCGTGTCAGATTAATTTAATCATTTTCTGGTAACTTGAGAACTGATTGCTAACAAAGCTCATCTTAACGTTTTTTTTGCTGAATGGATCATACAAAGAGAAAAAAGAAGAAAGGCTGTATAGAATTGAAGGTAATTTTGTGTGATGATCTTGTGTAAAGTCATCCCCTTCCAGTAAGCTCAAATTGTTTGATTTGTTGTTGACACAGGTCTTAAATAAGTGGAGGATTAAAGGTACAAAACAAAATCAGTCCTGCATGTCAAAAATACAAAAGATGTGCACCAGCTTCTTTATTTTGGCTCGATCTGTGAAAGCATTTACTGCTCCTCCCCTCAGGACATTCACCTCCTCTCCTGGCACAATGAGGCCTTCGTGAATACAATTCTCACAGAGCAAAAAATTGGAGTTGAGGAGTTAAACGAGTCCAAAAACCACGTGATTTACAGGAAAGCGGGAGTAGACTTGAATGCAAGTTAAGATCTATTTTGGAGTGAAGTTAAACATGGGCAAAAAAAATTGAGCAAACAGCAGAGGGCTGTTAAATAAATAAATATCAAAGCAAACATATGGCAGTAAATCTGATCAGACTCTTCTTGCATGGCTAAGAGAATGAGTGCAGCTGGGACAGTCCTTGAAAGTGCAGACAGCTAGTTTATGCTTTATGTGTTTTAACAGCTGCACTTTACCCCCCCACCCCCACTTTGACACATATGAAATTGCTTTCATTCAACTTTTAAAACCCAACAGGAAGCTATTCCTGAACCCCCGGGCTTTAAGGTCAGAGGACAAAAGTACAAGTACTGTGCTTGCATGGGTTCTCTTTGGGTACTTCAGCTTCCTCTCACAGTCCTAAAAATGCATAGGTTAGGTGAATTGGCAGGTTTATATTGGCCATAGATGTGAATGTGTTTGTCGCTCCGTGTTAGCCCTGTGCTTGACCAGCATGTGCACTAACCTTCATCCTATGAAGGCTAGTATAGGCTTCCTCCTGAGTTGGATAAATAGAAGAAAATTGATGAGTATCTAAATTGCATTAGCAAGGTGTTGGGCCAACTTGAAGGTGACTCTGGGCCTCTACTAGAGAGTGAAGCATTAAAGCGGCTGGTGTTGTGCCAGCTGTTTGTAAGTTATCTTCAGTATCTAGCTAGTGCTAGTGCTAGCAAAGAGGAGCGAGCATAAAGAGAGTAACGTTTTTTACTCCTAACGTTTTTTACTAACTGGGAGGTAATTTCAAATACAGCTTTTTTTTATATCAGCTCAGCAAACATCAGCAAACATGCAAACTGTTTGTGTGCAGTTTGTCACAGTGTATTGCTAGCTAAAAGGCCTAGCTAGATTTCTCAGGGAGAGTGCACGATAACTTCACTCAAAGATGGAGAAACATGTAAGAAAGTCAGGACAATGAGGAAACGAGAGGTTGGATTTAAAGGTAAGGATGCTCGGTGGCATTTGACAAACTGCAAAAATGTAATGTCATCATTTTAATCACATTTTGGATCTGGAACCTCTATATGTATGTATATGTTTTTATAAATTATGTATTTTCATCCTGCAAAATAAACTAGAGTATACATACTTTGTGTTTTTCCCATATGGAAAAGAAATAGTAAAAACTTATAAGATTTATATAGATCTTTTCCATATGGGTTCAAGCGTTGCTTGAAAATACTAATGTGGTGAATTTTGTAGTAAAGCACTGTGGCGGTGTGCTCAGTGGCTATGGAGCTCATGGTTACAGTTAATTAACATCAAATGTAGCAGCTATTAACTTGCATTTAAGCTGACGATGCTTAGATTCATTCACTGAATGCCATTTTTATACCAACTTTATCCAGTCTGGTATAAACGTGGTACAGTGTAGGGGATGGGAATCAGCCAAGGTGCGAAACATTTGCTTACATGTTGTTGAGTTCAGCTGTGTAAATCCACAAAGGTCAGCAGGTCAGCTGATCACAGCCTGTTCAGGAGCTCATATTAGAAGTCCTTTGCTTGTGGTCTGTACTCGGCCAGTACAGCAGACCTTAGGGTTCCAACAACTGCTGAATCTCACTTTAACCCTTAACTTTACTCCCTGTTCTGATTAGTTGTGGAGACAAAGTCACCTCTACAATGTAGGCAAATGGTTACTTTCACTGCTGTGTCCTGCATGACAGATTTGAAGTGAGAATTATAATTTTGATTGGAATAACATTTGCATTTTCATGAACTAATATTATTATATTATTATGTTGACAGACTATTATTGTATTATTATTGATATAAAGGTTCAGATAACCTTTGCATTAGAATAGATGGTAAAATCGTCCTTCAAGTACAAGAACCTGTACATTTTCACTTTTGCTTGAGTGAAAAAGTTGCTTCAGTACCTCAACTTTTACTCAAGTATTTTTAAGACAGGTATCTGTACTTCTACTTATGTAAAGAAGTCTGTACTTTTGCCCCCTCTAGTTATACTTTGAGGTAACTCTTTCATTGAGAAATAGAGGCAAACCATCATTGCAGATTGCCCCCACAGCACAACAGAGTTGCTGGATACCTTTACTTTAAGGAGCAAGTGTTCAGGTGGTTTCTTTCATTTTGATTCTGGTATCGTTTGGCCAAGAGGCGTAGTTTCAAAACTTTTTTTGGCATCCCAAACGTGGCGGTTTTTCTGTCAGCATCATATTGAACCTAGCGAACACCAGATGTCAAGATTTGAAGGAATAGTTGAAGGTTGGGAAAATACGCCAAGACAGATGACAAGATTGGTCAAATACGAGATTAGTATCGCTTTTCTTATCTAACCCTTGACAAAAATGTAAACAAAAGTATTTCCAGCATTTAGTACTCCGTGGGTGAGTTTTTAGCAGTTCATGTAGCTGAACAATGACAGTTGATTGACAGTGTTTTATGAATCAGATAAAAACCTGAAAGCAGGATGGTTTGAAGTATCTGCAGCAATCAGGACTCTTCACTGGATGTTTCATGTAGAGTTACAATATTGTAGTTAGAGACAATGTTGAAAATGTCTTCATATTTTGCTAAAACGAACAATAGAGTTTGTACAGCGAGCTTGAAAGTCAGTATTTGATATGACCACCCAGACGCTTTTCTTTCCAAGCTCTTTAGACAACCATGACCTGGATGACTGAGAACCTTTATTCTTCTACACAGCCTGAACTCTCTTGAGTAAGTTTTTCTTTTCTCTTTTTTAAAAGTAATATTCAGGAATAGTTCTCCATTCTTCTTGAAGGTCAGTCAAATGTTAGCTGCCTCTTGTTCCATTCCCTGTGGCGATGATCCCACACTGCTCCATTAGTGATACTTTTACTGTATTCGCAGTGTTTTCGGGATCATTGCCATGCTGAATTTTTTTTTTTTTACTTATTCAACTTATTTTAACTTATTTCTGTCATGTCAAGTGTACAGCACTTTGTGTTCACCTGGGAGTTGTTCTGAAAGTGCTATATAAATAAATTGCTTGTTTGCTTGCCAAACCATAACAGAGCCTTCACTGTGTTCTTCTGATCTCCTCTATACATATTGATGACAGTTTAAACCAAAAATGTCACATTATGGATTCATTCAATTCAATTCAGTTTTATTTACGCAGCGCCAAATCACAACAACAGTCGCCTCAAGGTGCTTTATATTGTAAGGTCGACCCTACAATGATACATACAGAAAAAACCCAACAATCAATGACCCCCTATGAGCAAGCACTTTGGCGACAGTGGGAAGGAAAAACTCCCTTTTAACAGGAAGAAACCTCCAGCAGAACCAGGTTCTGGGAGGGGCGGGGCCATCTGCTGTGACCGGTGAGAGAAGGAAGACAGGATAAAGACATGCTGTGGAAGAGAGACAGAGATTAATAACAAGTGTGATTCAGTGCAGAGAGGTCTGTTAACACATAGTGAGTGAGAAAGGTGACTGAAGAAGAAACACTCAATGTATCATGGGAATCCTCCAGCAGCCTAGACCTATTGCAGCATAACTAAGGGAGGATTCAGGGTCACCTGGTCCAGCCCTAACTATATGCTTTTGCAAAAAGGAAAGTTTGAAGCCTAATCTTAAAAGTAGAGATAGTGTCTGTCTATGTTTGCTCCTAGTAACACATCAGCAAGCCTTCAGTGCCTATGTGGGGGAACTGTGGGGCAGATCACACAGCTCTGGCCTCTGGCACTCACTGGGGCAGCCCGTAGTATGGACTACCCACATTAAGCAGAGGGACCCATGTTGGGCCAATGTTGACCTGCAGCATACCCACACACCTACACGGGGCCCACAGTGCAGGGTCCAGATCTCCATATTTCACACTGGTAGCATTGCATACAGTGGGCTGCCCACACATGCCCCATTGTTCATCAGTCTACCATTTACAGTATGGGGACCCATTTGCATCCTTTGGTGCTTTACCACCACCGACTCAACTGTGTGTGTGGACCAGAATGTGCTTGAAAAAAAGCAAATTTTGGGCACTCACACCCTTATTCATCCACATATTGAAGTTATCAGATTTATTTTTCACCAGATGCCATTCCTGATGTAACCCCCACTGGATTTGCTTGATACCCAAACATTTAAAAAAAACTGCACTATGGAGCCGCTCGCCCTCAAGAAGAACAAGAAGAACCTTTAAATCATATCAAATAAGTTAGTTTGACGTAAAACAGAAATATGACCTTATGTCTTTCACTTCCCAAGTTTTTTTTTTGTAATATATCAGTTAGACTCAGTTCAACTTCCATTTTTCTGAGGTTTTAAGTCAGTCTCTATCTCTCTCTTTTAGATTTCTGACAGTGTAATAAAACATGCTCTGTGGTTTCATTCTTTCCACAAAGGTAACATTTCCCTTTACAGTGTTTCCTTATTATGAATAATGTGCCAGCAAACATGCCCATGCAGGCCTACAATGGATAGATGTGGGTGAACTGTGGTGTTGTATGGAAAGCCCAACCTACAATTATCCCACGTGAGCCCCAGGTGGGTCAGTCCACAGTTTTGCCCTTTGGGATCCCTGTATGTGTTTTCTAGTGACAAGCCCACTATGGATAGCCTACGGAAAACCACCATAGGGCCAAGATGGGTAAAGCTAACCATGGGGCCTGCATGGGGAGCCAAAACGGCAAAACTGCTATGGGCACTGCCATGTAGGCTGCATGGGGCTGCATCTGTTTTCTTTGGCAGCCCATGGTATGTTACTCATAGAATTCCCTGTTGGAAAAGCTTAAACATCTCCCTTCACACACACACTTCAAACTTCAAAGACCATCAGTCTGCAGAAATATTGCTCATAACCATTAAAAAAACTCTGATTGCTTGGAAGAAAAAGGAAATGAAGGGTGGTTTGAGATTTTTGCACAGTACTGTAGCTCTACATTCAAACTATGTTTGGGATTATGTCTGTGAAGGTTCTCAGTCATCCAGGTCATCGTAGTCAAAGGAGCTTGCAAAGAAAAGCGTCTGGGCTTCTTTGAGTTGCTTGGAGACATTTCTCCTCTCATCCGAGAGCGCATGGCACAACAACTTCTATGTTGTGCCATGCACTTGTGAAGTGGCTGTTTGGTCTCTCCAATGTAGAGGTCTGGGCATTCCTCGCTGCACCGTACAGCATACACCACATTGTTAAGTCTGTGTTTTGGAGTTTTGTCTTTCGGGTGAACCAGTTTTTGTCTGAGTGTGTGTTTGGGATTGGGATAGAGACTGGGAAGCAGGCATACTCGGAGTGAAAGTATTTTATGTTTTATGCTGTGCTCTCTTTCTCCCATGATTTGATTGTAGGACATTAAAAAAGTCGTTTTTATATTAGAAATACATAATTGAAATAAAATATTTTCAAATATTTTAATACCATTTCTGATGAGGCTTCAGTGAACAGTAGATGCATCAGCTCAAGGGCCAGAAGCATCCCTCAGGTCCCGTGTTAGGTTTTGTTGGATTATTTCCCATTTCCTAAGGATATGACTTTCAGATACTGTTCATCTGCTGTAGGTGGTTTGTTAGGCCTTCCAGTTCTTCTTTTTTCCACCACTTGTCCAGTTTCCTCAATTTTGTTAATGATAGAAATGGACTCCATCTTCAGCACTTTTTAGAGATTGAACTCAACAAACAAGGAGAAAGAAAGAAAACACTTATCTTAAAAAAATTGAGCTATAGCCAGAAGCTTACATACATTCATCATAGGAACAAAAGTCATGGCAAGTTTGGGCTTTTAGTGATTTCTTTAAGCTGTTGTTTCCCGGGTCTTTAATTAATTGAAAAGCAAGAATTTGGTGCAACTTTGAATCTGTTTCACACAGGGTCAAATGTGCACATACAAGCTCAAAAACGTACATATCCTCATTCATACATTACAAAAATTATTAAAGATGGCACCACCAATGGTTGTGTTGGTACTTTGCTGTCTCATGTTTTGCGTGCTTCTTTGTGGTTCTCTGTTTTTTGCTACTATCTTCAAATCGCCTTCACCAAAGAGGAACTCAAGAAACCAGTCGTCTGTAGGTACTTTTTCCCTGGTTTTCAATGACCCTGGCAACCTAACCAAGATTATTTGACACAAACGTGTCAAGCTGCATCTGTGTCAACCACTGCCCTAAATAGTAATAACCCACTGTTACGTCATTCAGGTCATACGCACATGCACATGCACATGCACATGTTAGCCTACTCCAAAGACTTTCTGTAACTTTTCTTTCTTCATTTTCATTTTCAGATAGATTCTGATTAAATTAATAAGTTATGCTGGAGGTTCTACAGTGTAACCAGGCCAAGGCCAGTTATTTTCCTGCAAATGATCATCATTCACTACAGCTGGTAGTTTCTCTTTGCCAACATATGAAGGATTTCTTTGACCGTTGGATTGACCACAACTCAATGGACAATGAAAAATCCAAGAATGAGGAGAACTGTAGATTTACACATGTCGGGAAGGTTTCTTAAAGCATTTTCTAAACAACTGCAGATTCCAAGGTAATCATCATCAGTTTAAGCAAAAGTTATTTGGAGTTGTCGCTACTTTGCCAAAGTCTTGAAAACCCAAACTTCACCCACACCTTCAGATGAGAGGAATTTAGTTAGGATGTTCAGGAACAAACCAAGAATCCATCAAGGCTCAAACCTGCCATGAATTGGAAACTGCTGGAACTCCAGTGTCACTATCCACAGTAATGCAAGTTTTACATTGCAACGGACTAAGAAGATAAACATGAAGAAAAGTCCCCGCTCCAAAATTGACATCTTGAAGCTGAAATTTCCAGCTTCTCACACGGATAATCCCAGTACCAGTGAATTTTGTTTGGGGGACTTTCAAAAATGATAAAACTGTACCAGCGGTCAAGCACGGTGGTGAGAGCATCATGCTCTGGGCTTGTTTTGCTGCCAGTGGCACAAAGTGGATGAAATAATGAAAAAGGAGGGCTACTTCCAAACTTTTAAACTGCGCCTCATATTAGGCGCAGTTGCCTGGGTCGTTTTTATTGAATTTGAATTTACCATTTCTTGTCTTTTGGTTCCTTTGTTAGACTTCTCTGTCTCATGGTTTATGTCTCTGTGTTCCATAGTTGCTGTGTCTCCCCTGTCAGCCGTATCCTCTTGTCAAGTCCGCGGCTCTGTGTTGTTTCCTGTTTTACTTTGAAAGTCCGTGTCTCATGTTAATGTAGCTAATGTATCTGGTTTTGCTTCCCTTGTCTTGTTAGCCCTGATTTTCCCCAGCTGTGTTTCCCTCCTGTCTCCCATTCCCTGATTGCTCTCTGTGTATTTAAGCCCTGTGTTTTCTTTGCTCTCTGTCACGATCGCCCTCATCCCATGCTGTTTTCTTTCTGTCTGTCTGCCTGTGTAAGTTTATTTTGAATTCTCAGTTTTATTACATTTGAGTTCAGCATTAAAGCTGTTTTGAGTTCACATTTTTGCCTCTGAGTGTCTGCACATTGGGTGCACCATTCCTGGCTGCACACAGCACATGACACACAGGGTTTTTCAACAGAAAAAAACCCCCAAACACACATCAAAACAGGTTTTGGAGTGGATAAAGCCCGCGTACATTAACCTTCTGGAATGGCCTTCTGAATTTCCCAATCACAGCACTCTTGAAATTTTGTGTAACAACCGATTTATATTAACTTGATCAATTCTGCCAAGAGGAGTGATCAAACAACCAGCCAGGTCTATGTCAGGAGTGCAAGCTGGTTGAGGTGCAACTTGCTAGGGTACATTTAACCAAATATCAGTGGGAGTGTATGTACATATTTGAACCTGTATATGTACTTTTGACCCTGCGTGGATTAGAAAAAAGTATAAAATAAAATTAAACACCTAATTCTTACTTTTTAAAGTCATTAAGGATGTATGCTATCCAGTCATTCAAACTTGGAAAAAAGTTTTTAAAAACTGTTCAAAAAATCTTAAAAATCACAAAATCATCATGACATTCATGATGAGTGTTTGCAAACTTTAATCAGCTGTATCATCTTGCATTTGGAAATCTCTAGATGATCTAATTGTTTGTCACTGAGGTAAATTTATTTGGTGAAATGAAACTTGTAGTGTCTGTGTCTTTTTCTGTGGAAATTGACGTATTTAGAACTGTGTGCTCGCACTGAGTCATTGCTGTAGAGGAACTAATCCTGGTCAGCAAGATGTGCAACCTGCATTATTGTTTTGTGTTCAGGACCGTTGTAATTATCCAGTGCATGTCAACCTTTTTTTAATAATGGGCATTAGCACACAATTATCAAACAAGCCAGCAACTCTGCACGTTATTTCACACAAAGGCCCATAACTTTCGTTTTCCTCATCTATCAGCGTTGCACGCCTACTGAAAGTTTCATGTTCAGACTTGTTTTAGACGTGTTGAAATACTGCCAGAGATGTCTTGCCAGAGCATTGTTGTTCTTTTTTTTTGTTTTGTTTACTCATTCATCTTTGTTGGGGAATTCCACTAACCACAAACGAAGTATTGAACACTTTTAGCTGTAGCTGGGAACGTGTGGAAAAATCAACCTGATCTTGGACATGATTTTGATTACCCTCTGCACGCAGTAGCTCCTGAGCAAGATGCAGCAGCCCTCTTGATCCATTACAACTTTGATCAACTTCATCCCATTGTGATCCTAAGCTGGATAAGTACTTACAAAAAATATGGATGGTAGTCCTACAGTAGACTTCAGCTCATCTTGTACATGCTTTAATAAAATATATCTACCTTTTTCCGCATGTTTAAAGTTATTGTATTAAAGTTATTTGTAAGAAGACTTTGACACACATTGAATTGTTACCTTTGGTAAGACACTGCAATCCAGGTAAGTTTGAGTTTTATCAGCTGGATAAGAACAAACAAACAAACCCTGGAATAGTGCGTCTGCAGCCTGTCCACAGTTCAGAAACAAGCATTTCACCACATGTTCAATATATGTTGTACTGTGTACGTGACAAATGAGTCATTCCTACTATTCGGTGCCATTTCAGTGTGATCACTCTTCATCAAAAAATACAAAATTTTGAATTATTTTAACATTTCATCTAAAAGAGGGATTTTCAACCTATAAGAAAAATGTATTGGTCCAGCTAAGGATATTATATTATAATATTTTTTAAAATCAAAGTCTTTACCCATGACGTGCCAAATGTCCACCCTGTTACAGGACATTCAATTTTCTATTAATAACTGTTTTGAATACACAGTTATAGTAATATTTACATTTTCTAAAAGCTACAATGTCCCTTTTTAAAATCTGCAAGGAAATTTCATGTTACAGTGCATAGCAATAACAGGGGTGACGGTAACAGGGGGGAGATTTTATGCTAAACTTAGCCATTACTACTAGTATGATGAACAACAAGCTAGTACATGGTGACCACTAAGAACCATTTTTAACATGTTTATTAGCCATATTATAAAAATTACAAAAAAAAAATTGTTTCCACTATTATAAGCGTAACAGGTTGGACGTGTTATCCTTTGCCACATTACAAAATCTTGCTAAAACATTGAAAAAAGGGTTGATTAAAGAGTGGTACTTACTCGTCTTCTTCTTGAAAGTTTTCCCTCCAAAATATGTTACATCCGGGAGTGTCATGTGACTAAAAGAATAATCAGGTGATGTGTTCTATGGAATTCTTATCAGAGTAACAGGGGTGACAGTTGATTCAGGGACACAACATTTTTTAAAGATTTTAAGTATTAAACATGCATTAATAATAAAAAAGAACATTTGATGAGGAACATTAGAAATAAGCCAATCCAGAAATGATGAAAAATCTAGATTTATTTATTTTTTTAAGTTATATTTGTAACTGAAGTCGAGCAAGCATGACTGGGGACATAGTACTTTAGTGACTTGTGCTAAAATAAAAGTAATTTACTTTTAATGTATTTATCCTGTGTATATATCAATGTGTTCTATGGTAGAGGGGGGTTAAACATACAAGAAAATGGTTTAGAAATAAGCATTAGACAAGTTTTACACTAAATATACCATATTATGTCATTAGGACTCAAATGGCACCGAATAGTAAGAATGACCCAAATAAAAACTTGTATTTATCATGAGCATAAAACAAAGGTCAAGTCCCAGTGGGTCTTGACTTTCAAAAATACTGCAGTGCATGTACGCAGCCTGTGACATAACTTTATCTTGAACTTTAGGAGTCCTGTTGTTGTCCCAGTGAGCACTGATTTAGTTGATAACTTCCAGAAATTAGACGTGCGTCTGTATTTTTAAACAAATGCCAGATGGGAACAAAAACAGAAATTTTAAAATGCTATTCATTAGGGTATCAGATTCCACACCTCACCTCTGCCCACAATATGCACTGAAACTGCACTGGAAAGCAAAGGAAAGCCCCAGATCTAATATAATAGTAAGTTACTGAGCGTCCGGTTATCAGAATAGCTTCATTAGTCTTTGGAAAAATGCCTGAGGGGTTCCAAAATGTATTGCCTCATTTGATCATAAGGTTGGAAAAAACTGAGCCCAAATTCTCTCATAGATGTTTGATTAGAGAATAAAGGTGCTCTCTCTGTAAGAAGGGATAAGGTGACCTCTTCCCTGTCAGGGTCCAGGGTTACACTTTTTTCCATTAATTTTTCACCCGTCTACATCTTCGATCTGTGCATATAGGGGATATTTCCAATAAGCAAACCAGAGTTCTTTTGGTTGAAAACTTAAATTTTACATTTTACTCAGGACTTTATTGAACTGTTATCCTAATCCTGTTTCAATGGTTGTTTGTTCTTCTTAGCGAGAAATCGAAACGTAAAGGGTGTACTGTTTTTTGGTTTGTTTGTTTTACTAATACCTGTACTGAGCTGGACTAAGCAACAATGGGTGCACTCCCTAAGTGCGAGTAGACGGTAGATTTTCAAGTCTGATATGTACAAAGAATATCGAACTATTGAGTAATAATGGCATTCACCGCTGAGGTGATTTCACAGAGACAAACCTTACAACTACGCCTTTTGAGCTTTTGTAAATGGGAAGATAAAAGGTTTAACTGACAAAAGTGAATTCCCCAACCGGAAGAGCAGAAACTGATCCGGAAAGTTCTGATGCATTTCATGATACAGCAGCAATGAATGGATGGTACTAAGGCAGTGTTTACCTTTGAAGAAATATGGGCATAACAGCATGTAAGTCATCAAAGCATCACTACCACCGGGTGAGGTTACAGTGGTTTGTGGTTTGTATAACCACAAGCCACCCATGTAGTCATTGCTGTGATTTGTAAAGTTCAAATGAGAACTGCTGTCATCTAGTGACTCTGACTGCATATTACAATGCACCACACTGTCAAGTGATTAGGATCCCACAATCCTGAAGCATTCACAATGACCTTAGTGAAATAAGAACTGAACCACAGTGCCTCCTCCTTGCTGGATTGTGCAGAGTCAACCGCTCTCAACTCTAAACACAAAAATAGATTTAAAGGATAGATAATGGACTTGATGTCCTAATTGGGGTTTCAGCAGTCTCAGGCAGTTTAAATAATACATTGCTTTATTTATCGAGTTTCATATCACCCCAGATAAACTTAGAAATGTAGTGAACACGTGTTAAAACATGGATTGTTTTGGTGGAGGAATGTGTTGATGGTAACTAGTAAGTAAGGACTATACCCTAAAAGAGTATAATAAATTATAACGTTAAGTGCCATAATTTTCAATAAAAACACAACAAGTCAAAATAAAATAAAAAGTTGTTTAAAAATTCTCTGTTGGTCCTCCTTTGGCTCTCACGCTCTGGGGGCCTCTGGATGTCTGGGGCCTGGATCTCCTCTGCTTCATGCGCTGGGGGTCGGTGCTATGGCTCCCCACACGCCCTCACAGATTGTTACATGGAGAAACCTTTTGAATAAAAGCGCGCCCGTCCACACGGGTGTACACATGGGTGCTCACAGACACAAACTTCACCCTTCTGGGCTGCTACCTCAAAGCACATTGTGCGCTGTCGGTCTTGTGTGCTGCACAATAACATACAATATTTAGTATTTACTGTTACTTACATTTATTTAGGTTATTGCAATGAGGTTGTGTGTATTGTGTTGCTCTCTTTTTGCTTGTTTTCTCTTTTTTTCTCTCAAGATGTGATCCAGGTGATTTTTTTTCTTCTTTTTTTAAGTGTCCTCTCTCACTGTCAGTCTTCCCCTCTGTTTTTCTTTAAAAATAAATACATAAATAATAATAGCAAAGATCAGTCAAATGGACCAATACGGGAAGGCCGTGATGATGCACTTAGTAAAGCCTTCTCTGAAGGCATTTTTCTTGGCCTTCAGAGAATAATTTTGATGGCTAAAGAGCCAAACGGGACAGGCGGGAAGAATTAAATAAATTCTCAACATAATTCCTGTTAAAACAAAATAAATTAGCTGCTTTTTAAATCAGCTAAACATCGTAGTGGTAATGGTAGCTTGTGGGTCCACAGGCTCTGTCCCCCTGTAGTCTTTACTTTTGTACAGGGAACAACTAACAACCTCTGAGTCTGTGAATGACAGCAAGCAGCAGTGTATTTTGTAAGAAGCTGATAGAGCCTGGCCATTTAGTCCTTTGTATGTTAATACAAGAATTTTAGAAAAAATCCTATAATGTACTGGAAGCCAATGCAAGGAGTATAAATGAAGACTATCAGGGTGTAGCTGTGTGGCAGGCATGTTGCAGACTCAGATGCAGGAGACACAAGCCTTTAATGCTAAATGCACAAAAAATAACAAAGTCCAAAAAGTAAAGTACAAACCACTGACTATACACCAAGCAATACAGAAACCACAGGAAACACACAGCTGACAGGGACACAACAAAGGACAAAGAAAGACTCACACAATATATGTAGAGGGATGATCAGGCCAGAGAGACACAGTTAAACTGCATCAGAATAACAAGATATGGGGGAAGTAAAACAACATACCAAACACAAAACAATTAATTATATGACTAATTATCAAAATAAAACCCGAAAAAAACTCAGCTGGAAAGAAAACACCTAGCACAGAGACAAGAAAGGACTAAGCACACAGTCAAACAAATTTTATATTATGAGAGAACTAAAATCAGAAAGACAATACTAACAGAACTGTCAATGCAAGATTTCTTTACACAACTCAACCTGGACAAGTAAACACAACAAAACAATGTGATAACAAATGAAAAGCAAAAAGAATCAGTGGAGAATGTTAGGATTACCTTAGGAATGGTGAATGGCCTGTATTTGTATAGCGCTTTACTAGTCCCTAAGGACCCCAAAGCGCTTTACACAACCAGTCATCCACCCATTCACACACTGGTGATGGCAGCTACATTGTAGCCACCCTGGGGAGCACTGACAGAGGCGAGGCTGCCGGACAGAGGCGCCACCAGGCCCTCTGACCACCAGTAGGTAACAGGTGAAGTGTCTTGCTCAAGGACACAACGACCGAGACTATCGGAGCCGGGACTCGAACTGCCAACCTTCCGATTACAAAACGAACTGCCAGCTCTTGAGCCACGATCGCCCCATAATAGGAACCACAAGTAAGCCTGCAATTATAGAGCAAAGTGCTCTATTGGCATGGTGTGGTCCTGTGAGATAAAATGGGACCTGATTATTCAAGAACTTGTATGTGAGAAGAATTTTACAATTTACGATTAAAATTTACAAGCTTGATTTATTTATAGCAGAGAGGTTAGAATTCAGAGGATAAATGATTGAAAAAATGCAGCATACCATCTTGAATCACATTTGTTTGTCTCACAGCCTAATTTTATTTTAAAGCAATTTTAGCCATTGCATAATAACATATTTATTTTAAAACAAGGGTTTGCTTTTATTTGGATGTAAAGGATTCCAGTTACATCCCGAGTCATAGCCAAGATAAAAAAAAAAGACTATTCTTATGCACCTATAAAATTCTGTAAGTATCAGTGATTATTGTAATGAGTGTTCTAGAAAGAAAACAAATAATAGATAGCCTGAGGTGTCTTATGAAAATCTAAGTACAATTTCAAGTAGGGAGAAAAGCAGGGTATATCCTGGACAGATAGCCAGTAAAGTTGGACAGCACATTATAAATTTTGTTTAGCAACCCAAGCAAAAAAAGTGGCTCCCACCAGGAGTGTAAGGAGAGAAGAAAGCAGGATAAATATACTGGGTTTAAGCAGGGTTGTCTACAACTTCCCTGAGCACAAGGCCCAAACGATGAAGCTCTAAAGAGCGAGTAGTTTGAGTAGTAGAGGTTTATATAAGGAATTCATCCATTGTTACACTCATATGTTGAACATATAAACTCATACTATGACATGTTTGCATGATATATATAGAAGTTGGTCCACTGGAAATGATTGTTGAATGAGATGTTTGTTATAAAGTGACCCATCCAGTCAGTGTTTGGGGGCCTGTGGTTAATAGGCCTGTCTTCTTTGTTCCGTGCTTATAGTCATTCCAGTTGTCTTTGGGATTGTGATAGTTTAGTTGAAAAAGACCATGTAAGTTCGTAGCACAAGCTTAAATAAATATGTCTGTTTCCCCGACTGCTTACTGCAGTTGCTGTCCATGGTGCTGATCAAAGGGTGCAATAATTCTATTGAGGTAAAAAAAAAATTCTAAGAAATGTAAAAACAAAAAGCTTTTCAGCCTTAACACATTCTGTGAGTTTAAATAAAAGAGAGGGAAATTAATGAATGCGTGCCCGTTAAATCCCTGCCACCGAGTGTGTTTTTCCTTTTATCCAACAGATGTCAGGATTGTGTTTCAGTTGCGGCCTCGCTCGGGGCCGAGAGGAGGATGCTGTTAGGAGGAAAATCGGCGCTGGGACCTGGCTACATGCTCGGCTTATTTGGATGTTGAGGAAACATGGCGACCGGCGAAAGGAAGGAGAGGGAGCAGCAACCACTTTGGGATTAACGCATCGTTTGAGACATATGGATATACACGGAGTGCCCCGTACCGACTTAATTCACACATTGGAGGTTATCTTCAACGCTCACACCGACGCATTTTGCCGCAAACGCTGCTTACTGGTGAGTAGATGGCGGGTACACCAAAGACGCTCTCCTCTCTGGAAGTGGCTAGTTAGCAAACGTGTGCTAGCTGCTTTAGCATGCGAGTTAGCATGGGCTGGAATGTCCATCTCGGCTGAACTACAGTCCGCACCGTTATCGCTGGTGTTAGCATGACAGTGGCAACCTCGGGAAAAATACAACGAACCCGCGGTAACTGTGGAAACACCAGCTGCCATCTTTATTTGCAGTAAAGTTATTGAAGGCCGTACATTTGAAGGAACGTCACCCGTTTAGCTTGACAGTTGAGGTTCAGATAAGCCGACGCTAGTGATCAGCTGGTCGCTAGCTGCATGTTGTGGGCTAGCGTAGCTGCAAACTGAGGGGATTGCTGGTTGGTTGTGTTTTCACTCACTGACGGTGGAGCTGAGTCCTAAAGCAGGACTTTAACAGATCGCAGCCATTGGAAAACACACAGGACCGCTGGTAATTAAAACGTTCGGGGTACATGTGCAGTATGTGGCTTTGGATAAACGCATTATTTTTTTTATTAGAGGTGGCTAAATCGGGTTGCAGTGAGTGTTTCGTAGTAGCTGGTCTTTAAGGGGCAAATTCGCAATGACTGGCAAAGCTATAGCGGTCACATCGTCCTCATTTTACTGTCTGCTCTGCGCCTGATGTGCAGCAGTCACCTGTGTGTGCGCATTGTCCCTGAGTGTATGGCTATCTGCCCGGATGCCTGCACACAAGCTAATCACCTCGCAGCAGGATGGGGCAGAAAACTTGTTTCATGCTGGAGCACTGTGAAAGGTGCGGTATGACATGTACACAAATACACACGATACAATTAAAAGCTACATAACATTTCTGCTTGTAAAGGTGGGAGGTGGGGGGCTGAACTGTCATCCAGCAGCCACTAGAAATAGCAGTGAATATGTAGAGGTCTGTTATTGCAGTGAACTGGTAAGTGAGCATCATTTGAGTCTAATCTAATCTTAAAAACCTGATTAGTTGAGGTGGCTGTTGATGGCTGTGCTAAACTCAATTTCTGAATTGAGTTTATATCTACATAGAGAGCTGTGTGTGAATAAATAACAGTCTCTGTGTTCTAGCATTGGAAGCAGGAAGCCCTGAGTATATGTCGGTGTTTGTCATGTACTGTATGGTGAATGTTTTTTCCTCATAAAAGTTAAGTTACCAAGCAAGCAAACTGGCTATAATTCAGAAATAATACTAGGATAATTAGTCTAATAAGTAGGCTTGGAGGGGTTTGGAAAAATTACTTCATTGGCTTTTGGATCTTGTGTTGACTATTTTTTGTGAGTATTTGCTGTGTGCCAGAATAGGCAGCAGGGTTTGTCCTGCATAAAAACATTTAGTGCCCCCAACCCCCAAGAGGTTTTGGTGTTCACCAACAGGAAACTCACCAGGGCTGCAGTGAAATAGTTTATAACCAATTTGTTTAAGTGTGATTTTCATTTAGTTAACAGTAAAATCACTTTTGTTTAACAAATGGCCCGAAATAACAGGAAAATGAATGGACCTCTGTTAAGTAAGATAACACTGACTGGTTATTTTAAACTATATGTGGACCTCTTGTGCATAGTCACCCCTAAAAGACCTTTTTTTGAGCCAAGAAAAACACTAAAAGCACTGCCATGCCTTTCAGTGGAGGGAGAAAAGGATACCCAAACATGGGGAGAACTCGCACTCTCCACACAGAAAGGTCCTACCTATGTTTGAATTTAGATCTTTCATGCTGTGAGGCAACCACTGAGCTACTGTGCTGACAGTTGATCAGTTAGTCCTTAAAAGTCCTTTACAGACACGTTCTTAAGCCTTACCCGGCAGCTTTTATCACTGCAGTGCAGCTTTCTTTATCGGACTGCTCTGCATAAACACTGCATCACATTGAATAATTTGAAAACTCGAGGCACAGAAACCCGATTGCTGCTAACTACCAGTAACCGAATTATTCCTTAACTTTGTTCTGTCGATGTGCAAACCCAAACAGTTAGCTAAAGCTCTCCCCCAAGTCACCTGAGAATTATTTCTTCTTTATTATTGTTTGGAAAACTTCTTGGACTTTAGTGCTGTCCATGTGAGGTGATTGTACTGCCTTTTCCACATATAATACCATTAGTGACACTCATATAGTTTATTTCATCTGTAAGGAGTAACCCTGTTACTTTTTTTTAGCTACAAAAAAGCAAATGGGTTACACTTCTGGGCAGCAATACTGTCACATGCAAATTTCTATGCTGTAAAATACAGCAGCGTTGGCAAGAAGGCTTAGTGGTGTTCTGCCTCCAGTTAGTTAGACCCGGTCTACCAAGCGTTTGTCAAGTTCCCCTTTTGTTGTGATTTACTGAGGTGACTCAAGACCTGCCAGCATTTGGTGGTGCAGTCTTGACTGTGTAGCCTCCGGGTCTTCCTTTCTTCTGTTTTTCTCTCACGGTGATTCAGGGCTAACAGGCACTGAAACTTTGAACCTTTTATCATTGGTTATCCAGAGTTTACTCCCCGGGGCTACAACAGGGCTTACTTTGACCTAAATACAATTAGGAAAAAATGAACCCTGTTGGAATTATAAGGATTTCTACATTGATTATTCATAAAATGTGTTCTGATTTTCATCTAAGCCATAATTATACAAACACGGAGACAGCTGTTCTTTTCATGCATTTATTAAACCCAACAGCATACATTTGTCCTCGCTCTGCAGCTGTAGATTGTTGTTGTTTTGCTATTTTGGGGGGTAAGGGAGATTAAGTGGTTAATCCTGTAAGTATTTGATTGTTTGGACAGTGCCTTATGTCTCCCGAATGTCAGCATAAATGCTGGCCTAAATGAATTTGTTTACTCATTTCCTCTCTGCTTTGCTTGCTTTTATAACGGTCAGCTATTAAGAATCATTCCCAAGGATCTGCAATAGATTAACAGTAGTTTTCCAGTGTGATGACAGTTTGCTTTGTTCTGGCCATCATCTACACTCTGATAACAAATGGAGATTTTGCTTCAGCTAGCTATTTGTGTAGGAATCCTACTTGGTTTTCCAAAGCTATTCTTGCATTATATATGCGCTATCAGCCCCAATACAGTTTTTACAACTTTTATGTCAGGGTTTTAGGTAAGTAACAGTTATATATTTGGTTGACACCAAGTTATAGTTAACTAAAATTAAAACAAAACAGAGTATGAAAGAAAGAGTCTAGTGAACTAACTGTATATGTTCTTGTGGTGACCTTTGAGAATAAGGGAGCAGCCAAAGTGGCTTCTGTGTTCAAATTTGTGAGTACAACCAGCACAAAGAAGTACTACTACAAAGTATTGTTGTCTTTTACAGTTCTGAACATCATAATTACTGCATTACAATCTACCATTATACAAACAAAAACTGACCCTTAAAAATAATAAAATCTTAACTAAAAGCAGGCATTTTGTTTCTCAGCATGGGCATTTGGGCAATGACTGTGCACATAAATACACGTGTCTGCATATATTTAAGACCTTTAAGAGTCATTTTTCCTGGTATTTCTGTCCGTGTGATGGGCAAAGTTTACTTTATTCTTGAGTAAATTGAAACCTCGGTAGAGAAGGTGGTGAAAAATCCTTTCTTTCTTTTGGAGGAATGTCAAAGGCTCTTTGGTGGATGCAGGACAAACCCTGTAAAACTAAACATAAAGTAAACTGAAACAAGCAAACCCACTCTGGAGGATAACTGAAACTATAGCATTTTTGAGTGTTACACCAAAGGTTCAGATTAAACCTAAGCAAAGATCCTAGACTAACAAATCGAATATCACCATTAGAGATTTTATTTTTACCTGCTAACTGCTTTTGTGTGGTGGGATGGGAGCTGTGGGGTGTATCCTGTACTTTGTGAGGCTCTTATTATTGATTAAGTGTAGCCGGGCAGCTGCATTAAAGTCTTGTGGATGATGCAGCTCAAGGCCAATGCTGATTTTCCTTTCAGTGCACCGACTGAGCTTTCTCAGGCCATTCAAATGCATCACACACAAAACAATATGGCCTGAGTTGCTGGTGTGTTAGGCTTGGTATTAGCCCACGTCAAACAACAGACTTAAGTCGCAGCTTACTAGTTGTCATCTTTCATGAGAAGACGCAGCACGCACTAATAAAGCACAAGAGGATCAATCTTAATTAGCACTCGAGGGAAGGGCCTGCACATCCTATTAGTGACACTACACATGTGCTGTGCCCATATAGTTTGTGTCTATGTTTTGTCTCGCACCATTGGATTACATCAAGTTGATGACATGATAAAACAGAACACTGCAGATTTTTAAAATGTTTAAGGGTTTATTCACCTGAAACTTTGAATTCAGGTGTTTTTCAGTCCCATTGTCATAGGTGTAATATTATAGGGAGTTTATTATTGTAGGGTCTTAACCTGAGAATATAAAGTGCCTCAAGCCAGTTGTTGTTGTTATTTGGTGTTAAATAAATAAAACTGAATTTCACTGCATTGAATTGAATTAAAATTTAGGTCCTTATCTGCTTTTATAAACATTTGTGAAAGAATGAGTCATTCTAAAGCGCTCACTGAATTTGAAAGGTGGCTCTGTAAAAAGATGCCACAACAAGACAGTTTGTGAAGGTTCTCATCTCGTTTTAATTCCACAGTCAACTGTAAGTGGTGGTATGTGGCCCAGTGCTTAAGTTCATAGAATCTATTTTCAGTCAGTCAGATAAACCACAATCACCTCACTTACTAGTCTACACAGCTGTTAATCCACAGCTGAAAATGTGCCCCTAATAAAAGAACTATTTACTTCTGTTTGAGTAGTGTTGAGGGAAAAAAAGGCCAGCTGTTTTCTAAATCGGTGAACCTTTTATTAAAGTAGAACTATAAAAGTGTACTTCCTCAAAAATGGGCTGAGGGCTACAGAAAATCAGAGTATATAAAGAGACGGTCTTACTTTTCATTGAACATTATGAACATTACCGTAGCTTATGAATTGATAAATAAGTGTTTCAACTCTTCCGTAAATAATAAAAAAAGGAACCACCTCTATTATTGGTAAATGCCATGTAACCATAGCTTGTATGGAAAATAGATGCACCCACTGTGACCTCACCCACTGGTTTTGGACTTCTGCCATAGTGACAGCAGCCAGTATTGTGTTTTTGTTTTGTGTTTTTTCAGCTGTAGGTGACCATATTTGGATATGAGGGTGCAGTACAAGTTATTGGCTAATCAGTGAACCAGTACTGATGCAGATATTCAGCCAGTATGTCAGGACATCCTAACTTCAATACTTGAAGGTGTTTTTGTAGTATTTTTAGTTTTATCCCTACACATATTATATGAAGTAAGTGGTTATTTTTTATGACCTGAAGCTGCTTATGTCAGCCACAGAGTTGGATATTGATGATATATGAGATTGGAGTAATGCCTTATATACAGTCTGCTGTTTTATTGGACAGACTGAAGGAGAGAGATTTCCACAGGTCTTTTTATCACCACAGTTTAATTGGCTGTAATTTTCATGGCCCACACTCTGTCTGTAACTGCATGGCAGTAACGATTTGGACTCAAGATGATATTAAATGTTGGTGCTGTTGTCTGTGATTCATGATTATTAGTGGTGCTCATTGAAGCTATAATAAAATGTTGGATTATATTCTCACTTTTGATTCATACGAAAACGAAAATCTCACCGCAACTGCAGAGTGATTGGAGTTGGTGCAGATCTCTTAAGGTTTTTAACACAACAGGTCGCACAGTTAAGCTACTGCTAGCATACATTTCTTTTTTTCTTTCATTTAACCTTGGAAGTGTGATATTGTACAGCAGGTTTCGTTCAGTGGGGTGGATCTGTGATCCGTTTCCTCTGCTAGACTCGTTTCAGTATGATCCCGTCCTTCCCCGCTGGAAGTCACATTTCACCATCTTCTTAGTGAAGCATTAATGTCTCTAGCTGTCAGCATGCTCCATTACAGTCTCTTGTAGAGGTTTCTGAACTTTTCAAGGCCAATTTTCAGGTCAGGAAATTCCCATAATCACTGCACCTAAACAGCTGTGATGTGAATCTCAGTGTGACATACTAATTCTGCAGGACTGAAACTAATGGCAATTTTCACTGTCAATTAATTTGACATTTATCTCCTCATGTTGTCTATTAAGCCACAGGACTTTGTGAAAAATGTTTCAATTGATAATTTGGAGTTTTAAAAAAAGCTATTTTTTTCTTAACCCAAAGATATTCAATTTACAGTTTCAAAAAAGGAAGAAAATTCTCATGTTTAAGAAGCTTGAGTCATAAAAAATGTGGTATTTTATTTTGATAATAGATTTAAGGGAATTATTAACCACCAAGCATGTTCCTGGAGACTAATTTACTGGTCCTTTAAGTTGGAGGAAAAAAATCACATTACTCAACTAGTATAGTTCATTGCTCATATATTTAAAAGTCATTCTTCAGTAAATGTTGCTGAAATACTTGACAGCTTGCACCATACACAACATTGCATGCACACAATGTCAGCAAAGGATGTATTTTAATTTTTTTAAATAGATATCCTGCCCAGTGCAACAGTTCGTCAGCATAATCGATGAGGTCGACTATAAAAATTCGTTGCCGCATAATTAAACTACAGGACACTATGGGGCAGTCTCGGCTGTATTGTTTGCCAAGACTGCACTCAGTGCTAAGAAGAAGAACGCAGCATGAACGGCAAAACAGCGGGACGATAAAAAATGGAAATGGAGATTTGAAAAGATGTCTTTTTGATTTCATTTAAAGCTTTATTTGAATGGACAGAAGCGATTTTAGTTTCCTATTTGCACATTCATTTTAAACTCCTACCAGCACTTGTAACTTGTATTACCTGCAATCTTTATTTATTTCATTTTTATTCTGATTGTCCTATTGAGTAATACTAAAAATACATTTGATTATTATTATTAGATTCATATGTTTCTTGGGTCATTACTTTTATTTGCTGTGAGACGATGTAAACAGGGTGATATTCCCAGTTGGGCAGACTTGAGCAGGAGGTTTGCACATAGGAATCAGAGATAAGAGTTATTGAAATAATTGTTGACTAATCAAAGAAAAATTGTCTAATTAGTTGACTATAAGAATAATCTTTAGTTATAACTAATAGCTAATATTGAAGCACAAAGCTGGACTGAAAGACAGCACAGAGGCACGTATCATGGCAGCACAGGAACAAGCTCCAAACACAAGATCAATTGAGGCTGGGGTCTGCCACACCAGGCCAGGTGCGAAGATGCCCCTGAGACAATCCAGCAGTGATAGATGTAGCTATACCAAGTGATAGCAACATCAGGAAGAAGGAACACAAGAAGCTTGAGAAATACCAAGCCCTGGGAGAGGAGCTATAGAAGATATGTAGAGTGGAGGCAGTGGTCTCAGTCGTAATCGGAGAACTAGGAATGCCAAAGATAGTGTGCAGGACCCTCAATAACAACAATGCTGTTGGCTAACATGTTTGATGTTTTATTGTTGGATGGCTCTTTGGGGTCAAAAATGGGATAACCAACATCTTTATCATTACATTATTCCTGCATAGATTTATGTTCAGGGAACTTAGACTGCCCAGTCTCCTTACAGTGTGTATGTGGGATTTTCAGTGCTGACTAGTGAGGAAAGCATTGTTTAAACATCTAGTCACACACATTCCTATTAACCACTAAATTATTAAAATAGCAGTCTGTTTTTAATAATTTTAGCCCTTTTCTGTTTTTAAGAACATTATCGGATATTAATATTTCAGTTGCCTTCTACAAAGCCTTTGGTGTGACACGTGTAGATTAATTGAGATGCTTTTTTCATTCCCTGTTCTTGTCCCCGAAAGCACACCACATAATAATGCAAAGTTAATGTGAGCTGTCGGAGCTTTGATGTACAGGATGGCGACTGAAATGGCCAGAAAATGAATTTTTAATGATGCTCACTGCTGTGAGTTCTGCCTCCCACTCCTCCTCCCCGTTTCTTGTGGTAATGGTATGTTCCTGTCGTCGTTGAGGCCAAAGCCCGCCCTCCTTTCCTCCCCTCCTCTTTCTCCAAAGCCCTGTACACCCCACCCGGTGTCAGGGGGGGATCAGCTGTGCCAGTCCCGGCAGACCACACACACACACACATACATACACACACACACACAGTGCTGACTGGCGAACAAAGCCACTGGTACTGCCAATAAAGGCGAGCCATGCCTCCGCGCTTCTCCTCTCCTCTCCTTACGCTGCTGTGAGGGGAAGGCATGACACCATTGCCATCGCCTCTCTGTTTCAGGAAGACACTGTTGTTGGGAGGAAGAGCGGCTGGTCTTTGGCTTATGGTGGAATATTCTTGTCTCTTCTTCTGTTGATGAGTTGAGATGCTGGCGGAGCGCAGAGAGAATAGCAGGTAGGGAAAATCAGAGCTGGGTGCTGAGCTCGTTTCCGCAGCGACCAGGGGTTTGTTTACTGTTCACTGGTAAAAGCCTGACCTTGGTGGATATAGTATGTTTATTGATGTTATTGATCTAAAATAACTGCCTCTCCGTGTCAGTGGCCGTTTCACGACGTTTGACGATTAAGCTTCGATTACAGAGATTGTCACCATCGAGCAGTTACAGCATCTCCTACTGTTGCATCTTTATTGTAAGAATATATCCCGATGTGGTTAAAGCAATCATCGGCCAAACCCAAACGAAGCAAATGTGTGACTTAGCAAAAGATATGTGTAACATGCCTGAGGATGTCATTAGATAGATGTTCTTCTCAAGAGTGTTAATAATTTTAAAGTTTAAAGAAAAATATCACAAATGCCCAACGCTATAAAAAGAGGGTAGCCTTCAATAATTGTTACACTTTAAATTAATAAAATGACATGGATGACACTTTGCTGTAGGTTGTAGGTAGGTTAAGTTAAACCATTTTTCTCAGGAAATATAATCACAATAATTCTGGACACTATTGGGATCTTGCATAACACGATTATTTGTAGACTTGGGGGCAAATAGATTTATGCAATGTGGGAAAAAAAACAAACATGGACTTTAAATTGT
Source organism: Astatotilapia calliptera (assembly GCF_964374335.1). Taxonomy (NCBI): domain Eukaryota; kingdom Metazoa; phylum Chordata; class Actinopteri; order Cichliformes; family Cichlidae; genus Astatotilapia; species Astatotilapia calliptera. Next base: position 36,923,598 of record NC_137433.1, on the reverse strand, counting down.
AATTAAGCTGAAGGGAAGAACAAAAGAAATACAAACCAAGTTAAATATGCCACAGACTGTTGGAGAGTGTATTTGGATTATTGTATAGCAGCATAAGTAGTGTTGGTTGCTAATTGACAAAATCAAATATAGCTTGATAATTATCCTGGTTATATTGTTTTAATAATAATCGGAAACCAAAACTGTTTATAAGTCAGGAAGAATGATATTAGACATCAAAGTTAGACATCAGGAAGCAGAAATGAAGGTTGGCCATTTTAAAAAATCTAATTCAATGTCAGACCAGCAAACAGTGATTTGTGTGTTTACCTGTTATACTCAGCAGTCATATGAAGGATACCTTATAACCTCTGATTAAACAAACACACAGGGATAACATATGTTATTAAATAATTAAGGTAGTGCAGCTACTTTATAGCTTGATAGCTCAAAATGTTGTTGGTTTTGAGCTAACAATCTCAAATGTGTAAATATGCAAGACTTAAAGCTAATTCCTTCTTTATACGTTTTATATTTGCACTGTTATTCTATTAGTACTCGGACTCTATGGCCCTACATGATGAGAATCTCTGCAGGTCTCTGTGTACAACTCTCAACTCAAGCTCAACACAACCAAAATGAAGGCGGCGCATAAAGTTGACATAAGAGTGCACAGATCCAACCATGATTTTCTATTGCTCCTCGCTATGAGTTGATAGGATAATTATTTATGCGATAGAATTCTCAAGAATATAGACCACCAACAAAATGTAAAGCATATGAAAAAATCCCCTGAGAGTTAATGAGTATATTCTTTCTTCACCCAGCACTAGTCTGCACACTGCATATTTTTGGCTTGTTTTTAAGATTATGTGTAGTTTGAATATATTTACATGAGATGTTTAAAGCTATTTAAAACTCACATTTTATAGTCTATTCTTTCTCTTACTAAACATAACTGAGTAGGAATGGCTTACGCGAAATCAAAGCTGAAAAATTATGATATGAAAAATGTACTTGTGCTGTTTGAAGATTAAGTCGCAAAGATGCCTTAAGGTTTACTCTGGGGCTATCGTTGATTGTCATTGTAATTTTAAATGGAGACTAGAATGCCTTGCTGTTCATGGTGCAAGTATATGCAAATATATTGTATCACAATGTTACCATACATCTATATGTTTTACCATTGATATTTAAAATTTAATTGACTACAAAAGTCACCCTCCTGTACCTAATGTTGTGTAATTATATAATTGACAGGCAGCAATTTGTGTGAGGCCTGCTAGTTGTCATGGATACCATTCAGCGATCCAGCTAACACACTACTGAAATGTGGTGGCACTCTTCGAGCACATGAAAAGTGTGGCGCTCACATTTTTGAGAAATAAATCGGTATTTTTTTGTCAAGGATACACGACAGCCGCTGTGCTTTGAAATCGACCGGCAGACGAGGCACAAGTAGAACTGTAAGACTAATTATGTGATATTAGTCTGTGATGACAACTGTCCAGGCGTGGTTTAGTGCAGGACTAAATAGATGCCCATTTTAGATGCAGTTAACTGTGGTCTTGACCAGACATGTTCAGCATGAGATCATTTCCTGCTCCTCTGTCTCGTGTTACAAGTCAGGCAACATTGACTTGGTGACAAAAACATGTTGCACTAGTTAGAAACTGCTTTGTTTTATGGTCATGTTTTCACACACGACAGCGGCGTGTACGAGAACAGAGTCCGATCCGACATTACCCAGTCTTTAACCTTCCAGCATCCCAGTGTAAAGCCTGTGTGATGCTGGATAGCACTGACGTGTGAAGAGCTCCCTCATTTAAGCCACACAACATATTTCCAGTACTTAAGCATACCTGAAGTAAATTTGCTCTAGAAAATATCTCACCCTGATTTTCCCAGAATTGTCCAAGTTGATGTCTGAAAATGACTCGAGTTGCTAAAAACTGATTTGTAATAGTGCTGATTAAAATATGTGAAGGTGTCAGAAAATGTTTGCTCGCCTCTAGTGGATTTATTTCCCATAAATAGCTACGTTTCTGTGTGTCACCGTGGCTGGCAGAGGAGACAGTTAATCACCCTCAGTCCAAATTTACCAGCATTTGGCAGGGAGGTGGTGTGAACTCACTACCCTGCCTACATAGCCTTTTACTTTCTCCAAATTTGCATTTCCTTTTACAAGTTTGTGTTTTATCTAACTCCTGTCAAACCATTTTTTCTCCGTCAGCCAGGAGACATTTCTGAGATTACATCACCTTCTCCAGAGGAACAACCACACAAGCCTTTGAAGAGTTGGGCTTTTCCAGGGCATTGGCTGCCTTCATCTCCCAGGAGTTGTTGCTAACTCTGGGAGACGTTCATTGAAGCTGGCATCCGCTTAAAGAGAATGCTTTGAAAAATACTGGAGGGCCAAGCTCAGTTCCCCTCCACAGAAGAGTTGACATTCCATTGATGCCATTGACTCATTGTCTTTGCTTCAGCAGAGACGAGATGCGGTTTGATGCTTTTTTTCCCTAGTTTAAACAGTCCTATCTGTGTCTTTAGAATAAAATGATCAGAGATGCATCCATTTTTTCCCTTTCTAGTACTCCAAAAAAAGCACTTTTGAGCTGGTAATTCCTGATGGTCCTTTGGTTCTCTAATCCCCTTTAATAGTGCGACCTTTATCCTCCATTTTCTGTCACCTCTCCCCAAGGCTAATTAAGTATGCAGGGTTTGTGTGATTGCATAGGTCAGCTGCTGACTTTCAGTTGCATGCTAGGGCAGAGAGATGAGTAACAGGTTGCCATGATCTTAACATATCTTTATGTTGGAGTATGAAAAGGGAATCTGTGCAACAGTCAGAGCTGGTAAACGAACGTCAGTGTTGGAGAAAACAGCAGCATCATGTAGAAAACTGTGCAAGGAATCTAAATTGCCTGATCTAAGAGTTCAGTCACTCTGAACCAGCCACCTACAGGAGGCTGCAGGCAGTTCTTCCCTCATAACACACTGTGGATCAGCAGATAAGACCGATTCATTTTCGTACAAAGATAAGAGGTTTGAAAGGTGGTGGCTGTTTTAGAAGCCTAAATTACAAATGGATTTAGAGACAAAAAGGAAAAAAACACACTTCCTTAACAAAGTTGATTTCGAAGTCATCAAAAACTGAACCAAAGTAAGAGAAAACTATGGATTGTGTATAAAAAGTGCCACAGTGGCATTCAAGTATTGATGACATGGCTTTCCTCTTGATCTGACATTTTTGCAACTCTGTTATCCACACACTGGAGTAAATTAGAAGAGGGGCCGATTTAATACTCTCCTTTGGTTCATTGTAAACATGCTTGGCCATGTACGCATGATTCATTTTGTTACATGCTGAGAAGTTGTGCATAACCCCATATGCTGTTTGGAGCATTGGAACCTTTGTTTTCATAGAAGAGTCACCTTTCCTCAGAGCTTCTGGAGGTTGACCCAAACAAAAAGTTACCTTAAAGAGGTGTAACTAATTTGTAGTAAAACTACACAAAGACACCCATTTGTGCACCTAAATCTGTTTTCAGTGTGTTATAGGTTTAGTGCAGTGCAGAAAGGGAGGTTCTGACAGAGCTCTACGTGATGGTGGTTTCATGACGCTCACTGCTTACCAAGTAGGTGGAGTGAGATGTAATCCTACATTTGTCTGCTGATTACTGCCTTGCCTTTTGTTGATTTTCCAGCTCAGCCTTATGCTGAGTTATATGACATGTGTTTGCCCCAGTTTGTGGTCCCGGCCCTGCTGCTCTCCGACTCTACCATTCTCACAGCCCTCGTGTCTGCTTCAGTGACTCTCTGTTTCACTGGGCCCTGAACAGCAGTGCTAACAGTCAGCATTGTTCTGAAATAAATGCTGCCTTTGATCAAGGATACGTTACAGTACAAAAATAGATGAGCTATTTCATCCTGTATACGACTCAGATGATAACTTTCTTAACATTTTGAATTTAGTTTTGTGTCAGATGTTTATTTTAACATAGTTCTGACAAAAGTAATTATTTGAACAGTATCAAATATATTTTTATATCTTTTTAAGGAAAAGAAACCAGTCAAGTTATTTGAACAATGACATCCTCATGACACTAGCTCATAAGGAAGTATCTTGGATCATCTAAACTAGGGAAATCTTTTGGGAAGCGAACCAATTTTCATTTTCACTTTGCTTGTGATAACTTAGTACATCTGGATAGATAAATAAATGATCTATCAATGGGCTTAGGGCTGTGCGATATGACCAAAATCTCATATCCCGATATAAGACATCTATCGTCCCGATAACGATATAAATCACAAAAATTTTACATTTTCTGTAAATTCTGTGAATCTCGGGCAGCTCGACTTGCGTGAAGTGTTTCCAGCTGCGCGTCATGTAGCTGGAGTCGAGTGTTTTAACAGATGCATGAAACTATACCTTTTTAGACATAAGTTGTAACGGCCGCCGTTTTCTTTGTGAGTATTTATTACACGGCGTGCTGCGGGGAAAAGCCTGTTCTAACGTTTGAGTCTAAGGTTTATTTTTTAGCACCTGGCAGCTCTTTTTTACTTCTCATCCGTAAGTACTCTGCATACTCTTTTACGTGATTAAGTTTATTTTGAAAAGTCTCAACAGGATCTTGAGCTTTATTATGAAAGGTTTATGTGGAAGATAAACAAGCGGACACGCGATGGTTTTACCGTCGTTGTTGCTAACGACAACGCATAAAAACAGGCGCTTGTCTGTCCGTAATGTGGTTATATTAAATATAAGAGAAAGAGAGAACTTTAAGAAATTAATATAGCCACTACAGTGACCATCAAAATGATGAACAAATATTGCCGTAAAGAGTTTATTTTGCGACACCACGAAACAGACGATAGCGTAAAATGAAACGTTAGACGTTTTTATATTGTTATCCGATATATATCGTTATATCGAACAGCCCTAAATGGGCTTTTTGCCCGTAAATATATTCTTTATTTATTTTTCACAGCAGAGCTTCGACAAAGAGGGCAGCAGATTTTAAGACCAATAAGTGAAAGAACCAACTGACATTCAGCACAAGCATCACGACATAATTACACGAGCAACTTCAAAAGCAGCCACATTGACTTCTATACAATACAATCTGCAAACGTTTTTTAAAACTAATAAATGAGTCAATTTTTAAAAACCGTTTCATCCACTGATCTAAACGGTGACCGGGACTCGGTGAGCGACTATGAAGTGCCTGAAAGAGACTTTCTCTGGTTTTTGAGTCGCTGCTGCTTAAATCTCTCAGCTTTAAACAACAACTGATGAAGCTGGCCTACTGGACTCGATATTTTTAAACTCAACGCAGACCAACCCACTTCTGCTTTTGGATTCTCGATTTCTAACATCCAGCAAGATTTTTTTTCTTGCCTGTCAGCTTTTCAACAGACTTGCCTGTGGCTCAGCCGGAGTTTCCATTTTAGCCAGCAGCTGAAGACGGGCTTTACTGCTGATGCTGCCGAAGCTACACGTTGATCACTTTATAACCCCACTGCTGGCGTGTTTCTCTTGGCCAAGTGTATTGTGTGGATATGTGACTTTTTTCTCAAAGCCTTCACTTTTATATGTGCTTGGCTGCTTTAGACTTCCAAAGGCCTGCCCATCCATTCAGTGGAGTTAGTTTTATTTATGATGAGGACTTGCTTGTGGGTTGTCTATGGAGTGGTGTAAATGAGAAGCAATGACCAGCATTATGTGTGTCATCACAGAAAGGGGAAGGATGTCAGCAGTAGAAAGGAAGGAACTGGATAGGCTGCAGTGCAGAGTTTATGCCACTTATCTGGGTTATGGCTTAAACTCATAATAAAAGTAATCAACTTTAACCTCAGTAAACATAATCTTTGGAAGATGAACCATGGCTGCTGTAATTTACTTTGGTTTCCTGCCAAAGATTTCAAAAGATATTCAGCTGTTAGTGTTAAATAGTGCATTGCAGTTTTCAGTAACCTGAACACAAAATAGTTTTGCTTTTCCATCCCAGACTACAACAGGAAATGGCTTAATTTTCCCTCTCGAAGAAACTTGACCTAGAAAGAAAATCTTCTAGGTCAACTTAAACCATATCTGATTATGACAGTTCACTCTGATAACAACTTTATGGTGTCATTCGTTAATCATGACTCAGTACTGGCACATATCAGAGCGACAAAACCCCCCCAAAAATAAAGAAATCAGATTATTCACTGACACAGAACCAGTTGAATCCCACTGCCCTGTGTGTCTGGTCTGTATTGGAGAATTTTTCTATTTTTACCAGCCACTATACCACAGGAGGCATTGCTTTATCTGTGTGTGTGTTTGTGTTTCATCGAGGTTAAATGATGTCCTGGAGAAACTCACTGCAGCACGAACTACTGCAAAGGTGGATTCGAGTACTTTCGCAGGTGTTCAGATTTAGTAAACATCAGAGCGCAGCTGTCATTACAGTACAAAATTGAGTCTGAAGATTTGGTTGGCCTGTGTCACGACTACTAAATGCTCACTGAATAATGTAGGGCTGCTCGACACAAAAGTCCACATCACTGTTAATTTGTCAATATTGTAATCCCAGCGAGGGATGTTCTTTAACCGTTATCTCATACAGGCAGAGCCAGTGGTTAGTGAGAGCTGAATTGTGGAGTATATTGCAGCCAACACAGGGTGTATTGCAAATGTCAAATCGTGAGCATTTCAGGTCTTGTCTTCTTTGATCTCCATCATGTGCAAACATTTTACCTGTGTGAGGTTATTTTCTCTGGACATTTTCAGAGGATAGAGGCCCAAAGCACTGATGTGAGAACTAATTGTGTGACTCAAAGCTGGACTGCAGGATTGGTTGTAATTTCTTTTGATTTCTTGCTGCTTCTTCTTTCTTTTTTTTCAGACCATTCAGGTTGAGTGACATTAAAGGTGGTAACGTGTATTTATTTTTTTTACCGCTGGTTCTTAATGTTTAATCAGATGACTCCTGATGTCGTGAATGGTTACATTTCCTGTGTACACACTCTGTGCAGGGGCAGGGGTATTGCTCAAAATCTTTAGTGTGCAAATGTTTGTGTTTGAAGTGGAAGATAAAATATAGCTTAAAGAATTGCGTTAAGTCGTTCCCGTAGTGGGTGATGAGGTTATTTGTGCTCAGTCTGTGTGCCCAGATTGCCATCAGCAGTGAAACTGAGCTGTTCATGTTGGACAACAAACACAGGAAGCAGACGAGACGTCACATCTATGCAAATGGGGAAAAAAAAGTATATGCTAAAATACTAGCTAGTGCATTATAACAAATCTGTGCTAATCCAGTCGATCTTAATCTTTATTTTGATCTACCAAAGAGCCAAAAAGGCTCTTTACTGTAGTTACTGCCAATCATTAGTAATGCAACTTGAATGAAATGAAATGAAAGTAAATATTGTCATGAGTGCATCAGCAAACTCTGAACAAACAAATGATATTTAGTGACATTTGTCTCAGTGTCAGCAAACCATCAACAGTGGCTTTACAGTGCTGCACCTGTGATGTCAGCCTCACCACCGCGCTGTTTTGAAACCAAATACGATGAGAAAACGATTGTGAAAAAGCACGCTCATCGCCAAACAATTTGTTGATTACAAGTTGTTAACCAATGAAAATACCCTGGATAATCCTTTTTTATGTGACTTACAGTGACCAAAATTTACAAAATGAACCTAATGTTTTATTCATGAAGACATCAGTGACCAGGAACGTTTTTACTGAGGGCCGTCTTCCCATAATTCCTTTTGCAACCGCAGATATTCGCCCTTAGCTGCCGTTAAAAAGAATGCAGACTTACGACACTTGGACGCTGGCTTCACTTTTCAGACTTGTCTATGGGCTATGGGCATCCTGTGTTAGTTACCAAATACTTTTGAGGTATATTTTTGATGTTGAGTTGTTGTGACATGCAGTTATATTTCTGGGAAGGTGCAAGACTAGCTCAGACAGGTGTCCTTACTAAGGGGAACCCGCATTTCACAACAGATTCCTTTGATTCAGAATATATCAGAATGTAACTCACGGTTGGTGAAATAGATGCTTGACGTCTGAAAGGTTAAAGGGTTCCCCTGGTTTTTGGATTTCAGGCCCTGAGGTTAAGGGGTTCAGTCCTTTTGAGACTGTGCGAGCTATAACTGTATGTACTTGCTCACGGACAGTGTCAGGCACTCGAGATAAAAGTGTACCAAATGGAGGATGTTAAATGGAATTGGTGTTTAAGTGTGAGTTCACGCAGAGGGCAGCCCTGCTGTGTGGGTAAAATGAGTTACTAAAGCCTTCAGTCTTGAGTAATTTGGTTAGTGCCGCAGATGCCATGTTTCTGTAAATCAGAATAACACTGGCAAGCTTCTTTGTAGCTCTCTGCTTCTGCCATTATGTTGCTCTTCATGTTCTTGCTGTCTTTTGTGACAGTCGTTAAAGCAGAGGGATTCTGGGAAAGGAGATGTGTTGTTTAGATGCAAGAAGAAAGCACTTAATAGAAGACAGACCTCTGGGGACACATAAGCTTACTTAGCCCTTATAGTCAACATTTTACTGTGGTATAGTGCATATAATTATAAGGTGGCTAGTAGGGCTGGACGATTTTGCATAAAATGAGAATCACGATTTTTTTTGGCTTAGAATTGAGGTCACGATTCTCTCACTTTCTTTTCCAGTATAAATATTTATTGCACTTATTAACTGCACATCAACTTCGTAACAGTTGAGACTGAACATAAAAACAATAAATAAACATAAAAACAACAAATGTCTCACGTTTTGTTGTTGCTGCAAAATGTTGTACTGCTTGAAATTCCGTCTCCACCGTTGCTCGACGCTGCGTGTATAGAGCAGGTAGTGCAACAATAGAAAAATAGTTGCGGGACGGCACTGTGTAGCGTTTGTCTAGGGTGTTGATCATTTTCCTAAATCCCTCGTTTTGCACAGTGTTGATGGGAGCCATATCTTTGGTCAGGTGATAAGTGATAGCCTCCGTAATTTCTTTGAGTTCGACGTGTATAGGGAAGCGCTGTATAAGGTTCCCGTTATTGATGTTTGGGTGGTTGACCGGGACGGATTTTCTCCTGTCACTTTCTCGTCATCCCTGACGTGCACTCCGTTGTTTTTTCCCTGCTAATTTTAGCATCACAGGGCACAGCTTCTATATCACGTGGTATAAGGCTCCGCCCTTGTCATTTGTTGAGCAGGAAGAGTGAGCGCTTGTTTTCATGCAGAGTACGTCCCGGATCAAAATGCGGTACAATCGTCGTCGTCTTTTTTTTTTTTTTTGTTTTAAATCGTTGTCACATAAGTATGAATCGAGATCGCGATTTTCTAACAATTAATCGTGCAGCCCTACGTTGCATCCATGTTTGTGTGTTGGACCCAAAATGTGTTTGATACACTTATTAGCCAAGCAAGACAGCTTCAGCTGATAACTTAGCATCTTGGTCAAATACAGTCCAATACTAGCTACTAAAACACAGAAGGCAACTGTTCACGTGGGTTATGTCTATCTTTTATATACAGTCTTTTGTTGTTATTATTAAATAATTTGATAATTTTGTCTTGTTCTCACATGTAGATCATTAAAAGGAAAGAAGATCAAATATGGAATAAAAGTTGAAGCTTAATATGCCTTCATTTTTATACATTCTAGTAGGAGGCCTTTTCATTACTAGTTTTCACCAATTCAAAGGCCTTGATAGTGCCATATGTCAGGTTTAGATATTTAGCATCCGAAAGCCACATTAATAAAGAAAATACTTTTTTTTTTCTTGCTGGATCTCACCAGTTACACACTAGTTTGTTGCCAATATCCAGTTTAAGTGTGGTCATTAACTGCAACATGTTTCTTATCTTGGGGCTCTTTAAAATAAAGTCTGTCACTGTCAACTTAACCTTTATAAACTGTTAAACCTTTTTGACAGGAGGCTCTTGATCACTTAAATGAGACTTATACTTTTTTAATAAATCTCTTCTGGACAAAAGTGTAATATTGTGTTATAGGTAAAAAACAATGATCCAAACAAAGACTGTAAGTTTAATGAAATTTCACATGTTTATTTTAAAATGAACAAAAAAGCAGATCAAACATTTCATCAGAGTTTATGGGCTGCACAGGTTTGGAAAACAAGGGTAAATAGTAGGAGGGAGCACGAGAGACCGAGTAAGGTTGGGAGGAGGATTGGGGGAAGGTGTGGAGACTGAGGGTTTTGCGTAAAGAATAAGAGCTGGGTGAAGAGTAGGAAAGAGCACGAGAGGGTGGGTAAGGTAGGGAGGAGGTAGAGGGGTTGAGTTGGGGTAAAGGGCAAGAGTCGGAGGGAGTGAGAGGGATGGGAACCAGACAGAGGTTTGGGTTTAGATCTTCAGTTGCTGTTTTCTCCTCCATCTTCTCGTCACTTTTTCTCTCAAGGTTTTCTTCGATGTCCTCTTTTGTTTCCTGCTTTTCCTCCTTTTCCTCCTGCTTTTTCTTGTCCTTTCTTGGTTTGTCCGTTCCCTTCTCTTCTCCCTCGTGGTTTTCCAGCTTTTCCTCTTGGGAATTTGTTTCCAGGGTTTCTTCCTGGTGGTCAGCATCGGGTGCAAGCTCCTGTGTAGACAGAGTAAAATGTATTTTACTGAACTGTGACTCAGTCTGACAGAAGTTGTTAGGACCAAAACATGACATTATGGTAAAGTGAAATGATAGCGGAGACAGCTTACCTGAAGGACGTTCTTCCATTCGTCCAGATTTTCCTGTAAGTTCTCCATCAGAAGCTTGTTCTTAATTTGGAGCTCCTCCACTTTTTCCTTCTCCTCTTTCAGGCTCTTCTCGGTTGATTGCCACTTGCTGCTCCAGTGTTGTTCCCTGGTGTTTATCTCCATGTCTTTTATGGTCGATTCATGGAGGAGTTCTACCCAGGCTTTGGTTCGAGCTCTTATTTTCTTCACACATCTTTGAAGCGCCTCATCCTTGAGTTTGAGCTCTTCTTGGAGGCTACTCACTTCCATTTTGTGAGCATCTTCAAGGACGGCAATCTTCTCCTTCAAAGATGCATTTTCCTCCTTTGCAGTCTTCAACTCCTGAGTGGCAAAATGGAGTGCATCTTTTAATTCTTGCACCGTTTCACTTTCAGCAATCTTGTTAGCTTCCTGCTGCTGTTTCATATCAGCAGCGCTAGTCTGCACTGGCCAAGATGCCTGAATGATAAAAACATACACGTAGTCCATAGTTAGAAAAATCTATCACACAGTGTGATGTGTGTCATTAGAAAAGTTTAAGGTGACACAAGAAAAAGCAAAAACTGAGTCCTACAGATGTTCTAAAAACACAAATGTTCACAGAGTTTTGTTAAAAGTGCTTACAAATGTTTAAGTATTAAAAATTTAAGTTAAACTCCAAAGTGTACTCTGCTTCCTGAAGATTATGAAAGCTTTAGACACATTTTGAGCAAAAAATTGAAAAAAAGCTTTTGCTTGCTCACACGAGAAAAGCTTACCAGATTTTCTGAGACAAATGTTGGGTCCATTTGGGCTCAGGAAACACTGAAGAGTCGCTGTTACACTTGTTTAGCTGTCGATATTTTTCCAAAGCGTTCGTCGAGTCACAGCAAATAGCGAGAGATGCTTGTAGGTTCAGGTTGGTGTTTAGAAATGAAATATCCAGGTAAACACTGCAAACACTGTTTGGAGAATCCTGTTCAAAAATCATCAGGCGATGGTGACAGCACTACCCAGGTGTTACCATGGAGCCCATGTTGTTTTGGTTTCTGTGTTCTTGTTGTTACTGACTGAACTTGAAGCTATTTAGCTATTTACTGTGATTAAAAATTCAAACTAGTTTCAATCAGAAAGGGTCCTTTGGGTGTAGCAACCTTTTCACTTAATCCTCAGGGGACCCGTGAGGCTTTCTGTCCTATACCTTTCATTACTTTCACCTCCAGCCTCACCTGAACTGTTTTGAGCCGTAAAATGTGCGGTGCAAAGATCTCCAATCCATGTTTTAATGGTGAACGGTCATTAAAGAACAGGGTGTAGGGGCTAATTGGTTTAGAGAGAGCAAAACAAGAGCAGGCACATTCAAATTGAGACTGTGGTAAATTTTCAGTGTTTAAAAGCGGAGCATCAAGTAAAATAGAGCTGTGTGAATATCTCATACTGGATAACCAAGAGAAATAGAGACAAACTTTTTACAAACAAATCTGGTTTTCAGATTCTGGGTTTCTCGGTTTGCTGCCAGAATTTATATGAATGAAGAAATTTCTTCTCCATGTTAGCCGTCTACTCCTGACTGTGATGGTACCTCTTGGTGCATTTTAATGCAGTTAATTAACATATACGGCTTACTGTGCAGCCAATTGTAGAAACAGAGCATCCAAGAAGTCTGTTATGCTCAGGTCTGGTTTTTTGCGTTAGATTAGGGATCAAGGTGTTATCAGTAAAAGGTCACTGATGTTGCATAGAAACTATTATCTATTAATCTGGAGATGAGCTGTGATTTTGGGGGTAGATATATGTCCAGAAGTCAGCGTTTTTCCTTTGTCACCAATAAATAGATGTATGGACTGACTGATAGTCACGTGGAACACCTGATGTAGAAATTATGACCCTCGTCATACATGATTTGTATGTATGACGAGGAAACAAGAAGGGAACAGATTGTTTTCTGAAAGAAAGGAAATGAACAGAGCTGTGAGCGAGGAGGAACATCCTCCGTCACATTATTCCAAATCAGCTGTTTTGGCATGCAGTCAAGCCTACTGTCTGCTTTATAAATACCCTAATATCCCTGTAGTACCAGCATTTGTGATATCACAACAATGGAATCAAATTTATATACAGAGAAGCTTGCCAAAAGTGAATTAGCCAGCTCCTGGGGGCTTTTACCTTGAGTCTCGCTGGTTTGAATTCAGATTTCTTTAGAATTGAAAATAAGTGGTTGAGATGGCGAATAAAGCGATAAACTCAATAATATTCCTGACTTTAAAAGTTTAGTTTGGGAAGAAGGGGGTCAGTTGTCTTTACCTTGTCTCTCACTGTTTGAATCAAACAAAATTTGAATTGTAAACTGAGCGAGCAGAGTCACACAAATATTTGGTTATAACCAGAACTATTTTTATGCATATGTCTCAAAAATGGCAAGAAAAACACAACACGGTGAACTAATAATAATGATAACAATAATAAAACCGAATTTGAGGGTAGTGATGATACAAACTAAAGCATCTTTTCCACAAAGTTCCCCTCAAGTCAATTTCTCTGTCTTTCTCTGGCCTTGGACCAACAATTCAAATAAATTTGGCTCATTCATGCTGTGATCAGTGCCAAGATGTAATCCATCTAATGATGAGGCTTTGATGGTGCAAGACATAAGAAACCCACACAGTGACGTCTGCAGCACCGGTAGGTGGGTTGTAACTGAAGGGCAGGGGATATTTCCTGAGTGTCTGAGAGTAATTCGGTGTGAGGAGTCTGCTGGGAAAAGGACGGACTACATGCTCAACTGCCATGTCTCTTCCTTGTTGATGGGTCTTTCTGCAAGAGCTGTGACTTAAGTGCCAGAGCTTTTTTTTTTGTCATTCATAGAGTGTGTGTGTTCAAATAAATGTTTTTAAGCTACAACTGATGTGACACTCAACCCTAACATGACTCCAGTGGTCAGAACAGGTGTGCTGTTGTTGTCAATATAACAGATGTGTTATAGAATCAATTGAAAGTGAGCCTTGTGTATAATGACAGAAACAAAGGAGGGAAGTAAAAGGTCCAGATTTTATTTCTCCCATATCCTACTTGCATTTTCCTGTTATTTCTGCCCATTTGATGAAGGTAACTTTTCATTATGGTAGGCTAAGCTTGTTGAAAATATAACTTTATATCAATTTTTCTTTTGGAAGAGGAAAACAACCCCTTTTCTTTTATGCAGAAAAAAGAAAAAACTCTCTCTTCTTGCAGTCGTCTAAGCTGTTGATTCTGTTTTTATCGCCAGATATTTATCTGTCGTACATAGGCTTTGCAGCCCTGTGATATCTCCTAGCAACCATTTCAAATAGTCTGGAGAGAAGCTGACATGTGGAACAAATTGCTAAATATATATCAACTACGTTCAAGGGAAGAGTGATGCGAAACGATGATCAGTCACAGATGCTAATCTGTTGTTTTAATTCTTGCAGTTCAAAGTGAATGACTGAATCAGTGACCTGAATTTGGGCCGTACAGCCTCTGCTTTCAGTGCAGTAACAGCTTGTATACAGAGATCTGTCAAATCTGCCAATCAGAAGAGATCTTTCCTATATTAGCTGCGTGTATATAGATATATAAACATAGATATAGATGGATGGATGGCTAGACCGGCAAATAGTATGTCCAAGCAGAGAAGCCCAGATTTCTTCTCCCAGGCTACCTCTTCCTGCTCATTGCCATTCCCAAGCCAGCCATCTCTCCGGCAGATCCTTAATCTGCCCCGGGGCCTCCTACCAAGAGGACATGCCTGAAACACCTCGCCTAGGAAGTATCCAGGAGGCATCCTAGTCAGATGCCCGAACCACTTCAACTGGCTTTGATGTGGAGGAGCAGGAGCTTTACTCTCCCTCTCGAAAGACTGAGCTCCTCTTCCTATCTCTAAGGAAGTGCACAGCCACCCTTTGAAGGAAACTCATTTCCGCCACTTCTATCTGCAGCCTCATTCTTTCTGTTACTACTGAACTGCCATAGCTGCTACACCAATTTATTTCCTGTTTGTTTGACTCCCTAAATTCATCATCTTGGTGTTTTAAGTCAAATATCACGAGCTGCAATGTCATAAAGCTTACCCTTGTCTATTTACACAATATAGATTTATTTAAGCTGTTAGATTTGACTGTATGTTTGTTAGCAGTCTAGCAATATCATTTTTACACTTTGTGTGACGTTTGATGCCAATAAATGAGCTGATTTAATTTTGGGGAAACTAAAGGTCAAGCTCCCACCAAAATCAGTGAAACTTTATATTACCCACAATTAGGGCTGGGCCATATTATACCGTTCACGGTAATACCGGTATAATGTTAGGCAACGATAGGAAAATGAAATATCGCGATAGAATATGAGTAAAACGCGCATGCGCAGTGCCTTTGTTTTCATACGCACATGGCTGATTGTTGAGTGAAACAGATGAACCAGAATTGGTTTGTAAAAATGGTGCAACTTCAGTGATGTGGAACTGGTTTGGTGTTTGTCCGTCAGATACACGACAAAGCACCTTTTTTTGCAGAACATGCAAGCGGCCGTCGGACTAAGATGCCCTTAAATCTGGGAGTAATCTGGGTCCTAAACTCCGTAAACTTCAGGTCAAACGAACACTGCAGCATCACTAAGAGTTAAAAACTGTCTAAATTCTTTCATCTTTAATAAAACGATCAGCATTGCTGCTTTACCAGGTGTAACTATGAAGTTTAACTTCCAGGCATCCATGAAAACAGAATTTATTACATTTAACGGAGTTAGAAGCTAGCAGGAAGCTAGCGGAAGTTAGCTCGCTAGTTTCGCTAGTTACCTAAGCATGATATAGCATGTTCTGACTGAGAGATTTCTGAAAAAAATCAAACGTACAGCTCTGTTATCACTTCCAACATAAATGAAGACAGAAAACTAAACAGCAGTGACGTTTGTAGGGTTACTGAAGTTGGGCTAGCTGGTATATAATGATGTGCTACGTGATCGCTAGCGACACAGCTATGTTAGCATAACATAAACAGTGAAGCTGGAGGACGAACACTAACACTTTTCCACTTATAAAAGTTAACGTTAAGGTTCCTCATGGTTAGAGACAAATACAGTCGCATGGCAGGATGCTGTAAACGGACCAAACTTCAGTCAGGAGAACAACTGAGACAATCCATCCACAATACGAGGTTAGTCATTAATATACTGCAACAACATGGGAATAGAGCCGCTGCCAGAGAATTCAACATTAATGAATCAATGGTACAGAATTGGAGGAAGCAAGAAGAATGAGTTTAATAAAGTTTGATTTATCTGACTGCTTTGTTTCGCTTAATGTGCCTTATAATCCCGTGCACCTTATGGTCCGAAAAATACGTACTGCACACTGCAGTTTAATGTTGCAAAGCACCTCTTTTTAACTTCAGTGGATATTATACATGGTTATGCTCAGGATATGTCAGCCCATTTCTACTGGAAATGCCTTTTGGTTAAACTTTCAGCAAGGAATTTGCATTTGCACTGTTACATTTTTATAAAGCTTTAATGTACATAAAAACCAGCTTCTTGTTTAAGTGAAAATAAATGGAAGGTTGTCTTTTTGCGCTAGTAATGTTGTGGAGTTGTATTTTGTCTCGCATCAATTATATCGTCAGTTATATTGTTATCGCAAATTTTCAAATATATATCGTGATAAATATTTTTGGCCATATCGCCCTGCTCTACCCACAATTCTTTCATGGATCGTCTTCAAACTTCACAACAATACACTAGATCGTGGGGTACATGGATACATAGGTTGGCTAAGCATTTGACATTGACCTTCATTGTTAATGTCCAAGGTCAAAGTTAACCTTGAAATTTTTTTTCGAGAAACCGCATCGAGTAATTTATCATATGAAACCAATCCCACCAGATTTCTTTGTTTTTGCAGCCAGAGGAAACCCAGCTGGCTCTTAGAAGCTGGCTCTCTGTGGCTGTAACATTTCAAATCTGTGTGTTTTCTGCATCTCTCTGTGTTACTGTGAACCAGGATCCGAACACAAAAATGTAATTAAGTAGATCCTGAATGATCGTGGGTACAAACACACAGAGCATTATTGCACCTACTGCTTCTATACCTGCACGGTGCTCATGCTAAACCTTCTTTGTAGACAGAAAATGTCAATAAATGTGCCTAAAGATAACTTGTAACACTTGATAACTGTTACAATTCTAGTACTCTGTTACACTTATGAAGAAAGGTATTTGTACTTATATTCACATCGTCTACAATTGTCAGAATTATGAATTAATAAAGATACTTTGATTTAAAAAAGAAACAAAACAAGAAGCTAATCTGTGTGAAATGTGAAATATCATCTATATCTATATTTGGCTGTTTTTGATACTCGAGACCACTTACAGAGTTGAACTGATACCAAATAGCAGGGACTTTCAGTTACATAGACTAACAAGATCTTTATGTATTGAGTTACTGTGAGATGTTTATTAGATCTTCTCTCTCCCATCTGCAGGGCTGCCTTTGCCCTGACAAAGCCGCTCAAGATGAACATGGTGAAAAGGATCATGGGGCGGCCGAGGCAGGAGGAGTGCAGCCCCCAGGACAACGCGCTGGGCCTCATGCACCTGCGACGCCTCTTCTCCGAGCTGTGCCACCCTCCTCGCCACATGACCCAGAAGGAGCAGGAGGAGAAGCTCTACATGATGCTTCCTGTATTTAACAGGGTAAGTCACACCATGGGTGGAGGGAGAACTGGAGGTGCTCCAAACAGGCGGATTAACAGATATTTGTACATATGGCAGCTCTGATGTGGCAGGTTACAGTTTGCTTCATTTGGTTCCTGTGCTGTCTGTAGCTATCTTTCAAATCATGTGTTTCTCGTCTGTGCAGTATTAAAAAAAAAAGGAAAACAAGAAGAGAGCTCTGTTGTGCTGGGTTACAAACGCGCTAGAGCTGCTTCCCTGAGGTCATGGGTGCAATAGATACTATAGATGCATTGACATTTGAAAACGAGATCTCACCAGGGAACTTCTGCAGATTCAAATCCAGTGGTTAAAAGCATATTTTCATATTTTCATACGTACCTGTCTGGATAGCTCTCAGATTCTGTTCCACCAGACTGCAGATAAATGGAATGGAAATGAGCTTGTTTACTTCTGTGGGCTTGTTGACTTTAGGGCTAAAGGTTAGCTGAACAAAGCACAACGAAGTGGACTTTTCAGTCCAACCTTTGTGTCATATATTCTTTACTGTCTCCACAGTGTACACAGGCATGAGGTTTTCAAATTATGATTTTATTTATTAAAGCAAAAAGGTTAACCAAATCTACCTGGCCTTGTATGAAAAGGTTGTTGTGCAAACGTTTGGCAGTGAGAACTGCAGTTTTGTGTTTGCAGTAACTGGCAATGGGTCTTTCACACAGCTATTGATGAATTTAGACCCACTCATCTATGAAGAATTACTTTAATCAACCACATTAGAGGGTTTTCAAGTATGAATGGCCTGTTTAAGTTCATGCCGAAACATCGCAGGCAGATTTAAATCTGGACTTTGACTAAGCCACTCCAAAACGTTAATTTTATTTTTTAGTTTTTACCCATTCAGAGGTGGACTTGCTGGTGTGTTTCTGATTATTTTCCTGCTGCATAAGCTAAGTGCAGTTAGCCAGAATTCTCATTCTTGTAGAGAGTGGCATGCATGGATGCATCAATTACAGCAAGTTGTCCAGGTCCTGAGCAGCTCCAGACCATCATAGTAGCACCACCACCATGTTTGCCTGTAGTGTCAGTGTTTGGAATGCAGTTAGTGTTACACTAGATGTAGCAGGAGTAGGAGGAGCTGAACGTTTCAGGTGCAGATCAAAGCAAATAGTACCCAAAACACACCTGGTTGTCAGGTGTTAAGGAGCAAGTGCTGAAAAGTACTGAACTCACTGAACTACACATTGTCTCATCGTTAGGTTGGTGTTTATAATATTTCAGAATCATTTGTGATTAAATTAAACAACCTTCAAAGCTTTTTTAAATTATATATCTGCTAACTAACTAATGTTAAGTTTTATTGATTTAAGCACTAATAGGAAAATCAGACCAGTTGAATGGTGGGGGTGTATTGGAACTATTTTGATGCAGGGGGAGAAAAGTCCAGTACAGACTTGTATTTTTTATCTTTTAATTTTTATCTGTAGACTAAATAGATTCAGGTTTATCCAACATTTTTAATTTCTGAAATCTCAGTTGTGCAGTTTCTGGGCCAGGTGGAACAGCTCACTGTTGTTATGGTCATTCAGCCTCTCCAGAGAGTCTCTCCCTCCCACTTTACAATGGCCTTAAGCTATGTTAACAAAATATGTTATGAATTAATAATTAATAATACATTTTCATAAAGCATTTTTGCACCTCCTTTTGGAAAAACTCTAAAATTGAATCCAGATCTGTGGAAACCAGTCAAGTCGGTGGGTAATCATGGAAGTGAGCTACACATATTAACAAGTTAACAAAATGAAGTTGTTGAAATCCCTATAGCTGTTTTTTTTTTTATCCAAAAGAACAGAAGTAAAGCCTGCAGGCCAGTAATTCGCCTTTTTGTTTGGCAGCCGCAGCTGTAGGCTGCCTTTGTTAAGTGTGCTCATCAAGCTGGAGTGCACTGCCAAGGGTCTCTTGACTTGTCTGCTAATTACCCACCACTGGCTGGGATTCACACCTGTGGCCATACTCATGTCAGAATCTGGATGTAAAGTGGTCCCTGTGCGGCGGGACGGCAGCCTCCCGCCCTGCTCTCAAGTCAGATTTGCTGGATAAGTAAACAGATGACAAGTCTTTGCTGGATGAAGAGAAGTTTGTCTTTGTTGACCTGCTGCCCCAAAGGCTTAGCCTCCAATGTTCTCTGTCACCATAAAGTAGTGCATTCAAGCAAAAACTGTCACAGATATCAGCAGGAATGAGGATTCCTGTAACTGCACACACCTGACTATAAGCTAGGTTACATATAAGTATCGAGTGAACAGATGTCTAGTTTTTGAGTCTTTTTTTGGTTCCTCTCTTCTTGTTTTTTAAATTATTATTTTTCCATTAATCAAATGCTTTTTTTTGTCCACTTCAGGTGTTTGGGAACGCACCTCCCAGCAGCATGATGGAGAAATTCTCCGACCTGCTGCAGTTCACCACCCAGGTGTCCCGACTCATGGTGACTGAGATCAGACGAAGAGCCTCCAATAAATCCACAGGTGAGCTTGCAGATGCACACAGACTCATATTTGTAAGTGCAAAAATGCACTGTGGAGTAGGCCTACTTGTAGAGTTCTTTGGCACCAGCCAATAATTTCTCATAACCGGTTTGTGTCTTCTGTTTTCCTTTTGGCTGTGCAGATGAACACAGTGGTGTTGAAAGAGATTTTTGTTCTTTATTTAGATACAAAGACAGTTCTTATGCAGAGTTTCAACTATAGAACTAATTGTAAGGCACAGATGGAGCATCTGAGCTTTGTTAGGTACACATAGTAGATGACAAGATAGAAATAAAGACTCTAGGGAGTTTATTTTTTCACTTTCCCCCATAAAGACAACATATGACGGCCTCCCCAGTACTCTTAATGATGAGTTTGGACACCTAAGTATATATAAATATGTCGTCTGATGACTATTAGAATATTTTCTGGGTTTTTCCAAGCTGGGTAATCCAAACACAGGCATTTTTTTTTTTTTTTTACAAGCAGGCTGAAATATGACAGAAAGTGCTGCAAACGTTACTCCTGTTAGGCTTTCAAGAGTTAGTACCACATATGGCAAGGACCCTAATATACTGTAATCTGTATATTATTAGTGGACATAAGTACACGCCCATGCCTGATTATGATTGGTCACTGATTTTAGTCAATGATTTAAAAAAAATAAAATAATTGATGCTCAATATAACTGTCTACTCCATCCTGGAAACCCGATTTATTCTATGGATGTGCGTAAGAGCTTCGTCTTATTCTACCCTATCACAATAAGATTATTTTATTAATTGTTCCCCTAAAGATAAATACATATTTCATTGTTTTATTAAGAATGTTTAAAGCTGATTTCATGATTAATGGAGAAAAAATGTTAGTGTTACCCTAATCAGATAAGGCCTTTCCCAGAATTTTGCACTTTATTTTTTTGACTTTGGCTCTCAGTAGATACGTTTTCCTCAAAGGATCAATGCAATCCTACTTCAATCTGAAAGGTTAGCCTTCACTGCGGGCGAGCCAGCAGCATCTCATCAAAGCGTTGACAGCCGTGGCAGCTTTGACTGTGGCTTCCTCAAAAAAGACGCACACAAACACACACACACACACCAGCTTTCTATTTCTTATTTCTTCCGCTTTATCTCGTCCTTCCATCTCTTCCTCATCCCTGTCTAATCATGTGACATGCTGTTATCAAACGTTGAACGGTTCTGATTTTGCAACACAACGGTCTAAGAAGCACTCCTACAGTTGGTCACCAGGCCTCTTTAGAATGAGTCAGTACATGATTCATGCTCTCAACTGACGTTGCAGTACTCATTATCAAAACAACAGATGTGGATTTGCTCTGAACAATGAGCAACTAGACTTTGGCTCAGCTGGTGGGTTGGATTAAGGAAACCTTTTCAAAAGCATTTTTATTTCTGCTCACAAAAGTGACTAAAAATGTGTGATTTGTTTTTTTATTATGGTTCGGTTCTAATGGATACTTGTTCCTAAACCTAACCTAGTGTGGCTATATTTTTAGGACAAAGAGTGCTGTGATAAAATTGGTAAAGACATGAGCTAACTGAAAAGCTAGCGCGTGGGACCGAAATACAATATTGATGTATTATTTTCAAGATCACAGATAACCAAAACCGAGAAGCCCAACCACACGTTCCCTTTTGTCACATCCACTGTAATGATTAATTTGTTACATATTTGATCATTATTCAAACAGCCCATCTGCCCCACAGTGAGCTGTCACTTTCCACCCAGTTAACCACACGTTTGTGTGTGTGATTGTTTTTCCAGAGGCAGCCAGTCGAGCCATAGTCCAGTTCCTGGAGGTGAATCAGAGTGAGGAGGCGAGCCGCGGCTGGATGCTTCTAACCACCATCAACCTGTTAGCTTCCTCCGGACAGGTTGGTAGAAAGGACACTGTACAATACTGTGTGAAAGTCTTGAACCACCTCTCATTTCTTCAGCCCTTGGAAGCAAAAAAATAAACTTTTTTGTAATTTCTCAAAATGTTCTTGAGCAATACTCCTCCAGGCTCTCTGGAGGTGTTTTTAAAGTTTTCCTTTGGACATTGACTGCTTTTTCAGTCATTTTCACTCCAGTCCTTTTGCCTGACCATTTTCAGATCTATGACCCATTCAAGCATTAAAACACCTCCTAACTCACGGGATGAACCAGTGTTGTGTTTGCACATAATCTCAAAATTAGCACAGCACCAATGTTAAATCTGTCTTTAGGCAGTTTCACAAGCATGAAATTGTATTTTTGCACCAACAATATGATTCACAAAGTGCTTTTAGCTGACACTTTGGCATATTTTGGAATGCTCTGCAGTGTGTCCTGGAGGACAAAGGAAGATGTCAGGCCTAAAAATATATTATTTAAGAAATAAGAAAAAAAATCCAGCAAACGGCCCTTCTGTTGACACATCTACTGTTCACTGAAGCCTCATCAAAAATGGTCTCTGGTAAGCTGGCTGTCAAGAAGCCATTCATTAAAGGGAGAAAAGGCTGGTGTATGTCAAATTCTGCAAGAACTGGACTGAAAGTCAGCGACAGGTCTGACGAAGTGATGATTTGCAGCAGGTAGAGCAGGGCGATATGACCAAAAATATTTATCACGATATACATTTGAAAATTTGCGCTAACGATATAACTGACGATATAATTGACACTAGACAAAATACTTTACAACTCCACAACTTTATTAGTGCAAAAAAAAAAATCTATGTATTTTTACTTGAACAAGCAGCTTTTATCGCGGATCGCGGATACAAGCGGCAGAAATGAGCTTCCTCTGAAGGGTGGCTGGCCTCTCCCTTAGAGATAGGGTGAGAAGTTCGGCCATCCGGGAGAGGCTCAGAGTAGAGCAGCTGCTGCTCCACATCGAAAGGAGCCAGCTGAGGTGGTCCGGGCATCTGACAAGGATGCCCCCTGGGCGCCTCCTGGGTGAGGTGTTCCAGGCATGTCCCACCGGGAGGAGGCCCCGGGGCAGACCCAGGACACGCTGGAGAGATTATATCTCTCGGCTGGCCTGGGAACGCCTTGGTATTCCCCCGGACAAGCTGGAGGAGGTGGCTGGGGAGAGGGAGGTCTGGGCCTCTTTGCTTAGGCTGCTGCCCCCGCGACCCGACCCCGGACAAAGCGGATGACGATGGATGGATGGATGGAAGCAGCTTTTTTAAGTGCATTACAGTTATATAAAAAATTAACAGTGCAAATGCAAATTCCTCGCTGACAGTTTAACCAAAAGGCATTTCCAGTGGAAACTGGCCGACATATCCTCAGCATAACCATGTATAATATCCACAAAACTTAAAAAGAGGTTATACACACACAATACCGTAATATTATGTTGAAGCACAGTACGTATCACTCCGCGAGGCTCCTGCCTACGATAGCCGTAATGCTCCGACAATCCATCAAGCGGTGCGGCTTCGTAGCTTAGCAAAGTCGTACTAAAACATCTGACAGATTTTCGAGCGCCGTGCACATAAAATCGTTTCGAGGTCAGTAAACACAACCAGAGTTCATACATAAGGCACACGGGATTATAAGGGGTACTGTCGACTTTCGGAAAAATCAAAGGATTGATTTTAAGTGCGCCGTATTTTTCAAACAACACGGTAATAACGACGGCCCGCTAGCATGCGCTACCAAAAATAGTGCTTTGTTGTGTATCTGACGGACGAAAGCTAAACCAGTTCCACACCACTGAAGCTGCAGCATTTTTACAAACCAGTTCTGGTTCATCTGTTTCATTCAACGATCCACTTTCGCTCTTCTCATTCTGCATCGCCGCCATGTGCGTATGAAAACAAAGGCACTGCGCATGCGCATTTTACCCATATTCTATCGCGATATTTCATTTTCCTATTGTTGCCCAACATTACACCGGTATTACTGTGAACGGTATGATATAGCCCAGCCCTAGTGTGGGGTCATGTTGACAAAGAATGGATTAAAAGGAAATGAACATTCAAAGAAAAGCTTTGATCTGAAGCCTGAAGAACTGTTTCTGAAAACTATTTAAAGAAATGAAAAGAACGTTTACCTAAGAGAGTTCAGGCTGCGCTGAAGGTACCGTAAGAACCAGGAGACTTCAGTATAATTAACAATTCTCACCTGACCGAGTCTCATTTATTCTCCCCAAACACAACCTTTCTATCTGCAGTCTTCTGATGCTGCTGGATGTCACATGAAGAAAATTCATGCATTGTGATTTTTCTTTGTAGCATTTAGTCACAGTAATGAGTGCCTTACTCTGTTCCTACCACCTGCTTATAAAGGTTGGACGTTGAGCTCTTGTTTTCGTCTTTGTCTGTAGTCTTGAATTGTGGCCAGCAGACTTCTTTTGAACTTTTTGGCCTGCGTTCCTCTGGAGGTCTTGTGGGGAGTGTTGCTGTCAGCTGGTCGGCTGTCTGCTTTTCCTGCTCTGCTGCACATCAGAAATTCACTGTTGTTGTTGCTTTTGGGTGGAACGCTTCTTCCCATCTACAGACACGTGATCCACCCCCTCTTCTCTGTGCCCAGTCTTTAGCCGCTCTCAAGCATGCGCTGTTTAATAGTTAGGCAGGCAGCACCTTAATATGTCGACTTACTGAATATTTCCTTGAATGCAGCAACAACAATCTTGCCAAACCAGACATAGCAAAATGGCACTTGGCCAGGCTGTGAGACAGGCAGTGCTCTTCTGATGTAACATGTGAGCACTTGGACCGACTCCTGTTCTCAGTTATTTATGTAACTAAATGATGAGTAGGACATAACATGTTGACACAGAGTTCCTTTATTTTTTGTCATTTGTGAATGTCTGGTGGGCACGGATCTTTCCTTTGTGCTCCAGAAATACACTTGGACTGTAGGTTTGGATGATTGGATGAATTTATCGGAAAAACTTGATCATCAGCTGACATTTTTAGGGCAGTTTTTTGTGGTTTTCTGTAGCCAGTTTTGTGGTCTGCTTTCTGAAGAATTCCACTTGGCGTATACTTAACTTGTAGAGCACTTGTAAAATAGTTGTGTTGAGCAAAAGTAGAGAGTACTACACATGTGATGGAGATTCCCATCACTTCCTAGTTACTGAATGACAGAGCTTTGATATTCGTGCACAACAGCACAGCATCTTTGTGCAACTCTCAACTCTTGCTCAACACGAAAGAAAGGAAGGAGGCAAGACGGCTTGTAGTATTCAGCCGCTGCGTTTCAAAGGTTGGGTATTTCCATCTCCCTGTAGCCCAGCTTTTCTGAAATTTCCATTTACTGTCGCTGATTTACTCCATAGGTGATGCATGATTTATTAGTCTCTGTACAGCTTTTATTTAAATAGAACCAGTTCACAACAACATAAGCATAAAATCTGTTCGTAAAGCAAAGAGTTTCTGATTTTGCTCATTAGCCGTGTACTTTGATAAGGTTTTTTTGGGAAGATTTGCATTGCCCTCTCTCGGGAAGGACCTTAGTAAGCGCTGGCGTTGCTCTGTGCTGTGTGTTTCAGACTGAGATGAGCTGCAGCTCAAGACACCAAAATGCTGGAGAGAATGTCCAGCTGAGTTTTTCTTGTTCCTTCGGCTCAGACACAAGTGGCTTGTCTGTGATCTGATTGGTCACACGTGTAAACACATTGAGGATGTAAATGTAAACATTCATTTAAATGATAATTTTAGGTTTATTGGTCAGTACCACTGGACATGCACACTGCACAGTCAGCGGTCTCCTTTAAATGAATAAGGGCTGCTTCTTGTGACTGTTTGATATCAGCGAACACAGACTGGCAGTAAAAAATAACCCGTGTCGTTCGTGTGTGTGTGAGAGTGAGAGTAGGTTTAATGGATTTCTCCAGGCAACTGGCCTCCCATAAACCTGACGTCACCTCCCTCCCTTTAATGCTCTCCCCTCTCGCTCCCTTTCTCCCCCACCTCCTGCTCTTTCTTCCTCACAGCATAAAACGGCAATATTTTTGTCAGTAACTCAGTCTGGACTCCTCTCTTGTTTTGTGTTTTTAAAGGGTGCCCTTCATGCACTCCCACTGCGCTTGTTTCTCTCTCTCTCTTTTTAAAACAGACAGGAGATCAATTTATTGGTATTTTTCTTCTCCTTGTGTCTGTCTTCTTCTCCCTTCCTGTCTCTGTTTTTCTCACACACTGTTAAATGCCTTCGTCTCTCTGGTTTTGTCTCTCATTTGTTCACGGTAACCTTGACCTGACTGCAGTGGGACCAGTATTCTGTGACAGCCTGTAAACACACACACACACACACACACACACACACACACACACACACACACACACACACACACACACACACACACACACACACCTCGGTGTGGCTTGTTGTACCACAGGTGCTGGTCCAGTCTTCCATTGTTGTGACTCACCATCATCTATACACACCTCTGCCTACTTCAGCTGTCTATATCTTACTCCTTTTTTTTTCTTTTTTCCATCTAAGGGGCTGAAACTGTGTGTGCGCCTGCTGTGCTTTGTTATTCATCGCTGTGCATCCACCTCCTCTCCGTCGTGTAGACGGCGTTGGAGTAAATGGGATGGTCATTTCATCCAGCTGCAGCGTGTGTGTGTGTGTGCGTGTGCATGGGCATATGTGGTCTTTTGTGAGAGCTTGTGTGAAAGAGCAATGTAATTTTTGTGTGTGTGTGTGTGTGTGTGTGTGTGTGTGTGTGTGTGTGTGTGTGTGTGTGTGTGTGTGTGTGTGTGTGTGTGTGTGTGTGTGTGTGGGAGGCAGCGTTTGATTATCTGAATCATTCGCCTCAGTGAACACAAACCCCATCTCTTTCTCCAGCCCTTTATCTTTGTCAACATGACACACACACTATAACTGTGGAAAACACTCAGTGAACACACACCTCAGGCCCTTATAGCTGAATCTGAAACACTGAATCACA
The DNA here is from genome assembly GCF_964374335.1 of Astatotilapia calliptera. Classification (NCBI taxonomy): domain Eukaryota; kingdom Metazoa; phylum Chordata; class Actinopteri; order Cichliformes; family Cichlidae; genus Astatotilapia; species Astatotilapia calliptera. The sequence continues at coordinate 36,896,820 of NC_137433.1, read as the reverse complement.
GCACAGCAAAACACCCATTTACCAAAGTCACCCTTAAAGCAGCATTTTTATCTTTATTTGTCCTGCTGCTGTTGTGTAGCTCTTTATTTTAGGTTGATATAAAGTGATTCTATATGAATGTGGAAAAAATAAATCATGTTCCTTTTAGACTGAAAAGGGAATATGCAACATACAGTTGGATCCATGCGATATTAGACATTTACTTCATTTTTGTTGTTTTGCCTCTGCAGACACAGTCGAGGTGTGTTTGACGTTCACGCTTTCATTTAAAGTGGAAGCTGATTGCTCACATTTAAGGAACAGGAAATCAGAGTATTTCAAAAATGATTTTAGAAAAATAGTATTTGTTTTTTTTTATTTTTAAGTGATTTAAGCAGAAACATAATCGGGTGAAACAAAAGGGGGGGAATACGCAATTACAAATACAAACAACGAATAAATAAATACCTCAGGGTTCTTGTATGTAATGGTTGAATAAGTGAATGAAAACTCTTTAAGCTATTCAATATAGCAGCATGTAAGTGAACACAAGCCAGTTTCCATCATTCTGTTCTGATAGGCTGCTGTCATCGATGACACACTTCCTAATTTGAAGTGTGAATCTTAAGAAATAAAGTGCCAATATTGTGCAGCAGTAGTGACACAGCAGAAGTCTAGTGTAAGCACAAGTAGGCTGGGTTGTGTTTTCCCTGGAAGTTTTAAGTGGAAGTATAAAATAGCTGCTTCACACTTTAGGTTAGCAAAATCTAAAGCAACTTAACCTCGTAACTCTACTTAAAGCCCTGCTTTTCCACCCACAGCAGTTATTTCCAATGAATGTTTGCTGTCCCTGTCATAGAGAGTGCAGCGAGCGGACGCTCGGTTTACATTTGGGTCGCACATCACCGCCTGCTAGTATCTCCTCCTTCGTAGCCTGGTTTTACTTAGTCTCAAAGCGCTTTACACTACATCATCCACCCATTCACACACAAGCTACATTGTAGCCACAGCTGCCCTGGGGCGCACTGACAGAGGCGAGGCTGCCGGACACTGGCGCCACCGGGCCCTCTGACCACCACCAGTAGGCAAACATGGGGTTAGTATTTGGCAGCCTGGGATTGAACCACCGACCTTCTGATTAGTGGCTGACCTGCACCTGAGCTACAACCACCCTTACATTAGAAGATTTATATTTTCTGAATTTGCAAAATAAGAATTAAGCATCCAGAATGTGGCTGAGTAGAAGGAAATAGCAGAACTAGAAATGCATAGAAAAAGTAAAGAACAGGTCGTTGAATAGAACCACCACTGCTGTTCATGCTCTTATCCAGCAGTGTTGTATATTGTAAGATTAGCATTTCTCTAGCTAATGCTATCCCTCACTGCGCCTCTGTACAAGGTCTTTGTGATTGGGAAGCAAACACGTTAGACTCCACTAAAAAAAGTTAGTGGCCCTTCGGTTTGTGTTATTTTGTGACTTTGTGGGTTACTTCAAATACAAACTAATGTGTTGAATCAGCTCAACTTTAATAAAGTGACAAATAAAGGCTGGAACATTATGAGTATAGCCTGAGTATAGCCCTGTATTCCTGAACCATGTTGGGAAATAAAATGTTATCCCCTTTTCTCTGCCCCTCAACAGAAAACTGTGGACTGCATGACGACCATGTCTGTGCCCTCCACGCTCGTCAAATGCCTCTACTTGTTCTTTGACCTGCCCCACATGGCCGAGGCACCCGTAGGCCCCACGTCACAACCGCCACAACCACTACCACCACCACCACCACCCAGCCAAGAGAAGACGCCAGGGCAAGGGCACACCCAACCCGAGCTGCCCCTGGCTGACCGTAGGGCGCTCCTCCAGAAAGTCTTTGTCCAGGTAAAAAGACAACAGTGTCAGCTGTTACACTCCAGACTAAGAGCCTCTATCAGCTTGCTTTATGTTTAAAACCTTCACACAAAGAATAACTGAAACATTTAAACATCGTCAAAAATGTTTGTGTTTGAATTGTGGAGCGAAAAAAGTCTGCGTAGAGAGTCTGTAGCAGATCTGAGGATTATAACACGGTTATTGGCTTATTTTGATATTTTAAATCTATTTGTTCACTGATAAAAAGACTCGAGCTTCTGCCTCCCATAAAGACTTTAATCTTTTCATCAAACAGCCTGCGTCACAAACACAGTCGTATCTCCGTGACAAAAGACTCGGGCTTGTGTTGTTTTTTCAGCAGCTTATTTTGTTGTTTTTACCCAGAACTTAAAAAAAAACAATAATAATTTCGTTTCCACTTGTGCAGATCCTGGTGAAGCTCTGCACATTTGTGTCTCCAGCGGAGGAGCTGGCCCAGAAGGATGACCTGCAGTTACTGTTTAGTGCCATCACCTCCTGGTGTCCTCCTCACAACCTGCCCTGGAGGAGGAGTGCTGGCGAGGTGCTCACCACCATCTCCCGACACGGCCTCAGCGTCAACGTGGTCAAATACATCCACGGTATGTACAAACGCACCGTCCGCAAAGGACATCTGTTTCTGGAAGTAACAGTCTTCCAAACCACATCTGGAGGTGCATTTTTGCTCTGAAATATTAGAAAATGTGAACCAGTCCACACACAAATTCTACAGCTTAATAACAAAAAACACATTGTGAGAATACTGCTGAACAAAACAGGGAAGCTTGTTTTCTACCACTTTTAAAACAGATAATTTACAGTTCACAGCCTGTAAAGCTCCAGAGGGTTGCCTAATTACAATTTGTTGTGAGATTTGTGCAATGATTTATGTGACACTAAGTAAAACCATTATTTTTAATGTGATTTATTATTAAAGCTTGGTTGTTCCTGTTATTATTGTGTATTGTTTATGTAAAGTTAAAGAAGAAAAACCCTGAAGCTTTTGTCTTTCAGCATTAAAAAAGCTGTTACAGCAGCACAGATCTGTCTGAAGCTGTTTCTTTGTCCATCTGATGCATTTTTGTTTCACTTCCTATAAATCTAAGATCAAGGGAAAGCTCTTTATGTCCTTAATAATTCCCGTACATTCTGTCACAGAAATTCCTTACAGATTGCATTTCTTTGTCTCTAACACCCCCTCTTCGGTTTACAGAGAAGGAATGCTTGGCTACATGTGTTCAAAACATGCAGCAGTCAGACGATCTCTCCTCTCTGGAGATCGTTGAGATGTTTGCCGGCCTCTCCTGCTTCCTCAAAGACTCCAGCGACGTGTCGCAGACCCTGCTGGACGATTTCCGAATGTGCCAGGGTTACACCTTCCTCTGCGACCTCATGCTCAGGTACAGCTTAGGTCTTCCTTCCTGCAGTTCATCACAGGGTTTTAAAGTCCAACTAGAGCGATTGGTGACCCCTGGTATGAATTACCCAGTGAGTGCAAAAGTGGCAGCTGGAGGTTGCTATTTGAAATCAGTTGCACAGAGGGTGCTGGACAGAAACCGTCCCTGTGACTTCTTTGTTTGCTAGCAAATTGCTACAGTTGTCCATAGTTTGCATGGAAGACACCAACAACTTGTCGTCCTACGCTCATGAATGTGCAGTCTGCTACCAAACACAGCATTCACAAGGCTTTTGCGGCCTGTTTCACCTAGCAACCCCCAGCAACCACTTGGCAACCATTCAGGGATTTACACCTTTTTCTCTGGTGACAGTAGCTACCAAGAATTCAACAGCCTCTGGATGTTTGTGACTGAGACCTTATTTACTTTATGTTGTGTGAAGATTGATGTAACTTCTTCTTGTGCATCCAGACTGGAACAGGCCAAGGAGGACGAATCAAAAGATGCTTTGAAGGACCTGGTCAACCTGGTCACCTGTCTGTGCACGTATGGGGTGACGGAGTTGAAGCCTGCTGGCTTGACAACCGGCGCCCCCTTCCTGTTGCCTGGATTTGTTCTCCCGCAACCTTCTGGGAAAGGTATGTTAGGTGCAACTTTGGCTCATCATTAAATCTGTCATAAGTTTTATAATGAGCAAGACTTCAGAGTAAAACATATAGATGTGCAAATGATGCACTTGGATTAGAGCCTCCATGATTCAAAGTTTTATTCAGTCTTACACTCATCTAGAGGTGATTCATAACGATCTTCCATTGGTGTCCTCTAAGGAAGAAATCAAGGACACATTTAAATAAAGTGTTGAAACAGCGACACTGTTCTAACAAACCAGTGATTTTCAGCTTAAGTCTACACAGTAGCACCAGCCTGATTTTCCCAGAAGCTCTAAAACAAAAAAAGGGATTACTTGTGAAAAAGTCTACATTTCTACCTCCATCCCCATCACTGAAATGACTGATGGGTGCTTCATCCCAGTAAAATTAACCTGTTGACAGACGCCATAATTCCTCTGTCGCCTTTGACGTTGCTGGAGATAAATGACTGAAGCCTCTTTCATGCAAACAGAACAGGCTCATCCTGATTGTGGAAAGATTTAAACGTATTTATTTTTTCATGCACCTGAGGAACGCCGTCGTACTTTTTCTGACCCCCATGTACATGCTTGCCAAACAGTAGTTAAGCCGCTTACATATACATCAATACAACAAAGCCCAAAATAAAGAATTCAAATAATTCAGACTAAAACTCTGAAGCTGTTGGATTCATTTTAAAACCTTGACATTTCTGTTTTGACCAATGCTGCGTGTAAAGACTGACCCGGCACGTGTTGTATGCTTGCGAGCTGTTTGTTGAAGCACCACACACATGTGGCTGTGCGTTTCACCACGCAGTTCAACTTTTGCGTCAGTCGTCAGCACACACACTCTCCCCCAGGTCTCTGGCTTCACTATATATAAAGGGAGAAGCCTTAAGTAAATCACCGCCACCTGTCCCTCCAGCCTCTTGGCACCGCCCCCTTGAGCTCACTGCCCCACTCCTCCCCTGCAGCTGAGCCAGGCACCACACTTCTGCCACACGAGCTTACAAACACAGATTCTGCTAATTAATGCCAGGGCAGAGAATAATTACATAGTACAGTTTTACTAATTAAAGCCAATCTCCTTGCTTGGTTTGTGCTACACAGCCATAATATGTGGTACAAACCATAAAACCATAATTTTAGTCAGATAATCCACTAAATATGCTCCAAAAACACCAACAACAGACGGGGTTGGGAGGTGCAGCTCAGTTACAGACACTGATGGGCTACACCTCCCTGTGTTGGGAGGCCCTTGATGTAACTACTTTAACTCAAAATTGTATTTAGTCCATCTCCACTTATTAATTTCTTTGTTTTTGAAGCAAATGACTAAAATAACATTTCCCTCCATTTATCTGTCATTCTGACTTTGTGTGGGTTCGTTGTTTTCAGCTTTCAATGCTTTAGAATCAAACACAGTTTCTCTGGAGCTGTGGTGTTTGTAACTCAGCTTTTCACCTCCACCCATTCACACATGGTAACACACTCACTGTCAGCGTGTTGGGTTTCTAACCGCATACACCCTCCCACTAACAACACTGAAGTCAACTGAGTCACGAGCACATGCAGTTACACTTGTGTTTACCCACCTAGTGACAGTTCCAGCTGAGCACAGAGTCATTACCAGGAGCCATCATGGTATGAGGGTGCGCTTACACGCCTAATTAACCCGCCACATCCACTTAACTGCTGTGTGTGTTTGAGGCTATGTGCTGACACACACTTTCAGTGCTCCTTTTCTTTACTGTCGTCCTGTGAGTGTGAAAGTCATAGCCTATGATTTCTGAGCTAGCCTAAAATAAGCCTAAAATATTTTTGTTGACTCACTGAATGAAGATTATTCCGTATAAAGACTCCAGTATCAACTCAACGAAGCTAACTGGAAACGTGTATATTTAAAAAAACAAAGAGTGACAACAGGGAAGAAATTTGAAGTATCGTGTATCTGCCCTGTTAACTGTGCAGTGACAGACGGCAGTTTAGAGTAACAGAGGTCGGAGAAAGGAGACGTTTTTGCAGTTGCTGTAAAAAGTTCAGTGGAGTGATTCAGCAGAAACTGAAGGAAGAGTCTCCTGTTGCCTGTACGGAAATCCCCTGCTGAATTTGAAAGTTTGCTCACTTACAAAGAAATGAATACTGTCTCATTTTAATGGAAGACGACAGAATATTAACCACAAAATCCAGAAAAAACACATAAATTATTCATTTAATTGCGACTCATTGAGTGAAATAAGTATTTTATATTAAGGTCATGCAGTGGTCCAGCCAGCTAAGGCAGAGAAAGGCTGGCTTTGTTTAAATCGTTTGTATTAAACCCGTCTGGGACTCTGTTATGTAACAATCTTGGATATTTACACAAAATGCAAAACGGAGCAAATTTTCTATGACTGGGACCGTTGTGTCTAATTGTTGATCCATTCCAGAATTGTGTGTGTGTGTGTGTGTATATATATATATATATATATATATATATATATATATATTTTTTTTTTTTTTTTTCTTTGTGTTTTAAATTTCAGGCCATACAGTGCGTAATATTCAGGCCTTTGCGGTGCTCCAAAACGCCTTTCTACGGGCCAAAACAAGCCGCCTGGCGTGCATGCTCCTGGACGCCATCGGAAACATCTACACAGCCGAACCGGCCAACTATTTCATCCTAGAGTCGCAGCACACGCTGTCTCAGTTTGCAGAGCGTGTGGCCAAGCTCCCCGAGGCTCAGACAAAGTACTTTGAGCTGCTGGAATTTGTAGTGTTCAGCCTCAACTATGTGCCGTGTAAGGAACTCTTCAGCGTTAGCGTGCTCCTCAAATCGAGCACTTCGCACGCCTGCAGCATCACCGCCGTACGGACGCTGCTGAAGCTGGCCAGGCACGACCCGGTGTTCAGCGACGTGCTGCGGGAGGTCGGACTGCTGGAGGTGCTGGTCAACCTGCTGCACAAGTACGCGGCATTGCTCAAAGAACCGCCCTCACAACAGCAACCACACAGTAACGACCAAGGTGAACTGCTTCTTTAGTTTTCTTTTACTTAACTATTTTACTGGATCACAGTTGTAATCCCGTCTAATATCGACCTCTGTCCTCTCGCTCTGTGTTTCCTTCCATGTTTAGCTGACTGCAAAAACAACACTGTGGCTGAGGAGCAGAAGCAGTTGGCCTGGCTGGTGATGGAGACGCTGACTGTGCTCCTGCAGGGCTCCAACACCACCAACACTAACGCAGGTAAACTCATGCACAGAACAGTTTCTTAAAAAGCATAAATGGTAAATGGCCTGCATTTGTATAGCGCTTTACTAGTCCCTATGGACCCTAAAGCGCTTTACACATCCAGTCACACACACATCCACACACTGGTGATGGCAGCTACATTGTAGCACAGCCACCCTGGGGCGCACTGACAGAGGCGAGGCTGCCGGACACTGGCGCCACCGGGCCCTCTGACCACCACCAGTAGGCAACGGGTGAAGTGTCTTGCCCAAGGACACAACGACCGAGACCGTCCAAGCCGGGGCTCGAACCGGCAACCTTCCGGTTACAAGGCGAACTCCCAACTCTTGAGCCACGATCGCAGCACTTTAAATGAAATCCACACAGAAATGTTTTTAGTTATGTGGAGGGAATAATTATAGATTAATATGGACTTTGGAGGCACAACTAGATTTAATGTCCCTCAGTAATTAATTTCTTAAGTACCTGATTCTTATCATATAGCCAAGCTTAAAGCGTCAGTGCTATCAATCAATAGAAACAATAATAAAAAAAGTTTTAAAGAAAAATGACACGACTTTGTGTCTCTATAAGGTCCTGCTGGGTCAAATGCTTGTGAGTCTCATCTCTTATGCTGCTTTTCACTAAATCAGATCTTTTCAGTGCAAATAATGTCTCCTGAAAAAACGCCAAATTACTAAAATGCAGACTGTAGCTTTAAAATTAACTAATACACACTCCATTCCCCATCCTTACCGACGTGTCCTTGAGCAAGACATTGATTCTGCATCTCCAGGATGACGTGCCTTGAACTCTGACCTCCCTGTTGAAGTGGAAAGGAAAGAGTTTTCCACTAGGGATGAATAAATGATGTTATTGCATTTATTTTACACGCTCATCGTTCGTCGGTCAGCTGTAGAAATGCAGTGAATCACAAGCATAAGCAGCAGTGAGAACACTGACAGCTCACAGCGCCGTTTGACCTTGATGATGACGACCGGGTGGTTCGGTGAGGACGACGATGATGTGTGTAATATTTGGAGCGCTTCACTCTGACACATTGATTACATTTACATTTTACGCTTGATCCTCCTCAGCTGGCCTGGAGAGACTTGAGCAAGATTAGAAAGAAATGATAGTAATGGGACTGCTCAAGGTTTTTATATTTGCAGATAAACTTAAATAAATATCAAGAAGGTTACAAAAAATATTTTTCAGTAAAGCATTTATCAAATGGGTTTTTAAGAAGAAGTTTGAACATGCCAAAACGTTCCTTATAAATGTTTAAAAGAAGGATCTAAGGTTATTTGTGCATAACTTCATAATTTTCATTTTACAAATCAAATGGGAAATTGAAAGAGACGAGTATTCTGGTGATTCTGGGGCCCAGTTGGTCCCTTGGAGCAACAACCAAATCTTCAAGGCTTGCAGTGAATGAAAGTATTTAAAGGTGCACTCTCTAGTTTTTTTTTTAAAGGTAATTTAATAGAAGAAAAAGGAAACTGTACATAGAATAGTGTGATTGCATCTTCCAATGATGCATTCTCATAAACTCAGAATTAATTCATTACAAATACATTGGAGCTGGTTTGTGGATTGTGGAAGCCACCATGTTACCCACACCGTATTTGAATCCTGTGGCCAGAAGGAAATCTCCTGTTTCACTAATTGTGTTTTACATGTGGTTAAAGTTTGGCCATACACGCAGTACATCAAAGGCAGAAAAGAGGTGTCCGAATGCCATGTAAGAGACATTTAAATTTGTGTCTGCACCTTCAGACTAAAGATATAAAGCATCATACCCATGTTTTATCATCAGAGAAGGAGTCCTCTTCACCAAATGAACAAAAATGTGATGAAAGCGTCACTAGCGTAGTCTCAAATCTGTCAGCAGATTAGATTTGCCATCCTCACGTCTCCAGACAGCTGATAAGAGCCGGCTAAACAACAAGTTATGAGCTAGCATCATGGCAGCTAAAAATCACACTTACCTCTGATTAACAGTTGAGCTACATTTTCACATCATATAAGACTTTATTAACTAAGCTTCCAAGTCCAGCAGAGGAACATCCACGTCACAGATGGTTGAACTCTGGCTGACAGTAGCGAACAATGGCTAACAGCGACTAACATTAGCTAACAGCGGCAAAAAAACACACAACAGTTCAGCGCGTCCTCAGCGTGTACATTAATTGTGACTCAACTTTAGAGCCGACCGCAGTAAAACTTGGATGTAGTCTTTATTATGTTGCAACCACAGGTTCTTAGTACTCTGAAATCTACCCATCAGCAACAAACTGCTTTATTCATTAATTGACCTGATTTCATTATGTTTTGTGTTTTCTTCTTTTCTTGCAGCTCTGTTCAGAGAGTTCGGTGGAGCGCGTTGCGTTCACAACATCGTGAAGTACCGCCAGTGTCGCGAACACGCTTTGCTCATCATCCAGCAGCTTGTCCTGTCGCCCAGCGGCGACGACGACATGGGAACGTTGCTGGGCCTCATGCACTCTGCACCGCCCAGTGAGCTGCAGCTGAAGACAGACATACTGAGGGTAACGGCTCACGCCACTCATTCGTCTTCTTTTTGTTTTAATCAATATTGTCGAAGCGCTTTCTGCTGGGATTCACCACTTATATTTTTTTAATTTGTGCAGTTTGTGTCTTTTTACATTTACTTCTGCTGAATTTGTTTTAGTAGACATTTAAAAAAAACCCGTCTGTGAATTTGAGTGAGATGGCTCAGGAAAGGAAAGTCTGTAATTTAAAAAATCAATATTCATTTGAAGCCCTGCATACAGTAATTGCTTCAAACAAGGTGCACTGAGAGCTAGGTGCACATAAAAGCATACACTACACTCACATTCACTCACACACAGACAGGATGTGAGCGAGGCTCATCTGCTGAAGCGTAATTGCATTTTCAGATTCCACTCCTTCAAACGAGGTTATTCACATGCCGAGGCTTTACTTGGATTAACCCGTCAGCATTTTACTCCAATTCCGTTAATCAGGGATTTTAATTATCGCCCTAAAAAGGATTCCAAAGAACTCATATCAAATCTGGTTTGACTTTAATAATTTTCCTCCCTCTTCTTCAGAGTTTAAGTATCACTTACACTAACGCACTGCAGACCCTCTAAGAGATACCACCCTTGTGAAGGTGTCCACGTATATATCTCGAGAGAGAACAGCCTGTCCCTAAAGCCTCCCCATGGCTGGTAAACTTAACACCCCAAAAGCCAAGTTTTATGTGCGTATAGATGTACCCTGGTGGCAATTTCCCAGGAAGAGGATGTCTTTAACATCCTGTGATTGGTTTTAAAAGCATTGTGCTGAGTCTGTAAGTCTTCTAAAGTAGCAGGAAACAGCTGGATCAGTGGTGCAACGTGTAACAGTTTTTACTTCTCCTTTATTCACTGTCCCTCCAGTGGGACATGTTTATAGGTCCCAGCTATACTCATTACTTTTCTAGCTGTAATTTTGAGAAATGGGCGATGGGAAATGTGAAAATCCAGTGCAGTGATTTCTCAGTACTGGGATGCAATTCTCTGTGAGATTTCACTGGTGGCGTGTTCCTTAGCAACAAAACATGGGATGTTCTTAGTTTTTCTTATTGCATCTAGGTGAAAAGCTAAGAACATCCCATGATTCAGTGTCTTGTAGAAGCCTTTCCCCTTTACAGCTTCAGTTCATTTCACGTTTGCAGACAGAAGTTTTTGCACAGCTCTCTTAACGTCCCACCAGTGTTTCAAAAGAAAAGACTTCATTGAGTTTTTTCTTTTGCTGCAGAGTTTGGGATCTGTCTTCTGTTGCATGGCCCAGTTTTAATGGTGGCCTCACGTTTGACTGTAGGACACTTTGGTACTGGTGACTTCAAGGTGCCAGGTCGTGTGGCTGCAAAGCAAACATAAGTCATCGCCCCTCCACCACCGTGCTGACATACTGCACAGTAGTATGACGTGTTTGTGTTAATATGGTGTCAGGCGTGGCGCTGTGCATTATGCCCCACGTAGTACACTCATTTTCATCAACTATGGAATAGTTTTAAGATTGAATTTGGTTAATGCAGTCCGTCTTCTGCTCTCCACACTGACGTCCTGGTGTTTAAAGAGTTATTTTTCCTCACGTTACCATTACAAGTGTATAAAAATAATGTATTGATTGTTTTCAGATATCCACGACTGTCAAGTTAGCCTGAGTAACATTAGTACCAGTACTTCTTTAGTTTGTTATATTCTTGACCGAAATACTGCACATGTACTTATTGCAGTATGCAGAGAAGCATGCATCATTTAGTTGTGCATCGCATGCTTCCATCATTTTTACTTCAGAGGTGATGATATTAAAAAGCTCCCGGTGGTGCTGTTTATTTTTTATTGACACCGCACGTCACCGGTGTCATTCAAAAGCTTCACCTGCTGTCGGTTGCAGACATTTTTCTCCCTGTTTGCCAATTAAAACCTTTGCCTGTCATAGTCGCTCTGTGTTCTCAGGCATTTTTTTTTTTTTTTTTTTACCTCCCCAGACGCATATCTAGGTTACAGTTTGATGTTTCAGTTTGGTCGCTTGCAAATGCAAACCATAAAAACCGAGTCGGTGCAGCGAGGCGAAGAAACCCAGAGGGGCTCATAAATATGTCCCTGAAAAAGAACAATGAGAGGAAAAATGAGTTGATGAATAGAAATGTGATTGAAGGGGTTGACAAAAAATAAATGAGATGAAAAATCAAGACAGGAGAAAATAACTGAGCAAGTTATAAAGTAAATAAGTGGGAGTTCAGGTCTGTCAGGGAAGGAGAAACATGGCGTGTGACATCGTCAGAAGACATTACGCATCAAGCTACGTTAGCTAAAGCAAAAACAGTAGCGTTTGTAGACGTGTCCGTCTGTAAAAATCCCAATGAAATAATCCTTCCTCTCTTCAGGCTTTGTTATCCGTGCTGCGAGAGAGTCACCGCACTCGGACGGTGTTCCGCAAGGTGGGCGGCTTCGTCTACGTCACCTCGCTTCTGGTGGCCATGGAGCGCTCGCTGTGTCAGCCGCTGCGACACGGCTGGGAGCGCGTGAACCAGAACCAGGTTTTTGAGCTCCTGCACACAGTCTTCTGCACGCTCACCGCCGCCATGCGCTACGAGCCAGCCAACTCGCACTTCTTCCGTACGGAGATCCAGTACGAGAAGCTGGCCGACGCGGTCAGGTAAGGACCGCCTGTTCAGGAAAGAAGACGTTTTGTTTTGTGGACACAACACACTGAGCAGTCGAGTAGACCACAGTTTGTCAGAAAAACATCCAGATAGTTGAAGTTGAGTGAAATTAAGACTTTTGAACGTGTTATGATTGTTTGTATGAGTATGGTTGTCCTCTTGCCTTCTCCTAACAACTGCTCGCCGTCCTCCAGGCTGCTGGGCTGTTTCTCAGACACTAAGAAGCTGGGCCCCACAAGTGTGTTCCCCTCTAACGCTCAGCCTTTCCAGAGGCTCCTGGAGGACGAGGCCGTCCCTGGAGGCTGTGCAGGAGACAGTGTCTGCCCTACGCTCAAGCACTGCAGCAAGCTCTTCATCTATCTGTACAAGATGGCCACAGATTCTTTTGACAGGTCAGCAAAGCAAAGACCCAACAGTACAGCTTTGTTAGGAACATTTATTCAAGATTAATAATAAATATAGCTCTAAATGCACAATCTGTATGTTATAAGTTCACCATCCTCTCTTCACACAATAACCAGCAGATATAATATCCAGCTGTCAGCAGTGTGCATATTGCACCACTGTGAAACCCCTGAAAGTGTGGCTGCCCGCTCACACACGTGCAGTATAACATAGAAGCTGCACAGCCTGGTGGTGCTGTCATGTTTTCCAGAATTCGTGACATTTCAGCTGTCAAATATTCCAAACTTCAGTGCGCCTACGATTCCTCTGCAAACAAAAGAAACTCTCAAGACAGTCACTTTGTTGTTTGCTCTTTGTGACAGATTGTAGTTGCTTAGTTTGAGCTCGAATTGAGTTGAAGATATGTTAATTTTCTGGATAATTACAGTCCATCTACATGTGTGCACCACAAAGGTCTAAAACAAACTTTAAACTTTGTGATTTCTTATCCATATTTAGTAATGCAGTTATTAAAGTAATCTCCTCACGCTACATGCCAGGATCATGTGTAGGTGGCGTTGTGCATGTGCCCCAGCCGGAGCTCTGATCCTGTTTTCTCTGTCACTTTTCCACTAACAACCTCTTCCCCTTCTTTTCTCTCTTTCTGTTTCTCTTCCTTTAACCTCTGGCGCTGTCTGGCTGTTCATCCTCGGTCTGGCCCATCTGCACGGCCGTGTGTGTGTGCATGCCTGTGTCTGAATGTGTGCGCGCGTGACGCGATGCAGTCGTGCGGAGCAGGTGCCTCCCTGCCTGACTCACGAGACCTCACTGCCCTCCCCGTGGGGCACGCCAGCACTCGCCAGGAAGAGGTAGCTACAGCGCTCTGTCACTTTCCTCACCCTCATCCCTCCTTCTCTGTCATGCTTACCTTCAGTAGATACTAAAAGAGACCTGCTGTGTGCCAGAATAACCACTGATCCGTTAACTGTCACATAGAGCTACTTTTAGCTGTTTTACAGGAATTAAACTTGTTTCCTCATTTTTAAAACGGACACATATGAACATTAAAGAGGACCTAATGCTTTTTCTGCTCATAGTAATCATGCCCAAAGTGCTGGTAATCCATGTGAGACACTCAGGCTTCAGGGTGCTCTGAACACACAGTGTCAGACAGTTTTTTTTACTCTTTGATTTTTATGATGCCGTAGAGCACAGACGCACTCACTCACCGACTGTTCCCCTTTGTGAGGGGCAGCCAATTAGAAGAAGGGCGACTTAAAGGGAGAGCAAGGAGCTAAAGCAGCTTAATTTAGATGAAGTGAGTGCATAGACCAACGGCCAGTATACGATTTATTAAACCACCACAAAGTGTGCGGTTTGTGCCATAGATGCACTAAACACTGCTGTAATTAGTAATTACTCCCTATAATTCTCTAATAGTTTATGTGGAACGTCAATGCTAAAATATAATTATTATTGTTGTTCATTAATTTTTTAAATTTTTTACAAAAAAAATCACAAGAAAGCGAAACTATTTTTTGTTATTAAGATGCCAAATTATAGTTATTTACACTTAATTTCTCTTTTTTCAGAGGACAGTGTGAAACATGTTTTTGACAGATTCCTAAAATACTTGTTTTCTTCTGTTTATGACAGCTGGTCTAATAAATTTGTTGAGCTCAGTAAATAAGGATAATTTTAACCGTGACTCATTAGAGGTTTACTCTGGTAGACGAGAAGAAGAACAGCATATTATATGGCCTTTAAAATGAAGCACTATTCATGAGTAGTTTTAAAGACACAACTATATTACCTGTGGTGTCCAGAGGCTTAGAGATCATCCACAACATCATACTCAAACTGTTTTATCAGATTCAAACTTTATGATTTTCGCTGCCAAAAGAGTGCAGCAGATATTTCAGCATCTACAGAAAATGACAAGTCAGTGAGTCACAGTCATCTGTTTAGCAGTAAGTGATGTCGTGCAAGAAAAATGTATTTTTTGGTAAATGCAGTTTTCTCTGTGTGTTTTGACTCTTCGTTCACACGTAAATGCTGATTTGAAAGCCTGAAAATGAAGCACGGACAAAAGAAGATCCTGATTAGATGTTACTGGCTTCATTTCTTTGAAACAGGGTGTTGGCCTTGACCTTTTTAAAAAACAAATTAATACTGGAGGTGATTTAAAGTAGTAGAATGACTAAAACAGTAGTTCAAGCTCTTAGCTGCATACACAAACTGCTTTAAATGAATTCATGTTTTGTTGCGACCCCCGCTGAGACGTTTCTCCACACTGTCAGACAGATTCAGTCTAAATTACTGTGCGTTTTTCTTCTCATCACATTCCTCCTGTGCTCCTCTGTCCTCTCTTCTATCTGCTGAAATTGCCCCTCTCTCTCTAAAAACCCAATCTCTGCTCCTATTTGAATTTCATTACAAAGGGAAAACTGGTCGGGACATTTTAAATGTGCTCTGCTGTCTGCTGTCAAGGTGAGGCCGAGGGTCTCTCCCCTGCAGACTTCTCCCCCTCCGCCTGTCTGGATCGGCTCCAACACTGCATATTCATGAGGAGGACTAATTTGACAATTAGAGATGATGGGGCACTCGTCCTTGCTAATGCACTTCATTATAAGATCTTCTTTGTGGATTTAATAGCGTCGCAGTTGCTTCCTGTGTTTTTACTTCAGTTTCAACAAGTCTGTTTATGATCGGAAGCCTTAGTTTACTCAGGTTTATTTGGCAGCCTGAATAATATGAAGAAAGTTGCTAAATACTTAATTTTTTTCATTGTTCCATAAAAACAAAAGCTTGTCTGGTGTCATTTTGCTGCTCAGCTCAAACAGCGAGTTTTGCCTTGAAGAACATGGCGGTGATTGTGATGTGCAAATTGCAGCAATCAGCGCCGTGATCATCATGTTTATGACAGTGACATGAAAAAGCTGTTCTTGTTTTTTTTTAATGTTCTTTAGTCTGAAAAAGGAACTCTTTCAGTTGCACGCTAGGATACCTCATGTTTTTAGACCGTGTCCACGCTGAGCCAGCTAAATCTGAAACAGCAGCGTGAAAATAAAGCAAGATTTTACACTTTAAGCTTTAAGTCTCCATTTACACAAAACACCTGACAGGAAACACGGGGGTGCCTGGGCCACAGTAATCAGGCATTGTGAGAATAAATCAGATTCATAATGTTTGCACCGATTCAGTTTTTCTGTTCATTTGTTTAAATATAGCACCAATACACCTCACCAGTAACATCGAGGTGCTTTATTCTCCAAGTTTAAGACCTTACCTTATTAGTTAAAAGCTCCAATAATCCCCTATATCATCTGCTGAAGGGAAAGAGAAAAGAGAAAGGAAAAAAGAGTGAGAAAAGGACGAGGAGTAGACGAGGTTAATGCTACATAAAGGCCTCGTCTCCAGCCGGTGGATGGCCGCCCCCCCCTGAGCCTGCTTCTGCCGGAGGCTTCTTCCTGTAAAACAAGAGTTTTTCCGTCCCGCTGTTGTCAAGTGTCGCTCAAAGGGGGTCGTTTCTGTATTAGTCTACGGTCTTTAACTTACAATATGAGGGGTCTTAAGCGAACTGTTGTTGCGATCATATAAATGAAATGGAAGAAAATTAAAATTGATTTAAAATGAAAAGTGGGTGATTCCTTAGCCTAATCTTAAAGTAGAGAGGGTGCCCGTCTGGGTGGTTACGGAGGACGGGGTGATAACTGAAAGCTCTGCCTCACGTCCCACTTTTAGAAACCACAAATAATTGTGCAGAGTGAGAATGAAGTACTCTGTTGGGATAATATTATATTAACAGGTCTTTAAGGTATGACCTGCACTCATAAAGGTTTGTAATCCCTGAAAACCTGACCGGCTTAGTCTTGGTTTCCTCCTCTGTAGCTTGTGTGAGCTCTAACCACCTTCAGCACAGCTGGCGTTTACCAAAGCATGTTGCTTCCATTACACTGCATTTATCACTGAATCAGGCGAACTCTGCTTTTAATGATTTTCTAATGTATAGTTGAGAACTTCACAGATTAAACAAAAAGAAATCAGAACAAATAATGAAATAAATCAGCAACTCAAAGCCGAGTTAGAAACTACTAGGAGGCAAACATAAGGAGATTTTTATGTTTTATCCGGCAGCGGATAATCAATTAAACGAGTGATTCGATTCTGAAGAATCCAAAAACAGTTTAAAGAATCCACCAGCTGCTGTGAACATCAACAGTCTGGTTCATTTTCTTGCCCCCCAGCGTTTTATGCTGACTGTAACCTTTCCAGCTCTGCATTTCTCCTGGGGAGGGATTTGCATCGCAGTAACACACCTATTTTGCCTAATTGCCCGAGTGCAGGCCCCTGCACATCTCCTACTCTCTGCTGCCTGCACAGTGGGGGGTGGAGGGTAGGGGGCTTGTTGCTTTGGATGGGACTGTAGCCATCTGACACCTCGATCTCTGAAGTGTGCAAAGAACTCGACTGGTGTTGACTAAAGTTACAGTCGGTGTTAAATACAATGCTTACACTGATCAGTGTTGGGAGGAGAGCAAGGTTTCCCCCTGAGCCCTGGAAGATCCTGCGACTTTGATTATGAATAAGATTTTGTGTTTTTGTGAGCTACTTACATATTTTACAGCAGAGCAGGAGTTGTAAACAGTTGCGACTCGAGTGGTTTAGAGAGTAAACAAACTTCCATTAACGGGGACAATCAGGCTTCTCCGTGGCCAAAAACTCAACATTCTGATCCTTTATGAAAAGAAAAGTTTATATTTACAGGAGCAAAGTTTTCACAGTATTTTTACCTTTTGTTTCTGTGTGAAATGTTATGTGAATATTTTCATGCAGCTTGCTTTGAAAAAGCCAATTTTGACTTCCCTCTCTTCCTTTGTGCTCCCAGACACGGTTACTACGGCACGTCGGGGCCCCCTGCACCAGCGAAAGCCCTGACTGACCTGAAGCTCCACTTAACGAACTCCTCCCACCCCATTTCCTCATCGTCCTCAACAGACATGGTGGTCATTCACCCAGGGGCCGTGCTGGCCATGGTGGACCTGCTGCCCTCCGTCTCCTCTGACAGCCAGCCAGAGGTGAGGAAATGAAAGGCAATGTGCTTCCTGTCAAAGTGGGTGAAGGGATTCGATGGCAGGCAGGAAGTGCCTTTTTTCAGTTGGGTTTTTCACGTCAGACGGCAGCCAGACAGTGTGAGTCAGCTACATATGTGTGTTTTAGGGGAAAGTCAGTCGTATTGAATGATTACATGCAGGTAATTAACTTACTAATCAGTGAATTGCCCAAAGCACCCTCTCACAATTTCCTGATTTTGCTTATTTTTGCCTCTTTACAGGGCGATTTAAACTAAGCTTAAGTCTTAGTCTTGGTTTTAACGTCTAGCTCTCCAACTTTCTGCTCCTCCCAGCATGCCCTCGACCTGCAGCTGGCAGTCGCCAACATCCTGCAGCTCCTGGTGAACAGCGAGAGGAACCAGCAGGTGTTGTGTGAAGCCTGCCACCATCAGCGACTGTTGCAGCGCTGCAGCCAGGCCCTCAGCGATGAAGACCACCCTCTGCACCCGCCGCTGCAGAGGATGTTCGAGAGGCTGGCCTCGCAGGCCCTGCAGCCGATAGCACTCAGGTACTGAAGCTGGCCATGTTGATAACATGATGTAGGCACCAACAAACCTAAACTGAGAAGCTTCAACACTGAAATGCTGCCCCAACAATGACTGTTTCAGATGATAATAAAGAGATTAAAATAAAAGCATAAAAGCAAGACAACTCAAACAAATATTTTAACTATTATTCTTTTTTTTTTTTTGAAAATCTAAATGAAGTTTCAGATGAAATCCTTGACTAACATCACAGAAACACACAAGGTCAGATTAGGTGAGTCTGGCTAACATCAGCGGTGCTATCGCCAGCTGACACCTGCACAGTCCGTTTACTCTGACACAGCCTTTCTTTTTCCAGATCAAAGAATGCAGTCCCAGCTGGAGCCAATCAACATCTTCTATATTAATAAAATATGAATTATTAGTCTAACTAATTACTATTTATACTACAACCTTAAACCCAACCTCAGACCCCCTTAACCAACATTACATCAAACCCAAATCTTTATGAGGCTTTCTCTCAGACTCTTAATTCTAAGCACAATAAACCTCTGATGCACACTGTTTCATGAGGTACTTTACTGCTGATGGAACAGAATCAGCAACCAGGTTTAAATAGTGAACAAATGCATCACATGAAAACAGATTTATCTGTGGTGAAGTAAGATATATAAAGTATTAGAGACAAAAAAGAAAAGGCAGTGCGTTACTTTGCTTTATGGAGGTCCATCACTGTCCATAACTGTTAGACGGAGGAGGGATCTAAATCTCATTCATAACCAAATATCGGTCCAGGTTATTATTTCCACATGAAGAAAAGAAAGCCTTAATTAATAATTATTTAATTATTCATTCATTCATTAACATCCCAGCGTGTGCAGTTTAAAGTCTCAGAGAGAAGGTCGGCTGTTCAGGGAAAGTTGACGTTCAGCTGTTTCTTGGTTGTAGCTGGTTTTTTAAATTGGTTTTAGTCATGTTTGTGACACGTGTCTAACATTATTTTTAAGTTCGATTTTTTTTTTTTTACTCCATTTAACCAGTAAATAAGAAACCAAAGGACAGACCCACAAAAACCTGAGAACAATGAAGAGATGTAATACCTCACATTCAGGGTTTTTTAAACATTAAAGTGTTTGTCTGGACTTTTCTGCACAGACCTGAGCTTGGAGCAAATAATATTTTATGAACAAAATCATTTTGTTCTTGGAAAGCAGTTTTGTTTTTTTATCATGCTAATGTGCATTTGCATTGTCGGGTTTCACTGAATGAAGACTGATTTTATATGCAGGCAAAACGGAGTGATTCTCATTTCCCGCTTGACTTGTTACGTGAGATGGGAGATTGGGGTTGAGGGACAAGACTGAAAGTTATTTGACATGCACATGGTTGGTTGTTTTCATATGTTAATGCGGCCTGCCTGGCTCACATTCTCTCCCTCCAGCTGGATTTATGCTGGGGGTACACGTATCGCTGTCTGTCAGCCTGTTCCCCATCCTTCCCTTCATTCCCCCCCCCCCTCCCTGTCAGGCCTACCCTTCATATTTCCACTCCTCTTATTCTTTTCTTCTTCCCATTTGTATTTTGTTTCTGCTCTGTCAACATCAGCCAGCAGCAAAGCTCCAGAGTCTTTCTGCCTCCTCGGTGCCGCTCTGATATCGTCTGCTTCCAGCCGCTGGTGTCGCACATCGAGCGCTCTGACAGCAGACGCAAACAATCACAGCAACACTTTGCATTCGTGTCACTTACATGCCGGTCAACCATGTCACTGACTTTGAGACAGACAGAAAATGCTGTAAACCTCAGCTTTTTGAGGAGCGGAAGTAACTGCTGACTTAACAAACTGCATCCAATTAGGATGTGCTTCACTGCTTAAGGAGAACATAAAGGACATAGTATGGCAGGGGGACCCTGTGGGAGTGCAACGACTAAACCCAGCAGTTGTTTTTAATTGGTTATGTAATAGTGTCACTGAAAAACAGGAATGCGCCTAAAAGAGTACAATAGGCCTCGAGGCTCATGCTTTACACGAGCACGGCCCAGGTACTATATTTAAAAGATTTCTGCATCCTTAATGGCAAAAGTTTGGACACCAGTTTGTACCTTTCATTTCTGGGAAGGTTTCACTTATGGCTGAGGACCATCTATGTGCATATTAGGGAGCGTATCTGCAAAATGTGCATTTGGGTATAGAAGTAATCACTTTTGAAAAACACCTCCGTGTTGATGCCGAGCCAAATGCATGCTCACTTCCTCCTTCCACATGTTGTTAATAGGATGATTGAAGTGTGAAGGCAAGCTTTAGTTTAGTTCCTTGCCTAAACAAAGGCGCTCTTCTCAAAGCCACTGAAAGGACTTTTGGATTTTCAGTAACAGTGGGGGGGAAACAAAGGCTGAGGTTATTTTAAAACAGGAGCGCTACTTAAATAAGGTTAATTAAACTGAAATAAAGGAAGTTCAGCAGTGATACTGGCCTAATTGTTTTTTCTTTGTTCTTTCTTTATTCCTAACTTCCTGCTTATCTTCCCCTTCAGGGAGTTCTTACGGCTCGGGAACCCGCTGAACTGTGGCGCCTGGGACAAGAAGCTGTTGAAGAACTACCGGGTCCACAAACCGAGCTCTCTCAGCTACGACGCCGAGATGAGAAGTAAGATTGTAACATTCGATCATTGTACTCACTGTTCCACAGATCTCCGGTGAAATATTCCTACAAGTGTTTTTTGTCAGAGATATTAAATAAAACACAAGTCGGGTTTTGGTGTTCTTATCAGCTGTCAGTCGGTTACACTTACCAAGTGCATAGACTGGATCATACCAACTACACACACTGCATCCACACAGATAGAATCTATCCCAGGATAAAGTATTAAACTGCCTGCATAAGTATTTGTTATAGTTGGGTTACAGGCCTCAAACGTATTATTAAAGTGCCGACTAAAAGGTAACCACCTTAGAAACCTCTGTGTTTCTGTTTTATCACCTATCACACAACGTTCTTTGGTATTAGTCGAACAAATATAGTTTCTTATACCGACACAGGTAAAATTCTCACTTTGTAATAGCTGAGAATTGAAGAGCTCTTTTCACAGCAGCCTTCCAAGTGCAGCTATGAAGGATGTGCCACCTGGGAGCGATTCCCATCTGCCGTTGTGATGCAGGCTTCTCCTGGGAGAAAGTGTCATTTTTATTTATTTATTTTTTAACAAAAGCTTTAAAAAAAAAGGAGAATCATCTTTTCTTTGCTCTATGATGAATTCCCCAAAGAATAACATCTGATGTTAGAGTATGAGCTTTGCTTAGTTCCTTAACGCCAGATTAAAATGCTCAGATGGTCCGTGTGCTTTCAGAGTGGTCGGAGGAACAATCGGAATTAATTACGTATGAACTTTACAATTTATCCAGAGCTCCTCATTTCCGTGCCGGATCAAAGATAGAAGGCAAACCTAATCAGGTGTCCTTCCTTGCATCCGTGTTGTTAGCCGCTTATCCAGTTTGGGATCTCGTGAGCGCTGGAGTTGATCCCAGCTGTCACAGGCTGAGAAGCGGCGTGAAGCCTGAGTATCAAATGGCTAACATGGCGACACAGATGAGCACGCTCATATCCACCCCTCCTACCAATTAAATCTTCCTGTAATGGTTATTTATATGTTATATATATTCAGACAGCAGCTGACAGTAGACAGAATGCAGCTATGACTCGAGGACTTACAGATACACTAATTAGCACGTGGCGTCATTTCAACGTGCTTTAGCTGCTTTTCATTTCGTTGCTTTTTGGAAGCAGGAAGTTGTTAGAGCGGTCTTCTTGTCCACTGATTAAAGCGACGTGTAAACTCCATGTTTAAACAAAGATCGGCTCGCCTCTGTGAATGTAATGCAAATGGCTTGTTCCCTTTCAGTCGATTCACTCGGTACAACACATAAGTATGGGATATCACGCCCTCGCGTGTCCTGGCTGAAGAAACCTTTATTCACGCCTTTACGGCAGATGACGTGTGATGACACGCGCAAGGCCCCGCCCGCACATATAGCCGCTGCCATCACCGTCATCCCTCAGTTCTTACGCTCTTCACCTCGCTGAGAACACCTCTGCTGAGTTGGGCTAGCTAGCTACTGCTAGTTAGCTCCGTTGTCTGCCAACTTGAACCTAGCTTAACTGCCCCTGTTGGTGTTAGCCTCCACCGCCCAGCTGGTGCGTAGGCTGCCCGCGGAGCGCTATTTTCAAGTTTTTCTTGTGCAGCGTTTCGCTTTGCGTTTTGGGAATGGACTCCAAACCGAAGCGAGCAAAGCAGAAATCTTCTGTTCGCCCCTGTCCTCAGGGATGTGGTTTCTCTTTGCACGACAGCGACCAGCACGATGCCTGCCCTGTCTGCCTGGGGATCGTCCACGCTAGGAGAGCGTTGACGGAGCCCGAAGCTTGTGCGTTTTGTCGCCAGCTCCGACGCTCGACCCTGGAAAGACGGGTGACGTTTGTGGAAAGAGTGCTGGGACGCTCGGCTGTCGCACGGCATGACCCTCTTCTTTCCGAGTCTGGAGCCCCGGCTTCGTCCGAGTCCGAAGACGAAAATTTTCAGGTCGATGTCCCCGCGATTAGCTGGGCTGACCACATGGAATACGTTGACGGGTTAGCCGATGACGGACCGGAACCATGCAGGAGCGCTGACGGGCTTCAGCCTGGGTTGAAGCCCGCCAGCGCTCCCCAGGAAGACGATGACGTGCTGGACATCGGCCTGGACATCCATGGTTTGTCGGAGGATGAGCAGGAGAGCTCATTGTCGACCCAATATGCCGCCGCTGCTGCGCCGGTCGGCCACGATGACACCTCTCTTTTCTCCCTGTTTCGCCGTGCCGCTGAGAAGCTGCAGGTGGACTGGCCCTCTCCTCCACCAGCTCGGAAGCCGTCGCGGTTTGCGGGTTTTTTCCTTCCACCGGAGCCCGCAACGGCCAAAAACTGCCTCCCCATGTTCCCAGACTTTCTCTGCGAGCTAACAGCGTCATGGGACAAACCTCTGTCTACCCGCGTCACTGTGCCCGGCTATGGACAGTACATGGAATTGGACGGCGCCGAGGGAGCTGGTTTAGCTAACCCACCCCCTATGGAGCCGTCTCTGGCTGCTTATCTGGCCCCGTCCCATAACCATGGTGTCGGTGGCCCCGCAACTCTGCCGTCCAAGCACTGCAGATTCTCGGCCTCGCAGCTGGAGAAGATTTATCGGGCTCAGGCCGGCACCGCTCGAGCCATGAGCTCCGTCACCATGCTCCAGACGTACCAAGCAATGTGCCTGGCGGAGCTTGGATCGCTGGTTCCGGAGGACAGCCCGCTGTCACCTCTTCTTAACGAGGTTAGAGTCACCACGGATTACATCCTCCGTGCGTCTCGCTGTGCAGCGCTCTCCCTGGGCAGAGGGATGGCTTCGACAGTGGTGGCGCAGAGGCACCTGTGGCTGACCCTCTCCGACGTCCCTGATAGAGACAGAGCTGTGTATCTGGACGCACCAGTGTCTGCGGCTGGGTTATTCGGACATTCACTTGAAGCCATTCAGGCTAGATTCGATCTGAGGAAGAAGCAGACGGAAGCTCTGCGCGACATCATCCCCAGACGCCAGCCCCAGCCCAAGCCCACTGCTAGCTCTCACAGGCCCGCCGCTCCTCTGACAGCTGGCAAGAGACCGGCGCCCACTGCTGGAGTGGGAGGGCCGCCGGCGAGAGCACGTACTCCGGCCCGAGCTCCACGCCAGTCGGCCTGGGGCAAAGGCCCTCCCCCGGGCCCCCGACGGGACCCGACGCCCAGGAGGAAGAAGCCTCAGCCCTCCTAGCTGTGATTGCGAGTGGGGAAGGGATCCGGCAGCAGGGAGACGCTGCTCTTACCCCTCTGTTGCCGCACAAGAGGTGCCGCTTAAGTTCTGTTCAGGTTGTCAGCCCCAGAAGGCGCTGCACTTCCCTATCGCGGTCTCCCAAGCACATAACCCCTGCACACGGTTCAGATGTGTTGAATGTTCAAGCGGCCACATCGAGTGTTCCCGCTGTTTTTCATTGTTATGCCCCGGAAAAGGTGCACCCAACAAAATGTATAAATGTACATGTTCCCATGTTGCAATCAATAAAGAGTGTTGTTTACTCTCAAACAATCTCAAATGCTCAACCTGCAGGCGAAATGAGCCAGGTCAGGCAGGGGATGCAGTCCCCTGCAGACACACTGGGGGGCGACGGCGCCCCGCCGTCAGTGCTGCAGGCCAGCCGGCTGGCTGCTCACTTCCCTCAGTGGCGCGCTTGCGCCCCCTCTCCGTGGGTGCTGCAAACCGTTGCCATGGGTTACCGGTTGCAGTTCCGGGTCAAGCCGCCTCGTTTCCAAAGAGTCGTGAACACGATTGTCAACCCCGAGGCAGCCTTGGTACTCAGAGAGGAAATACAGGCGCTATTACAGAAGAGAGCAATACGGGTGGTCCCCGCTTCGGAGACGGACAAAGGTTGGTACAGCCGTTATTTTGTCATTCCGAAGAAAGGGGGAGGGCTTCGTCCCATCCTCGACCTGCGAGTCTTGAACACGTACCTGCGAACGTACAGGTTCAGGATGCTAACACTCAGACAGCTCCTGAGTGCAGTCGGCCCGGGAGATTGGTTTGCGACAATCGATCTAACAGATGCTTATTTTCATGTCGCTATACACCCGAAACACAGGCAGTTTCTGAGGTTTGCATTCGAGGGCGTAGCCTACGAATACCTAGTGCTGCCGTTCGGGCTGTCGCTCGCTCCCCGCACCTTTACGAAATGTGCCGAGGCAGCGCTAGCGCCCCTCAGGAAGAGGGGCATCCGCATCTTGGCCTACCTGGACGACTGGGCTCTCGTGGCTTGCTCCAGAGAACAGGCGGAGACGCAGCTGTCGCGGGTTCTGTCACACATTCAGACACTGGGGTTCTCTGTGAACTTTCAGAAGAGCTCGCTAATCCCAGGTCAACAGATCGCTTTTCTCGGTCTGGAAATATGCTCTCTTTCCAGCCGCGCACGGTTGTCAGAGCACAGAGTGGCCGCGTTTCATCGCTGCCTCGCTCAATTTCAGCTGGGACGCAGACTGCGTTTCCAGACGATATTGCGCTTGTTGGGCATGATGGCATCTATGATCGCCGTAGTGCCGCTTGGGCTGTTGAAAATGAGAGCGTTTCAACGCTGGACTCTCTCTCACCGTTTGTGTGCTTCGCGTCACCTCCGGAGGAGGCTGCCGGTGACTGCGTCTTGCATGCTAGCTCTCCGTCCTTGGAGGGAGCCCGGGCTACTGCACCAGGGCTCTCGGATTGGGAGGGTGTTGTTTCGCAAGGTGGTGTCCACAGATGCTTCCCTAAGTGGGTGGGGAGCGCTGTGCGAGGGTGCGTCAGTGAGAGGGATCTGGTCCGCGGCTCAGCGCCAGCTGCACATCAACCACTTAGAGCTGTTAGCAGTGTTCTTAGCTCTAAAGCGTTTCCGTCCAGTCCTGCAGGGCCAGCATGTCTTAGTCAGGACGGACAATTCAACAGTGGTGTCTTATATAAACAGGCAGGGAGGAACACGCTCTCTTCCCCTGTTGCAGCTGTCTCGCTCTCTGCTGTTATGGTGCAGTGTTCATTTTCTGACTCTAAGAGCCACCCATGTCCCGGGCCACCTGAACCTGGGGCCGGACCTTCTCTCCAGGGGGGGTCCTCTGGTGAGAGAATGGAGGTTACACCCTTCAATAGTGGCTCAGATTTGGGATCTATTTGGCGAGGCGCAAATAGATCTTTTTGCTTCCAGGGTGAATGCTCACTGCCCCCTGTACTTCTCCATAATCGACCACGATGCACCCTTGGGCTTGGACGCGCTAGCGCACCAATGGCCAGACGTGCTCCTGTATGCATTTCCCCCAGTGGAAATGATATCTCCAATTCTGGAGAGGGTGCGTCGGCATTCCCTCTCTCTGATCCTGGTGGCCCCTTGGTGGCCCGCGAAGTCGTGGTATGCAGAAATAATCAGCCTGCTTGCAGCAAGTCCTTGGCAGCTTCCTCTCCGCAGGGATCTCCTCTCTCAGGCGGGGGGGGAAGTGTTTCATCCGCGCCCGGATCTGTGGCACCTTCATGCTTACCTGCTGAGAGGTTAAACTTGGTTGCTAAGGGTCTGCCACCTAGTGTGGTAGCGACGATTCAGAGCGCCAGGGCCTCGTCTACTAGAGGCTTGTACGCTTACAAATGGCGAGCCTTCGAGCGATGGTGCCAGGACCGCCACACTCTCCCATTTCAGTGCTCTATTGTGGATGTTTTGACATTCCTGCAGGAGCTGTTGGATAAAGGCCTTTCGTTTTCGACGATCAAGGTTTATTTAGCGGCTATATCTGCTTGTCATATCGGTTTTGACGGGGTGACACCAGGTGCGCATCCCCTCGCCGTGCGTTTTCTGAAAGGGGTTCGCCGGCTGAGGCCCGTGCTTAAGTCCAGTGTCCCGGCTTGGGACTTGTCTTTGGTGCTGGAGGCCCTTTGTGGCCCTCCGTTTGAACCCGTTGAGTCGGTAGATATGAAACTTCTTTCGTATAAGACCGCATTACTTCTCGCTTTGGCCTCGGCGAAGCGAGTGGGGGACCTTCATGCGCTGTCTGTGCATCCTGCCTGCACACAGTTTTCTCCTGATGGCCGCAAGGTCGTATTGCGTCCGAATGCCGCCTATCTTCCCAAGGTCATGCCTGCATCTTATAGTTCAATGGAGTTTGAGTTGCTGAGCTTTTGCTCCCCTCCTTTTGAATCTGAGGAGCAGAGGAGGGTGCATTCTCTTTGTCCGGTGCGTGCGCTACGCACCTACATTGAGCGCACTCGGGATGTGCGTTTGTGTGACCAGTTGTTTGTCTGCTTCGCTAATCCGAATAGGGGTAGAGCTCTGTCCAGACAGAGGCTGTCCCACTGGATTG
This sequence comes from Astatotilapia calliptera, assembly GCF_964374335.1. Classification (NCBI taxonomy): domain Eukaryota; kingdom Metazoa; phylum Chordata; class Actinopteri; order Cichliformes; family Cichlidae; genus Astatotilapia; species Astatotilapia calliptera. The sequence goes on along the minus strand of NC_137433.1, from coordinate 36,869,628 downwards.
TAGAAGCTATCTCGCTGGCATACAGCACCGGAGGTTTTGCGTTGCCCCACGGGGTGGGAGCTCATTCCACCAGGGGGATGGCGACCTCATGGGCTCTTTTTAGAGGGGTGCCTGTGGCTGATATTTGTGCAGCGGCTAATTGGGCGTCGCCGCACACTTTTGTGCGGTTTTATCGGTTGGACGTTACAGCCCCTTCGGTGGCTCATGCTGTCCTTTCTGCTGGGTCTACCACTCACTAAGGATGTGGTGGTCCCGTTCCGGTTCGGTGGCTGCTCTGCGGGGCGTGTATATAGGTCCCATACTTATGTGTTGTACCGAGTGAATCGACTGAAAGGGAACGATTAGTTATGTCTATAACTTCTGTTCCCTGAAGGAGAGGAACGAGGTACAACACAGGGTGGCCCCACTGAGCAGTTGGCTCGGTGAAGAGCGGCTATCGAACTGAGGGATGACGGTGATGGCAGCGGCTATATGTGCGGGCGGGGCCTTGCGCGTGTCATCACACGTCATCTGCCGTAAAGGCGTGAATAAAGGTTTCTTCAGCCAGGACACGCGAGGGCGTGATATCCCATACTTATGTGTTGTACCTCGTTCCTCTCCTTCAGGGAACAGAAGTTATAGACATAACTAATCGTTTTCCATCAACAGCTGCTAATGTTTGTAATTTTCTGGGCTTCTCAGCATGTCTTAATTGCTTATTGTGTCTCCTCCCAGCTGAGAATGGATATCAAGGCCCCAGTAATTACTGCTCTTTACAGACAGCCACTGGGAGAGCACATATTGCCATCTTTCTCTGTGAGAAGAGTCTGGTTTATTAGCTGCCATTGATGGCTGTTGTAATTCTTGCTTTCATCCAATTCGTCTTTGTCACATCTGCTGACTCTTTAGAAATGAGACGACCCATGTTCTCAATAGAAGGTGAAATATGTTACCTTAGCGCGGGATGTTATTATCGCCCTTCTGGGGCGATGAAAATCCAGCTTTGATTTAATGTGGCCTACTCGCAGTCGGTGTTTTCAGTGCTGTGGGAGTTTTCATGGGCGGACCAAGCTGTGAGGGGTTTTTACCACTCTCTCTGAATCTAATCTAATTGGAAAATAAATGTTATTTTGAATAAACAAATGCAAAATTTGAAGTGCTGGAATTCTGTCAAGACATTTTTAGGACAGTAGAGAAACCACTGTTAGATGGGGAGATGAAACAAGCTGCTTTAAACTAAGAGTAAAAAGTTCATTTGTATTTCTTTTGGGTTTCCGACTACACATTTGCCTCTATAGTGAGGAAAAAACATATATTTTTCTGCTCCGGGGTTTTAAAATCAGGCTATTTTTAAGGTTTAAGGATTTTTTTTAAAGTTTGATTTTGATACTTGTAATAGCCAAATTTAAACTTAACTATCTTGAAGTGTTGTATTATCTTTCCATTAAGACCTTATATGTAGGGAAGGTCATGTTAATTCTTGGCCTCATTCTTTACAGTTTAACAGGTCAATAAGGTTTCTGACTTTAGAACAAAACGTTATGACTGTAGTCTGGTTCCCTGAAGAAGAGGAACAACATGCAGTACGTACAGTGTGGAATATGACGTCCCTGCGTGTGCCAGCTGAAGACACCTTTGAACCACAGCTTTAAGCCACATGACCTGTAATGACATATTTGAGGCCCCTCCTGCACATATACGTCCCTCAGTTTGATAAACACTCCTGACTGAGCCCAGCTTCTCAGTGGGGAGACTGTCTTGTACCTCGTTCCTCTGCTTCAGGGAACAGAAGCTGTTCGCTTTCAGTTGATTCACTTGGTAGCACACATACAGTATGGAAGGGATGTATAAATGCCCCCAGAGTTGTCACTGAACCAGAACAAAAGTGTGTGGTGATGGCCAACTAGCTGCAGCACAGATATCACTCACAGGGACCCCTTTAAATGGGGCACATGAGGTTTCCAATCCCCTGATGCGCCCTGAGGCAAAGAGAGACCTTTGGTTCTGTGAGATGCTGGGAAGATAGCCTCCATAATCCAGTTGGAGAGCCTCTGCTTAGGCAGAGTTTTATGGATTATTACAGCAGTTAAACAGCTTGGCCACATAAACACACATTCTGAGTGTGGTCAGTGTAGATTCACATCACACACAGATGAAGGTTCATCTCTTCCTCAGATGGAAAAGGATGAGGGCAAAAAGTGAGAAGCTGAAAAGCGTGTGCCAGAAGCATGCACGGACGAAGCATGAAGGTCACCCTCTCTTTACTGAAGGCAGCAAAGAGGCCGTTCGAAACAACCCAGTATTATGTAAAAGAAACTTCATAGCTATAGAGTCAAAAAATGGACTGAAAGACAACTTGAACCTGGCGTCCAGCTCCAGACAGGGTCCATAGGTGGGCACAGTGATGTGGTAGCGGTTTGCTCCGTGAAGCCATTAGCTTGGAGACAAAATCTGGGAACATGGGCAGGTGGATTTTGATTGTTGTGGCTCTGAGCTTATGAAAAACCCCCACGAACTGTGACGGTTTCTGAGCTGGCAGAGGGGAGGGCTGCTCCACCTGCAACCTTTTTGTTGCATAGTGAAAGAGGGAAAAGGGAGACATGTGGTCTTTGCCAGCCCGCACAGCAGCAGCGGTGACAGGCTGGTTCACACGCTATCTACCAACTATCCATGAATGTCCGGTCCTGCATGTCATCGTCGTCCTGGTGAGCATGCAGCTCGTGCCTCACATGGTTATGGCTCACGCTTGGCTTAACCCATCAACATACTCCATGTGTTTACTCAGCTGTTTGCTGGGTCATCGACTGAATACTTCTTGCCTTTGGACTCGCATGAATCTGCATCCTTAGACTCTAAGAGGAAAGAGAAATGCCAAGCAACAGCAGCCTTTCACAGCTCTACCTACAAAGCTTTGGGTTAAGTCAACCCTCTCATACCGTGGACAGTCTCCAGGTAGACGGGGCATTCCTCATGCTGGTCTCACAGAGAAACTTCACCCATGTGGACAGACTTGCTTCGGTTTGTGACTCATACCAAAATGACAGGAGTGTCTATTCACAGGCAGGGTCCACATATGTCATCACAGGTCATCTGCTTTAAATAGAGGTGTCTTCAGCAAGACAAACAGCTGCGTGATACTGTATGTGTTGTACAAAGTGAAGGAACTGAAACAGAACTAGAAAATTTTGCACGTTTCACAATTACATCTTTCTGCTTTTGAATGTCATGAATTAAAAAGTAAAGTAAGACTAATAAGCGTCCTGAGGCGACGGTTCTTGTCATTTGATGCCATATAAATAAAATGTTATTGATTTGAATAGCTAACCAAACAGGAGCCACCTTTCAGTCCTGCATGTCTTGACTCTAACCACGCCTTCTTAATCTCACAGACAGCATGACCACTTCCATGGAGGGCTTCGGCCCCGACAGCGTCTTCACCACGCCGGCGGAGGACAATGGCCAGTATCGCATCAGCCGCAGCCTCGTGCGCTCCGCTGAGGGCAGCACCGTACCCCTCACCCGAGTCAAGTGCCTGGTGTCGATGACAACCCCCCATGACATTCGCCTGCACGGATCAGCTGTTACACCTGCATTCGTGGAGTTTGACAGCTCGCTGGAGGGCTTTGGGTAAGTTATGGTTAACAGACCTTAAGTGCATTTGGTTTTCCAGTCGTATGCAGTAATGGTTATATTTTTGATTATGATATTTGCAACAATGTAACATTATTCAGATGAGACCTTTGTTACCCGGTTCTTTGTGACCTTTCATTTCTGAGGCCCAGTTCAAAAATGCTAACATGTGTCTTTAACACACTGGATTTCTGACGTTGCCACACAGGATGTCTCATGATTAAGTTCTGGGGGATTCTAACCTGACCTTCAGCCTGACCAAACTTGGCTTATCTTGGATATCAGGAGACAGAATTGATATGTTTGTGACAGCTGCTTGCAAAGTATATATCAACTTGACATTAATGCAGCTATGAAACCAAAACATGCTCCTGTAAACATGTACCCTGCAACACAGAGGCAACAGCTATTCTGTTCATTACATTTCTACATTTCAGTCCTTATTAAATTAAAAATTATATTAATGTGACAATCTCTTTCAGACTTAAGGAGCGGGACAAACTTTGGTGTACATTTTGGAAAATACTGATGCCTTTATGGAAACAAATCTGTATATAAAGAAGTATAACTTGTAAATGTTTTATATCCATATAAGAGTGGCAGACTTGATTCTTACAGTTATTTTTCATCAGAAAAATCTAACGTGCACTCCCGTGATTGGATACTCTTATAAGATATACGATGTATATAAAGCATAAACACTTCCTGTAACTTTTCCTGTCCTTATGGGTGGAGTAACAGATGGTGCCCATTCTTTTGTAAACCATTTTCGCCCTAAATCTCTTTGCGGATCAATTTTCCTCGCCAGTGAAACACGCCTGAGGATGTAACGTTATTTTCCCCCGCCCTAAACAGGTTGTGTGTGAGTGTCTCTACCTGCTACTGTCTCAGCAGGAGCCTGTTATTCGCCTCCAGTTGTGGAGCTGTGCATACAAATAGGCTTATTTTCCGCCTTTTATGTCACACGGAGCCCTCGGCTGCTCGTTGTGCCGCGGCTGATGCCGCCCGCTGCACCCCCCGGTTTGTGTTGTGTGTTAGCACCACAGTCAGCGCGGGGGTCAGAAGACGGTGTGTGGGCTGTGACCTCAACACTTCGCCCCCATGCTTTTGCGGACATGTTGAGCTGAGACGCAGTTGTGATGTGTTACATTCTTCATGAATATTCATAAGTGCATCTTGCAGAAGATCATAGTAGAGGTTTTCTGTCAGTGTAGCTAAAGGTTGGTTACTGTGAGCCAACTGCACCGAATTATTAGATGGCCGAGGCTGGGGAAACGTGTATATTCATTCAGTTTGCATTTCTGCACCCAGGGTCCTTCAGTGTTTTGTAAGACTAGACTTGATTTAAAAAAACTGCAGTGAGATTCTCTTTACCCTGATGAAAAAAATGCAAGCTTAGCAGACCAAATATCTAAATTTGCACAAAACATCCCGTGTCGGTGACTCGGCCTGTAACAAACAGCAAGTGGAAGCAACAAACTGACATCCAGCACTTTTTCAGGCCCTTGGTTGCCATGCGATTTAACCACCTGTTTTTACACCAGCATGTACACTGAGGACCGCAGTGATGTCAGTACTACACACAATAAGACAGCACTAATCTTCCAAATCAAACATTTGTGTGTGTCAAACAGGATCTGAAAATTCATCTTTCCACTCTAGTTGTCTGTAGCAGTGCCAGCATCACCACACCAGAAGTATGAATAAGTTATTAATTGTATAAAACATTATACTGTTAATATATTTTCTACAATTTTGCAAAACCATTCAGCGGCCTGTTTCTGGCCCCCTGACTATATGTTTTTAACCACCTTTATTTAAGACAAATTCCTATCTCAGAACATGTGAAAGTATTCAGTTGTGGCACAGATGAGCTTTTATTTCACAGGCTTTTCTTGGCTCAGATTGGTCCTTTTTGAAGGGTGACTGCACGTAACCACAGTCAGTCTGCATTAAAACGAGAAGTCTGTGCTGCCTTACTTAACTGAAGTCTGTCCCAGATGATATAGGATGAAATGTGAGTTATACTATGGACAGACAACCGACACTCTCACATCCACACTTACAGCAAATTTAAAATGATTAGTTTAACTAATGAACCCGTCTTTACACGACAGGAGGAATCCAGTCTAGTCTTTGTTTAGCTCTCAGAAATGCTCTAAAAACTCTTTAGTTTTAAAAACATGTTTTAAGCTCTTTAAAAAGTGTGCACCAACTCCAAGAAGCCTCTTGTAGTGTCAAAACTTCCTGAGATTGTCAGGAATCGAGCGTGTGATTCAGTTGCTTTTTATCTACTGCTTTTGAAAAATCCCTCCCCCTCCGAGCGATCGCACTTTCTTAGCTTTGCTGTTTCCTTTACTCAGAAGAGCCTGTGCGACTCATCACAGCAGCCAGCTCAGAATAAAACATGGAGTTTCTCCTGAAAACGCAGCAGCAGCACACAGGCAACGAGGTAGTGGCCCACTTTCTGCTAACCAGAGGAGGAGACACACGACGCACACTCATACATCCAGAGAGAGATGGCCCCTCCTTTCTCTCCCATCTGTCAACATGAAATATTGATGCCTCTGCTGCTATTAGGACTCTCATACACAGACGCACTCTCTATAACACACAACAGTTTTACACAGAGCCGGACACATGGATGCACACTCACCCACATGAGGCCAGGAAGATTCAGTCTTGACGGTTAAGGGTGGAGGAAACATTTTTTATTTCATTTTCTTAAAAGAATTAAAGAGAAAACATTCGCTGGAAGAAGATGAATTAGCATAACGTGCCGGTGAAATCCCTGCAGTGCTTTTTTTTCCTTCTTTGTCTTTTTAATAACCTAACCTGGGGTGATGAAAGAGACAGCTACATGTAGTTACTCTGAGGCAGCAGGGCGGTGTACTTGTTAGTTTGACAGGCTGTCTGTTAAACTGGGGCCCAGCGCAGTGACTCGTCCTTGAGAAGTGTCCTTGATAAAAATTTATTGAATCCCTGCCAGCCTCTGGGACGGTGTTCTTTAGCTACCCCTGACCTCTGACCTTCCTGTCCAGGTGGAAAAAGAAGATGAGGAGGTGGGAAAAAACCAGGTCATTGTGGGCTCCGTGACTGTGGCTATTAAAATGCAGAATTTGTGGCGAACAAATAAAAATGAAGGTTTTATGTGTGACTGTTACAGTTATGTCAAGATAAAAGGAGATGCTCACATTGCTTGTGTAGTCCAGTTTTACCCATTATCATTAATAAATCTCATGAAAAATGAGACAACTGTTTTGGGTTTCCAGAAACTCATACGTCCGTATCCAATTTGAGCCAGTCTGTACTTTATCCCATTACACGTTACTGCTGCCACTGAAAAACAATGAACTTATATTAAAGAAGAAGAATACGTAAATACCTGGTGACACTGGCCTCACCGTTTGAGTGCATGGATTGATTTGTGCTTATCAGCATAAAAACAGCTGTTAAAATCGATGTTCATTTCCTCTGAGTTGCGGTAAGTCATCTTTCTTTTAAAGACAGAAGTACAGAAATAAATCAGTCAAGCTTTGCTCTCGGTTTTAATTTTAAAACTTTGGGATTGCAGTGAGGTGGTTTGAACTGCTTTTATATTAGAAAAACACATACACGTCCCAAAGATGGATGTATCCTACATCTAAAAAGTTTACACAATGCAGAAGTGCCCTAAAGTTGGATTTAATTAAATGGGCAGCAGAGAGCAATTCCTCTTGCTGCAGAAAAAGAAGTTGAGCAAACAGCCCTCATTTCCTTGGTGAACACTTTCCTGATGAGTTTATGGTGTTGATCATTAGTTTAAAGTCTTATTGAATACAACATTTAGTTTTTTGTGTGTGAATAGTTCCCATTAAAACAAAAAAGGACAAGAAATCAGGGTTTAGTTTGGTGTTTGTAGCTGACAGTAGTGCTCTCCGTTCCTCAGTTTCTCCCTCACTGAGCTTAATAATGTGACCTTATTAAGGTCGCATTAATAAGCTCAGATGGGGGATGTAACAATGGCATCTTTGGTTTACGATCTATGCTTCATAAAGATGAGACTGATCATGTATTTGCATCTATACAGTTCTATATTTCTGCTGCAGTTTTGTAGTTTCCACTAAAAAAAAAAGTAAATTTGCAATAAAATATGTTTTTACTTTACAGTCAAATAACTGTAAAACTGGAATACCTGTACATCTGTAAGAGAAATTGAGTTTTATAAATACAGTTATTCTGTTGTTCATTATTGTACAGAAGATTTACAGTTATTTTACTTTACAGTGAAAGAACTGTAAATCTGTAGTAAAATAGTAAAAGTGTAGTAAATAACTACAAATTTGCAGTTTTAATTTAGCTTTCCAGCTATTTTAACTGGGTTTCCACAGATTTACATTTATTTTACTTTACAGTGAAATACTGCAGATTTACAGTTATTTTAATTGGGCTTTTTGCAGTGTCCTCCAGTGCAGCTCAGTTCAAATCTGTCAGGTTTCTGGATGAATTGGCCTTGACACACTCTAAGGACTTCTTTGTCTCCCCTGAAGAGGGGAAAACCCCAAATCCTCCTGTTCATTTCCCAGAGCACCAGTGTCTTCAGTACTGGTTCAGGATGATTAGAGAGGAGAAAATGGCACCTTCACCGAGGGGCAGTGAGTCAGCAGAACGCAACGCCAACTCACAAAGAAAAATCTTTGTAATTCTGTCGAATGATTGCCAGCCTTTGTCTGCAGGAGAAGTCCTTGAGAAAGTGGACGGCAGTGCATACAGACATCAGACTCGAGCTTACTGAGGAGTTGTGTATGTGGTCTCACTGTGCAGGCATCACCCTGTTTTTTGACAATTAATTGGAATATTATCATCATTATCATCACTATCAGTACCAACCTTAGCGAGTGCAGGGGGGCTGCAGCTGACTTTGAGCAGATTTCCTTTGAAAAATGATTCTGAATGTGCGCTTTCATCCCACCTCTATCTCCTTCTCATACATAATTAATCCGCGAGTATTAGGCAGCTCAAAATTTCCATATTATAACATGAAGCTTGTGTTTTGAAGCGTGTGAATTACCATACTGTTTTCTGGAAGTTGGGAGGAATTTTTCTAACAGTTTACCTAAGCGATGGAGCCAGACTGGAGCGGACATTCAGCAAACGCGCAGTAAATCTCTCGCGCAACAAATGCGCGTGCAAGCTGTTGACGTGTCTTGTGTCTGTCACGGCCGTTTCCCCAGATAGCAGCCGTTAATCTGTCCTCTTCTTGTCCCGTGCAGGTGCCTGTTCCTGCCCAGCCTGGCGCCTCACAACGCCCCCACCAACAACACCAATGCTTCAGGTGTCAGCGACGGAGCAGTGCTGAGCGGGATGGGCACAGGTAAAAATAGATCATTGTGCTGGGTCAGATTCCATTTACTGTAGCACAAAGGTCACCGACTGGTTGGGCCTCGGGGTATCTGCTAGCATGAACGTGGAGGCTGATTTTATAGGTTAACCAGGCACAGCGGCCCACCGAGCTACACTTTGAAGCTGAAACATAAAGGTCAGTGACATAACTAATTCTAGCCCTTACAATAACCAAAGGACAGAGTAGTAATGGATTTGCTTTTCTAAAAATGGTGAAAAGCAGAAAAGTCACATGCTTAATGTGCTGACTGTTTGTCTTTGCTGCACGTAAGCAGAAAATGATCATTGCCACAAACAAAGCAAAGGTCACCTGACTGACAGGATTAGGAAACAGCCTTTCAGAAGTGTTAAAACTTGGAGGTTTGACGGTATCCAAGTTACGGTTGCTATGAAGGGCGAAACTATCCATCGAGACCCCAAATGTTTCTGTGGCAGGCTGTAAACATGCTTTCATGCTGTTAAACTGGCTTTTTAACATGGACGTCTGTGGGACGGATTCACCACACACCAAGGGGAACTGCAGTTTTTGTCTGTTCTGCATTAAACTTTGGCACCATTAACTCCACCGGTGCTTTCCTGCAGTGACAAGTAAAAATAATAAAGACTTTTTAAAACTGACATGCAATAAACTGCTTTTAAACAGTGAATGGTTCTTTGATGCTGAAATGTTTTTATCACATCAGAAGGTAACAAAGCTTTATTATACGCAGGTCTTCTGTCATAATTCTTCAATTAAATGAGGGCAAAGCCTCCTTTTGATCGCCTCCGTTAAGGTTGCTGCTTTGTGTTGTTAATACAAACTCAACACTTTGTGCAGTGGTTTCACATTTACAGCTTTGCATTGGACACAGCAAAACGGAGACTGGATCAATGAGACAGAAGAACTGCTTTATTATAATGTCGAGTCTATTTTATAAAACTGGCTGACACATTGGGGCGACCGTGGCTCAGGGGGTTGGGAAGCGTATCTGTAACCGGAAGGTCGCCGGTTCGATCCCCGGGCTCTCTGTCCTGGTCGTTGTGTCCTTGGGCAAGACACTTTACCCTACCGTCTACTGGTGTTGGCCAGAGGGGCCGATGGCGCGATGTGGCAGCCTCGCTTCTGTCAGTCTGCCCCAGGGCAGCTGTGGCTACAACCGTAGCTGCCTCCACCAGTGTGTGAATGTGAGAGTGAATGAGTAATGGTATTGTAAAGCGCTTTGGGTGCCTTGAAAAGCGCTATATAAATGCAATCCATTATTGGATTGCATTTATATAGCATTTATATTTAACTATATTATATTTAACTAAATTAAACTTTATGCACCTTTGTGGATTTTTTTGGTCACTCTGTAGAGCTCCTTTCAGCTGCTCCCTTATTCACCCGGGGTCACCACAGCGGGCAACTCTGCATGTTTGATTTGACAGAGGTGTCCTGATGCAACCCCTAAGGGATTTGCGTCTTCTCGGGGGATAGAGTCGGGGATCTTTCGCTTGTTAGGTTAATGTGTAAACAGTTAAACTATGGATGGCCTTTGTTTGTGGCATGAAGGCCTTTGTTGCTTTCCCGGCTTTTAATTAACTGCCAGTTTTTATTAGAGAAAATACGGTGCATCCGATGTGGGGAGGAAGTGAGAATTTAGCAGAAGAGTCAGCGGTCTTTAGCTGTAATCATATCCACAAACCTTCATCTGTGTCTTTGTGAGAACATGTCACATCAAAGTAGATCAGTCATGTTGTGTCAGTGCGTCAGCTCCACTCTTCGTTCAGTCCTCTCTCATGAAACAGGAACAGGAAACTGTGTAAAGCAAAGCATTCGAGTGCTGCTCGTTGGATTTCACTTCTTGCAAATGACTCTAAGTTCCTTTATGATACGTTTTTGTCCTTTATCCTGTTGGCTTGCTCATTTCTGTTGTTTCAGAAATAGTAAATTGACTGGTTCTTTGGCATGCACACTGGGATTGAACCACCAGCCTCCCGATTAGTAGATTAGTAAATGACCTGCTACACCTCCTGAGCCACAGCCGCCCCTTAAAACAAGCGTTTTCAATTGATGAGTAAGAATAGATTCCTGTGTTTCATCCCACCTAATTTCATTTTTAGCCCACAGGTACACAAAAACTCTTTGTGCATTTCCCTTTTTTGCTTGGTGTTTAATTTTTAACGACACACATCCCACTCGGATCACCGCGTCTGCCGCTTCGTCTCGTTTTTTCTGTTTATGTTCCATCGGCCTCGTTGTTGTTTTCTCCATTTCACCATCATCTTTATTCTCACTCTCCTTCCTTTTCTTTAAAGCAGCTGTGTGTCTTTGCAAAACCTCTTTGGATTTCTTTTGCTTTTGATCTTTTTTCTTCTGTTTTCATCATTTTTCGTCTTTTATGCAAAAAGAAAAACACATGTCTGCATATCTCGAGCTTCAGACCTCACCTGTCCTTGAGTCGTTAGTTTTAGTGTGTTAAAAATAAAATGTGTTTGTTATGAAAAACCTCATAAACAATATTGATATTTTACAGAATAGATTTTATCATATAAACTGTCTGCGATGTTACGCTTGAATTTTTAGTGTAGCCTCATTTAGTATTTATGAAGCACAGCTAGACTCTCCTTTCTCCTCTTCCTCCCAGTCCACCCTCCTCTCCATCCACTCATACATGACTATCGTTCCTCCATCTGTTTACCTATTCATGCCGCTCCTTCTGTGCTCATCCACCCCACACTGCTCTGCTCTCGTCTTCTCCTGCTAGTCACCCAACTCTATTTATAGACCTCACTCGTTCCTCCCTCATTTCTTCCTGTCATTCACATTTTCCTTTTCTGTCCCTTTCACTGCTTATCTCAGTCTCCTTCATTCTTCCTCCTTTTCCCTGCCCTGATTCTATCCATTCTTTGTCACTTTCCCCTTCCATCTCTTCATTTATCTCTATCCCGTCTCCTCCCTTCCTCTCTGTTTCCTTCCTTCTCTTTCCTCATCCACTTCGGTCTGACCCGTATCTGTGAATGACACCATCCAGAGGCTCATTTATCAAAATATCTTCATTCTGCTCACAACAACAATGTTGCACCAAGTGTAAATTGATATGCATAAGAATTCGATGTAATCCCTCAAACCAGTTTTCTACAGTTTGTGATGGAGTCCACAGACAGCCCCATTATTTGGTCAAGTCTGATAACCATTTGAGTGACAACCTCATCCCGAGCCACAGACTCTGCTCTGAGATCTTTTCTAACCAATCTGGACGACAGAGTACTGCCTTCATGTTTTGGCAGCTTACGTCAAAGTTTTAGCTCATTTTAATGGTAATGCGAGCTACTGTACACCTCGATCTACACCCGGAGGCTGAATTGAAATCTTTCCTACACCCTCGGTGTGCTGTTCTGCAGCTCTGGCTGATCATACATAAACATGGCATAATTTAATGTGGTGTGTTTGGCACAGATAAAGCACCGACGCAAAACAAACGTTTGCAGAATGCAAATCTGAACCAGGAAAATATGGAGAATGACTCAGAAGAAAAATAAGAGCATTTTTTCATAATAGGTGTGATAAGATGAGTCAAATAGGTTAGTTGTTTGCAGTATGTCACATTAATAAATGCAAGAAAACACAACATTTAAGATCAGAAATAATAAAAAAAAATCAAGCCTACAATAACTCAGTTTCTAGTTTTCTGGACTGGCGAGACGAGAACAAACAATCTGTCCAAAAAATATGTAAAGTGACGAAAATGTCTTTGATCACAAACTGATGAAAGCTCAGTTTTGGTCCCTGAAGCTTTACGTCTTTCTTAAAACAGTCCATTGAGCCACTAGCGATGTTTACATAGATGTAGGTATCATGGCCCCGAGTAAATGTGTTATGATGCATGAGAAAAAGAGAAGAGCTGAAAGCAACACAGTCAATTCACTGTGTTGCTTTCACACTCTGGTCAATCTACATTGACAAGTGGGCTCATAGCAGGACGAGTGGAGATATTTCAGTCAGCTCACCTGTTGAGCAGGTCACGTGGCGAGGAAGCCCAGGGGAAGACTCAGGATACACTTCAGAGGCTACGTGTCTCCAGTGGCTGGGAACACCTCTGTGGCCTTCCTGAAGAACTGGAGGTGTTGACTGGGGAGAGGCCTGTCTGTTTGCCCCACAATGTGGACCCATCTATTATGGATGGATGGATTTAATATGTAAAGCATTGAGATAAAAATAATTGTGAATTTTTTAAAAAAAAAAAAAAAAAAAAAAAAAAATATATATATATATATATATATATATATGAATAAAAACAAATAAACCTCTATCTTTTCTCACTCCCCCCCTTCCTTACCCAGGCGAGCGCCTGTTTCCTCCCCCATCAGGCCTGAGTTACTCCACTTGGTTCTGCGTGGAGAGGTTCAGCACATCCCCTCAGGCCCACCCGGTGCGGCTGCTGACCATCGTCCGTCGGGCCAACTCCTCGGAGCAGCATTATGTGTGCCTGGCTGTGGTGCTGTCAGCCAAAGACCGCTCGCTCACCGTCTCCACCAAGGAGGAGCTGCTGCAGACATACTGTAAGTGGCAGCACTAGACTTAAACTCCGGTTTGCAGCATAACCACAAGAATTAATAATCCGCCGCTGCACAACCATCCTCTAGACCTCTATACTTTGTCTATGCTTCAAGATTCTTTTTGGTGAACCATCAGGAGAAAATTATTATCTCAAATCTGTGAAATCTCAAGCTTGTATGCCAAAAGCCATTACTTTTTTGTTTTTGGGATGATGCACTTTCATACAGGATATATTCCCAGAAAAGAAATTAAAACTTTCTGTTAGATATTTGAGTTTAAAATGCTGATACAGTTTTGTTTAGAGATTATATTTGATAAATATGACCTTTCCAGTGTTACAGAGAGCAAGTGGGAGAAATGTGCACTTTCTGTTACGACCAAACAGGCTTCCTCTCTGGGGCTTTAACCCTGAGCTAATGTACTCACTTCTGCTGGAGCTCTCTGGCTCATTGATGTTGCCCCCTGCTTCTCTCTGCCTTCCCCCATCAAGCAGCGGATGATTCTAGCGAAGAAGCCTCCTTCTACGAGATCCTTCCCTGCTGCGCTCGATTCCGCTGTGGCGAGCTGATCGCCGAGGGCCAGTGGCACCACCTGGTGCTGGTCATGAGCAAAGGCATGCTGAAGAATAGCATGGCCACGCTGTACATCGACGGCCAGCTCATCAGCACTGTCAAGGTAAAATTAGTACGCGGCGTGTCAGCAATAACCAACATCCACATTGCAGATCTCACATTGTTGTTCCTGTCGAGATCCAGCTGTTAGGAAAACTGTACTAAACTGTCCAGTTTCTGTTGACCAACCGCGCGTGAACAGGCTTTGTTGCATGCAGGGTGTTTGTTGGAAGTTTTGGGTTGTTTTTTTTTTTGCATGAACAGAACAAGAGCAGTGCAGCACCACAGGACAAACTCCAGCTGTAAACCTGTGTACCCTGGTAAAGGTGCAGTAACAGGAGGGTTAACCTAGCTTGCCAGTATATCTTTAATAGGATATATCAGTTAAGTCTTGTAATAAATGTAGATGGATTTATGGGTATAAAATCAGACTATATGTCATATACATAAAAACTATCTCCATCATCTCATATTCACGGTTACCTGTTTTTAAAGACAGCTGCTGTATAAAGAAACGGTGAGCTAGTGCCCGATTTAAAACTATGAGTGTGCTGATAGTTTCTTATGCATCAGTAGGTAAGTACGCCGCAACAACGGCTTTGTGTTTGGAAGTCGACCATAATTAGCTCGTCTTATTTGGACTTCTGATCACGGTTGGCGTTGAGAAGCAGCAGTGGCGTACGTTTCTAACTCCGACCTTTAAACAGCAGCTTTTGAGTGCTGCAGTCAGCAGACTGTGATGTGGTTTGTGGTTCAGTGACTTTAGATTCCCCTGAGATTAGACAGCAGAATAGGGAATAGGCTGAGACCGCAAGTCACAGCTTCTCCTTAACGGCACTGATAACAGCGGCTTCATTTCCTGCTGAGGGCCGTGTACAGGAAAAAACAGGCTGGTCGTGTGTCTCATATGGGTCTAAGTGTTCGTGTGGTTGCATTTAGCTTGTAAAAGAGTGACAGTAAAGCAAAAGGTGTGCAGGCACCTCCCAGGTGGTCTAAATAGCCAGTAACAACAGCAGGAGTGGCTTGATGTGTGAATAATGAATAGATGATACGTTTTATTTCTGACATGAAGTCTGCTCAGAAAACTGCTGAAATGCTGTTTTGTGCTGAGCAGTATTTCTCCTTTCATATCCCTTTTTATCCTTCCCACAGTCAGTGTCTCTGCGTCACTCACTGTTGTGTAACATCAGGCGTTTTGATTGGTCATAAATGAATCTTGTGATTTTAAGAACGAACTATTAAGGCCCTGGTTGTTTAAAAAAAAGGCTCCATGTGTTTGTTTATTTAAATAAAAAAACAAACAACAGAATTATTTCAGAAAAAAACAAAAGTTATCTGTGTCAGTATTATTAGCCCCTGACTTTTTATTGAGCTTTGCACAAACCACTGCTGTACAATGATGTGCTTTAAGTTTTTAAAACGGTCTAAAGTCAAGTTAAAACTGAGTTTATCTTTCAATTAACACAAAGTATAAAAACTTCAGCAAGGGTTTAAACTGTCACTTGAGAAAGCATCACGCTAAAAACAAAGAAATCAGTTCAGACTTAAAATAATTGTTGATGCTCACAAAGCAGGAAATGGATATACAGAGTTATCACAGCGTTTCCATATATCCAGAACTGGAGTGAGAAGGATTCTAGGAGAGCCACACAGTGCGGAACAAGCCTGTCTGAGGTAGAAGCAAAGATTTCAAAGACACTGTTGAGTGTTGATGTGTCCAAAGACCCCAGAACAACTGCCAAGTCATTGTAGTCTCAAAGAAGACGATCACTGGAACCCCACACAGGAAAAAACCCAACTTCTGCAGATAAAGGTACGCTAAGAACACCCTGGAGAAAGATTATGTACACAGGAAGTGCGTCTTTAGGTCAGATGAAACAAACTAGAGCTCTGTGGCCAAAGAGATGCTGCTTATGTTTGGAGAACAAAGGAGGAGGTGAACAACCCAGAGAACACCGTCCTCACGGTGAAACGTGGTGGTGAGAGGATTACTCTGCGGGGATGCTTCAGTGCGAACTGGAACCCACCTGGACTCAGCAGCGATTGCACTTTGAAATAGATTTTTTTGAGACCTTGAAACAAAAGCATGGCTCCTGATCTCATTGTGGATCTTCCTGCAGTGCAGATGACTTTTTGAATGTCCCTCTATGGCCGCCGAGTATGTTGTGTCTGTAAGAACCTGATATTGGATTTTTAAGATCGATAACAATATTTGGTGATTTAAAAATCTGATATTCCAAAGTATCGACCGATTTATTTTTTCTTTCAGACACGTGAGACGAACAGATTTCCCGAACATTCGTCATGTGTAGTTATTTACTCAACTCTGCCGTATGTTCTTTACTGGAATCAGTCGCACTTTAGTCTTGAGTGCTGGGCGGCCGGAGGCAGAGACAGATTCTCCATCTGCTCTGGTGACATAAGTTAAAATTCTGAGTAGGTCTGATAGGTCGAAGTCTGAAAACCAAGTTAAGATGCACCGTTTTTCCATCCATCCTGCTGTTTATCCACGGCCAGGTCACAGGGCGGCAGCCTATCGGAGAAGCCCAGACCTTCCACAGTGTAGCAAGCCCCAGGCTGTCCTGTGTATGCCCCAGGTCCTCCTCCATGTAGGACATGCCCAGTAATCAATACCTCGCCCAGGAGGTGCCTGGGAGTCTTTCTAACCAGATGCCTGAACTGCCCCAACTGGCTTCTTTTGATGTTGATGAGTATCAGGTCTACTCTGGGTCCCTCACAAATCACTGAACTTCCCACCCTGTCTTTAAGGCTGAGTCCAGCCGCCCTTCAGAGACTTCTGATTTCCGCCACTTGTATCCGCTGTCTAATTCTTCCAGTCGTTACCCAGAGCTCATGACCACAGATGAGATTAGGGATGTAAATCGACAGCTTCACTTTTACGCTCAACTGTCTCTTCACCACAGCGAACCGGTGCAGCATCCGCATCACTGCAGACGCTGCAGCAATCAATCTGCCAGTCTCCCGTTCAACTGTCCCCTCCCCTCGTGAACGAGACCCCCAGATACCTCCTCCTCTGCTTAGTTTAGAACTGTTAGCAGTAAGCTAAATAATAACTATTTCTGCTTGTTTTCACTGTGCCTGTGACGTGTTTAGAACATAAACGCACATCTGAGCTGTTAAAATCCAGGAGCTGATAGGTCAACTCGATTATTTATCAGCTCCATCCAGCCATTTAATTCATCACTGACGTAAATAGGTAACGCATGCATATTTAATTAGCCTGCTTCCCCAAAGAAAAGGACACAAAAGGAGTTATCAGAGCAAACTATCAACTCATCAGTCTCTGACTCACACTGACAAAAGACAAACGCAGGAGTAAATCATGTGTGTCTGTGCACTGACCCAGCAGAGAATATTAACTGATAAAATCATCAGAGCCCTTGATCTATGATGTTTTTAAGTTCTGTTCCCTGAAATATAGACTTGATGATTATTTAATCCTGTCAGAGGGGACAGCATACGGGACCGGTTCCCAATTAAGTGGGTTCAAACTTCAACTGTGCATATAATTGAAATGAGTTTGTGTATCTCACATGCTCTGAAGCTCTGTTGTGATCTGAGCCAATAAACAAGTCAAATGTAAGTCATTTCTCTTTGTAGTCTCTGAAGTTTGTGGCGGGCTACGTCTGCATTTCATAGCACAAAAAACTGTCTGAGAACATGAATGTGTCAGCTCAGTCGTATTTCTGCATATCTTATAGAAATCCCTCTTTTGAGTCATTACCTTCACCTTTCCTCTTCTCCAGCTTCACTACATCCACAGCGCTCCAGGCGGCTCCAGCTCCACCAACCCTCCTGTCGTCAGTACTGTTTATGGGTACATAGGGACACCCCCTGCCCAGCGCCAGCTCTCCAGCCTGGTGTGGCGTCTTGGGCCTACCCACTTCCTGGAGGAGTTCCTACCTGCCGCCAGCGTCGCTGCCATTTATGAGCTTGGACCCAACTACGTGGGCAGCTTTCAGGCCGTCTACCTCCCCTGTGAGTGGACCACCAGACCTCGACGTACAGTCTGCAGACCTGCTTTTAACCAGGCTCCAAATCCTTGCTCTACTTTAATGCTTTTCTTTAGTTTTGTTCTGTCATTTAACCACCTTGCATCACTTCTTTTCTCCCAGCGTTCATCCATACATGGCTCCTCTTTTTTTTTTTAAATTTTTACTCACTTTTTACCTTCTCCATTTTTCCCTTCCTGCAGGTAAGGACTCCAAGGCGGAGGTAGCGCCGGCCTCTCCGGTGGTGCTGGTGCCAGAGGAGAAGGTGTCTTTCAGTCTGTATGCGCTCTCTGTGTTGACTCTCACTGTGGCCAAAATCAGGAAAAGCTACAACAAACTGGACAGCAAAGCCATCGCCAAACAGGTCAGACGCACGACTTCGCAAGGAATTAAAAGTCACTGCTTTAATGTTGTTGTCACCGCAGGTTTGTCTGCTAAATGGAAATCTTACTGTCAGATATTCCGTCAAAGTTTCATTGAAGAATCTATTATTTCCGTTACAGTAACCTTTAAACCGTAACTCTAAATTCAGTTTTCTATTGAAGTGTGCAGCACACTGGCTGAGATGACATCATCCTGGCTGACGTAACCGACTGAAAAAAGAAACCTGTCTTCTCCCTCTGCTACTGTGCCATGTGGTGACGTGTTTACCCTTAGCACAAGTGTAACGTTTGCAGAGAGGAAAGACTTTGAAGTTAATAAATAATTAAATACAAGCAGAAAAACTCCAAATTGAGGTCCAAAGTGTAAACACACATATAAGCTGTTTTCACACATGGATTTGAGACTATTTCAGGATTGTTAGATTGGGGCATTTTCCACAGACGTCCTTTTCGCAGCAGGGAATCACCTGCTTTGCATGACTTCGTGTTACATGAAGTACTCCATTACATCGGACACATGCACCCTGTCTAGGAAACTTCTAGGAAAGTATAGGGCTGCTGTGCATATCTGGAAATGGCTATGGATGTGCATTCACACACTTAATGGTTTGCAAAGGTCAATTTCATTTTTCAACAGAAAACTCAAGTCCATTGCATTTAAATGATGCATTTAAAGGAAGTAGCACACACAGTCCCACCACGAGTGTGTGTTGGAGCTCCAGATGAGCTCTGTGTTATCTCTTTCTCCACACTTATCACTTTCCCAGCCTGCCCGTCTCTCCTGCTCCGTCTCCCGCAGCGACTCACAGGAAGTGAAGTGCAGAGAATTACAGAGGCAGCAATTCTGCAGCAGAGACCTGTCACAGAGTAGGAAGACACTCACTCACTGTGCAGAGGGGAACGAAAATAAGTTGTTGTCCTCTCATGCAGCATTATCACGTCCCTCTTAGCAAACTAAGCCTAGTGTTTGGGTCTTTCACACCCTCTCACTTGGCTAAACATGGGTGTCATGTTGAGAGAAATAAAACTCCATAAATACACAATTATTCTAAATGCCAATGTTGCATAATGCTGTTTTTACCTTCCCCGAATTAACTGAAAGAATCCAATATTTCATTTCAGCTCAGTAAAGCTTTTGATCAGATCTTGGTGCAAGACTGCAGCGTCTAACAGTAAAACATTCTTACTCATAGACAAACATCCACAGCAACAAACGTTTGACTAACAAATGAGGAAATGGTGCAAAGTTGTGTGAAAGCGGCTCTGACGAAGTAGAGAGTTTAAAAGTAACCGTCGAGTTGCCGTCTGGAGACATACTTGAGGTGTGTGTGTGTGTGTTTTTAATTTCTGTCATTTCTTTTCCATCTTCTTCAGCTCGCCGTGTCCTCTCATGAAAATGCCACTCCAGTAAAACTGATTCACAATGCCGCCGGTCACCTTAATGGTCCCGCACGCACCATCGGAGCTGCTGTGATTGGATATTTAGGTAAACCAAATCTGCGCGACTCAGAATACCAAACGCTGTTCTCTAGTGGATGAAAACTCACTTGTTCTCTTTCTCCCTCCGTCAGGTGTTCGTGCATTCGTGCCCAAACCTGTGGCCACCAACCTGCAGTATGTGGGAGGGGCAGCGGCCATTTTGGGTCTGGTTGCCATGGCGTCAGATGTGGAGGGACTGTATGCGGCTGTCAAGGCTTTAGTGTGTGTTGTAAAAAGCAACCCGCTGGCCAGTAAGGAGATGGAGCGCATCAAAGGTTACCAGGTAAGTTATTAAAACTTAAATTAAAAGTTTTAGTTACATTTCCAGGATAATTACTGAGTTTTTCTAAAAATTGCCATCCAAACATTCGTAAATTGGGACGCAAGGCATTCGCTTCTCTCACATTTAAACACTGTAGTGTTTAAATGAATAGTGCGATTTGCACAGCATTTATTCACACACGTGGTGTGTGAATAAATGCTCTCCGTTGTACTTTAATGGTGTTGCTTCTACTTTTCTAAATTTGTTTACAAAATGCTCATTTGTCCGAGTGATGGGAGAAGGAAGCGGGAGATCGACAGACGATTGCTGCGGCAGCTGCAGTGATGCGGACACTGTACCGATCCGTCGTGGCGAAGAGAGAGCTGTGTAACAGCGAAGCTCTCTATTTAACAGTTGATCCATGTCCCTACCCTCACCTATGGTTACGAGATGTGGGTAGTGACCGAAAGAACAAGATCGGGGAAATGAGCTTCCTCTGAAGGGTGGCTGGCCTCTCGCTTAGAGATAGGGTGAGGAGCTCAGCCATCCGGGAGGGGCTCAGAGTAGAGCTGCTGCTCCTCCACATCGAAAGGAGCCAGTTAAGGTGGTTCGCTGGGTGAGGTGTTTTAGGCATGTCCCACTGGCAGGAGCCCCAGGGCAGACCCAGGACACACTGGAGAGATTATATCTCTTGACTGGCCTGGGAACGCCTTGGTGCTCCCCCGGATAAGCTGGAGGAGGTGGCTGGGGAGAGGGAGGTCTGGGCTTTTCTGCTTAGGCTGCTGCCCCCACAACCCGGCCCCAGATAAGCGGAAGATGGATGGATGCTCATTTGTCTCCAGTTACATATTTTTTGAATGTGTTTCTGTGTCAGACTAAGCACAGACTACTGTTAGTGACAGTGTGATTAATGTGAATATGACCCAGCAATGAGTTCACAGACTGAAAGCCAAGTTTAAGTCTGTACACAAAGACAAGTAAATGCGTATTTGTTTTGTCTTCCTCCTTAGTTGCTGGCTATGCTCCTAAAGAAGAAGCGCTCGCTGCTAAACAGCCACATCCTCCACCTCACCTTCTCTCTGGTGGGAACAGTTGACAGCGGCCACGAAACCTCCATCATCCCCAACTCCACGGCCTTCCAGGACCTACTGTGTGACTTTGAGGTGAGTGTTTACAGGGCCCGTTGACCCATAATGCTTGTGAGCCAACTGAAATAAGGACATTAGTGTGCAGCTGTCAAAGAAAGCTTGCCTATTTAGCATTGATAAAAGTCTTGTTCCACTTAAACCCGTCTCGGCTAATAAAACGGAGAGTTTGCAGGTATATTTTTGCATTTGTTAGAACAGGAAAGGGAAAAAAAGTGTTTTTTTGATGTTGAAGTGTTAAGGAACTGAGCTACTCTGTGCCAGAAGTTTGTGCTGCCAGAAATGAGTTGTGCGGCAGGGTCTGAGTCTGCTCCGTCTGCTCCTCAGGTTTGGCTGCACGCTCCCTACGAGCTCCATCTGTCTCTGTTCGAGCACTTCATTGAACTGCTGACAGAATCCAGGCAAGTGTCAGAAGGAAGTTTCCCTGAACAAGAAACAGATCACATGAAGAATAAAATGACTTTTATTTTTTTGTAACTGCTGATTGGCACAATTATTTTCATTTTAACGTGAAAGCGTCTCACTGTGTGTTTTGCTGACTGTGTCGAATAGTGAGGCGGCTAAAAATGCTAAACTCCTGAGAGAGTTTCAGCTCATCCCACGACTGCTGCTCACCCTGAGAGACACCACGCTGTCCCAGCCCACTGTCGCCGCCATCAGCAACGTGCTCAGTCTGCTGCTGCAAGGCTTCCCCAACCCGTACGACCTGCTGCGGTAAGAACGCGCTCGTGTAGCCGCTACGTGAACGTCGGTGATGATGATCCATGCCAGTGCAGCATAAGACCGTTTGCTGTCTCCACAGGTTCGGCCAGTTCATCTCCTCCACTCTTCCCACATTTGCCGTGTGTGAGAAGTTTGTTGTCATGGAAATCAATAATGAGGAGAAGATAGACGGAGGTATGAGTGATATTAGTGTTGATCTGACTTCTTGCACCTCTATCCTAAATAACGTGTGGCCAAAAGTATATGGTCAGTGCTTGACTGTTTTTCTATCCTTAATAAATATGAAACATTTGGTGCATCTGCAGGAAATGATGATGACTTTGGTGGCCTCCTATCAGCAAACCTCATTCTGCTGAGAAATCGACTGCTGGACAGCCTTCTTAAACTGCTTTTCACCACGAAAGAGAAGTGCACAGTTAATGCCCAGTAAGACACCGCTCTCCTCCAGACGTTGTATAGATTAAAAAAATAGCAGTTAGAGCCATGCCACGTTGAACTAGAGAAGTAAAGTTATGCTTGTAGCTTAATGACCATCCACAGACTGCAGGGGTACAGACACACATATCTGCTAATAATAATTCCTAACTAACATACTCTGATTTCACTCTGGAGCACAGAGCTCTGGGATCGTCTGTTGGTAGAATTAACTTCTCTTTAAGCCACATTATTTTAATAAATAGGCAGCAACACAAACATGGTCGCAAACTCCAGTTTAGTGATTCTGGTTAGCGTAGTTAACGCCTAACAGGCAGATACAGCCGCCTGTGTCAGCATTTACCATCTATCATAGCTGCCATAATTCTAACGTTATAACTTTAAACCTTAATAGTCTTAAAAAGATGTTTTATTTAAAAATAATAATAAATGAAATCACCCCATGCAGTTGTTGTGAAGATCGAAATTATCTACAGAGATTAAATCTGTTTGTGCAGTAGGCTGTTAGCATGCTTACTTATTTGTGTAAAGTTGGGTACATAAATGGTCAAAAAAAGATCTGCTGCTCATTCATCACTTCCTGCCTCAAAGCGCAGAGACTGCAACAGTGAAAACACTTTTATATGGTCTGAGCTTGGAGGCACCCCAAGTGGGCAGTTGAGGAACTGCAGTTTGCAAACTAAGCCAACTAGCATTTTTAATTTTTCTAGCCTTGGGTGTTGTTATTTGCTCCTTCTGTCATATCTGCTCATCCTGAAAGCTTCAAGTTAAAATGCAAACTCTCAGGCTGTCTATTTATTTTGAAAACTATGAATAATCAATCATAAAAGCGCCACACAACATTATTCTTGTTCTTTGATCTTTTAAAGACTTTTATCATTAAAAAGCTATTTAGCTCCAGTTATTACTGGAATATGGCTCAACTTGACTCAAATAATGGCAATATGCCCAGCGGCTGACAGAGATGGAGATTATAATGACACTGGTTGATATAATTTAGCAAAATAATGAGCAAGCAGAAGCAGAAATATTGACAAAGTATTTAAAATGTTGTGAAAAGAACTGATATTAAAGTAACAGTAAACCTGCAAAACTTTTTCTCCCTGCAGGGCGTGTGAGGAGCTGGTGCGAACGCTGGGCTTTGATTGGCTCCTGATGTTCATGGAAGAACATCTCCACTCCACCACAGTGACGGCAGCTCTGTGGATCCTGGTGGTGCTGCTGTCCAATCAGTCGATCCTCAACCGCTTCAAAGAGGGCCTGTGCGGAGGAGGCTGGCTGGACCACACCGACTCCGTCCTGACCAATAAGATCGGCACAGTGCTGGGTGAGTGCAGCAGCGTGGGTTCGCTGTCATTGCAGCACAAAATTGGAGCTGAGAGGCTGGATTTGGTTAACATTAGGCACTCGCCTTTGAGGGATGTGTGCGTGTATTAGCTCCAGACGTTCAAACCTGTAAGCACCCGCTCTTAGAACAGTCACAAGTAAGAAATCGTGATTTCCAAGGTAAATACTGTATGTTGTAACATGGCTCAGCAGACGCCTCTCCTCATTCTGGCAACGCTTTCCGTCGGAGTTGGCCTTCGTTCAGCAAACAGAGAGCTGCACAGTTTGTGCGCCGAACAGCCAAGGGTTGGTTCTCTCATTTTCACCCTCCCGCTCTCCCCTGCTGCTGCATCATGCCATAGTTCCTTTTGAACTTAGTGGTTTTCAACCTTCTCATTGCTCAGGCGTAAAAACCATTCTGATTCTTCAAAACTGGATTTACCAGCCTGGAATAATTTCAGATGTTGATGTTTGATTTAATATTTCCATAAAACTTCTGTCTAGAGCAGGGAGATATGGCCAAAAATATTTATCACGATATAGATTTGAAAATTTGCGATAACGATATAACTGACGATATAATTGATGCGAGACAAAATGCAACTCCACAACTTTGCTAGCGCAAAAAAAACCCCATCCATGTATTTTCACTTAAACAAGCAGCTATTTTATGTGCATTAAACCTATATAAACATATCCTGAGCATAACCACGTATAATATCCACTGAAGTTAAAACGAGGTGCTTTGCAACATTAAACTGCAGTGTGCCAAATAAAAAAGTCAAATATGTATTTTCAGACCATAAGGTGCACGGGATTATAAGACACATTAAGTGAAACAAAGCAGTCAGATGAATCAAACTTTATTAAACTCATTCTTCTTGCTTCCTCCACTTCTGTACCATTGATTCATTAATGCTGTATTCTATCACAGCGGCTCTATTCCCATGTTGTTGCAGTATATTAATCACTAACCTCGTATTGTGGATGGATTGTCTCAGTTGTTCTTCTGACTGAAGTTTGGTCCGTTTACAGCATCCTGCCATGCGACTGTATTTGTCTCTAACCATCAGGAACCTTCACGTTAACTTTTATCGAGTGGAAAAGTGTTAGCGTTCGTCCTCCAGCTTCACTGTTTATGTTATGCTAACATAGCTGAGTCGCTAGCGATCACGTAGCACATCATTATATAGCAGCTAGCCCAACTTCAGTAACCCTACAAACGTCACTGCTGTTTAGTTTCCTGTCTTCATTTATGTTGGAAGTGATAGCAGAGCTGTACGTTTGAATTCTTTCAGAAATCTCTCAGTCAGAACATGCTATATCATGCTGAGGTAACTAGCGAGCTAACTTCCGCTAACCTCCTGCTAACTTCTAACTCCGTTAAATGTAATAAATTCTGTTTTCATGGATGCCTGGATGCTAAACTTCATAGTTACACCTGGTAAAGCAGCAATGCTGATCGTTTTATTAAAGATGAAAGAATTTAGACAGTTTTTAACTCTCAGTGACGCTGCAGTGTTCGTTTGACTTTGGGACCTGAACGATCTGACGGACAAACACCAAACCAGTTCCACATCACTGAAGTGGCACCATTTTCACAAACCTATTCTGGTTCATCCGTTTCACTCAACGATCCGCCTTCTCCATTCTCATTCTCCGTTGCCGCCATGCTTTTTCGGCCATGTGCGTATGAAAACAAAGGCACTGCGCATGCACGTTTTACCCATATTCTATCGCGATATGGGAACGGTATAATATGGCCCAGCCCTACTTCGGTCTTTTATTTGTATTTATTACACCATAACACTCCTGCAAACATCCAGGTTGAGAACCATTGCTTTAGCTCTGGAAACTCCCCATTAGAGACTTGCTCTAACAGAATGAGCGCTATCAGGTAGAAGTCCTTAGTTTTATTCAGATTTGGAGTTTTTCTTTTAGTGTAACAAATCTGTTTGGCTTTGATTGATTGTGTTAGTTTAGTCCTGGATTTTTACTGCAGCCATCTCCTTCATAGCTTTGCTTCATTAAACCCAAAAGTGGGCACTACACCTGCATGTAGAGCTGCCTACAGGTGCAGTAGTCATAGGGTGCCACCCTTTTACCTTTGTGCTTTATTTTTAACATTCACTCTCTCAACTTTCTTTTTAGGATTCAACGTGGGTCGCAGTGCCGGCGGGCGCTCCACATTGCGGGAGATCAACCGGGACGCTTGCCATTTCCCAGGATTCCCTGTTCTGCAGACACTGCTGCCCAAACACACCAACGTACCCGAACTCTACTTCCTGCTCATGGCTCTCTTCCTGCAGCAGCCTGTCATCGAGCTCCCAGACAGCCTGCAGGTACATGTTAGTATACCCAACCTTCTTTAATAATAATAACTAAACACGTTTGTTAGCCTCAGGGCTTAAAGTGGACCTATGCTGCTCATTTCCAGCTCCAGATTTGTATTCTTGGACTTTTTAGAGTCCCTGCACCTTCAAGTCAGAGTACAGTGTCAGTGAATTGAGGATTCTTGGAGTCGCTGCTCAGGACTTCATTGAATTCATTGAAGAAGCACTTCAAAGTCTGAGGCCGTGTTTCTCAGACAGAAAAAGGTGGTGGAGGGTTAGATTGAGATTATGTCTCTGGGCCTTTGGAAGGCCTCGTTGTCCCCCCAGAAGAGCTTGAGGTGGGCAGGGAGAGGGAAGTCTGAGCATCTCTGCTTAGACGGTTGCCCCTTTAACCCGAACTCGGATAACCATCACAGGCTGGATAGACCGACTCTTTAGGGAACTTTGCACGATTCACAGTTCAGAATTATCCTTATTTATCTCATACTTGGCCATGGAGTACCCCCTCAGGTCATCCACTCTGCAGTTATGCATTTTATATCTTACCAGTGGGACCCAGCCAACAGTGAGAGGACCAGTGCTTTGAATCAGCCGGCCCTCTGTTGCCCCACCGACCTCCTGTTCAAACAGAAGGTTTACAGAGCTAAGACAGCAGAAGCAACACAGGGATTACCACGCTGAATGAGGAAGAGCATAATGGGTTCACTTTTAAACCTGAATTTGACCTGTCAAACCAGCTAATGAATAAATACAAAAGTGGACTCGTTTAATTAGATTTACATGTATCTGTGTGACCCAAACCCAGTGTCTGTGTTTGTTCTCTCAGTTTGATCTGGACTCTATCTGGACCTTCATCTTTGGCGTGCCGGCATCCAGTGGGACGGTGGTGGCCTCCATCCATAGCGTTTGTACTGAGGCTGCTTTCCTGCTGCTGGCCATGCTGCGCAGCATGCTTAACCTGGTGAGAACCTCTAAACCTTCAGACGCGTTGGTTTCTTGATTTTTTTATTTTTTTGGTCATTTCCTGCTTCCTCTACAGTAGCACATGCTCTAAATAAGTGTTTTACCAATGTAGTTTCCTAAACACGAACATTAATCTGCAGCCAGTTTCACAAAGCTTGTTTTTTGTGTAAAGACAGTGGAAGATTGCACAGCGATTTCTACTTGACTACAAAAAGCTTTTGGGATAATTGTTGAACCTTTTTAAGCCATTATTTGCTCATTAAATTCAAGGCCCTTTTCATAGAAGTGCATGTTTTAACAGTTCCTAACAGCAAGCTTGAAAAGCACTCACATGTGATTATGATCAGTCTGGATTCTGTGAAGGTTTTTCTTCTAATCTCCCGTCACCTTTAGCGCGCTCATCCCCTGCATGAGAAGCTTCACTAGACCGCCCGTGGGCTTAGTGTCAATAACTGCTCTGAAAAGACTTTTTATTTATTTTTTGCATCAGTCTGAGATTTGAACTGTTAAACTGCTGAGACTTTAATGGAAATTCTTCTCCAGGTTTCATTGCGTTGCATCTTTTGTCTCTTTCCAGCCTTGGCAGTCAGAGGAGGAAGGTTCCTGGCTCAGGGAGTACCCAGTAACACTCATGCAGTTCTTTAGATACCTTTACCACAACGTGTCCGACCTTGCACCAATGTGGCACAGCCCAGAGTTCCTCTGTGCCCTGGCAGCCGCTGTCTTTCCCTTCAACATCAGACCGTACTCTGAGATGGTAAATCTGTCCTTTATTTTTTCACTTAAGCAACTCGAAATAGAAATTAAATTCTGCACAAGGGAAGAACTTGCAGTGAAAATAATCTTGACCTAAAATTGCTCCAATATCTAACTAGTAGCGTTTCATCTTCCTCTCCACAAAAATGTAGAGTTTAATTTGCTGTGATCACACGTTCTGATTTGTAGTCCCATCAACACACAACAGGTACGCTGTAAATATCCCTTCAGGCTCAGTAAAACTGTAACTTATTGCCCTTCTGAGCCATGGGCCCTCTTATCTTGCTCTCCAGTTTGTTTCCTCACAATAAAAGGTGTTTGGGGACAGCTGCAGTGTGCTAGCCTTTGAATTAAGATGTATGGCTAAGATTTCCACAAGTCAGAGCAGCAAGAACTTGGAGGAAACAATGATCTGTTCATGAAAGATGATCTTGATAAAGGTCACATTCTTTGTAGGTCAGTGATTTGGACGATGAAGCGAGTTCTCCCACCGAAGAGTTCAAGGCCTTCACTGGGGACTCTGGCATGAACCGCAGCCAGTCTGAATACTGCAACGTGGGCTCCAAGACGTCCCTGACCAACCACCCGGCCAAAAAATATGTCTTTGACTTCATGAGGGTTCTGATCATGGACAACCTCTGCATGACCCCAGCCAGCAAGCAGACACCCATCATTGATATGCTGCTGGAGGTAAGAACACAGACATGAACCCCCATTCCAGATGCATGGATAGGAAACACTCTAACATGGCTGTTGCTTACTTTTCCCTTTATGTTGGTTTTTTCAGGCTTCCCCGGAGCGCTCCACCAGGACTCAGCAGAAGGAGTTTCAGTCCAACATCCTGGACAGCGTCATGGAGCATCTACTGGCTGCTGATGTCCTTCTAGGTCAGCAGACTAAAGTTTTGGTTCCTTCTCTCACCTCCAAACTAGAGGCAGGGGTGTAATGTATCATCACTATCACTGATGGCATTTTCTCACCTATTTCCCTGGAGTCTACAGTTAGTTCGGACACCCTGCTCATTAGGTCCATTCTTATTGCTTAAATCCTGCTCTTGTACATAAGCATGCTGCAGGACAGCTTAACTCTTTCTTTGGCTTTGAACAAAACTGTGATGGAGGCATCATGAGTCAGCAAATCACAATGTGAAGGCCGGAGATCTGCAAGCACCTTCAGGAGTTTCTGTTGTGCTTAGAGTATCGTCCTGCATCTATCTGAGGAAGAAAAGAAAATCTGTGCGCTTCAAAAAATGTGAGACAGCAAAAATCATCTCACTTACCTTTCTTTGTTTCCTTAGTAGAACACAAAATAATCAATAAAACCCATATTCCTGTCACACTGTTCTGCTAAATCTCAAAGGTAATATCTGTTTGCAGAGGCGTGAGATGCTTAGTTTTGTTCAATCATGTAATGCATTTTTAAAAAGCTGCTGTTTTTACACTCGAACAGTTTCTACTGTAATGAGGGGGAAACG
Organism: Astatotilapia calliptera; assembly: GCF_964374335.1. Classification (NCBI taxonomy): domain Eukaryota; kingdom Metazoa; phylum Chordata; class Actinopteri; order Cichliformes; family Cichlidae; genus Astatotilapia; species Astatotilapia calliptera. The sequence continues at coordinate 36,840,215 of NC_137433.1, read as the reverse complement.
CTTGCAGCGTGAGGCCTCCTTACTCCTGGAAATACAGACCAGCGCGACGCCCGCTCATGTCCTGTGTATTCACCAGGCATGCACTTCCTCTATTCTCGTATGGGACCAATCAGAAGTCACACAGACTTTGAGCTGCGTAGCTGGCAGGTGTAACCAGGTTTTCACTTGCACCTCCATCAGGCAGTGTCAGTGAGCTCATAGTTAATAAAAACTAAGGGTGAAAAAATGTTAACTGAAATAATAAAAACCAGAGAGCCTTCTTAAACTCTTTTTCCTATTTTGGTGGTATTCACCATCATAATCTGGAAACCCTCTAACAGATGTGTGACTGACTCTCTCTCCAGGCGAAGATGCCTCGTTGCCCCTCAGCAGCGGGGGCAGTTATCAGATTTTGGTCAACAACGTCTTCTACTTCACCCAGCGGGTGGTGGACAAGCTGTGGCAGGGCATGTTCAACAAGGACTCCAAGCTGGTGGTGGACTTCATCGTGCAGCTCATTGGACAGGTACAAGCAAAATGACCTCAGGCTGTTTTTGGTCAGCTGATGGTCCAAAATGTAGATTCACCCAAATAAATCCAGTGTTTTCAGATGTTATACAAACGGAAAGTCTCTGTCTGTCTAAGGCAGCGTACGTCCTCCCTTTATGTACTCACATTGTGTAGCTGGAGGCACTAGTATTTTGTCTGGTTTGTACACACATTTAATAGTCATTAGATTCACAAACACAGCATAATGTAAATCCTGTATTGTTGGGAGCAGCCTGCATTGTCAGACTGACATTTTCCTGAAGAGGCCGGAGGCAGAGAGACGGCGTCAGTGACGCCTGAACTGGAATAAGAAGGAAAACAGTCCTTTAGTCGTCTTGCAGTTAATGCAACCAGTGCAAAGTGATGCTGGAGCAAATCAGATAGACGGGGTCCTGCAGGCCTCATTTTTGTATGAGATGGGCACAGAATGAGATTTGGCTGCTGAGGTGTGTTTCTTATATTTGCTGCTTATTAGATTCAGTTTCTTTGTTTTGTTATTCTAAATAAGGGTTGCAGTGGTACCCCATGCGTATGCTTACATGGAAATGCTTTTAGCAACGTAGTAAAATGAGTCGTGCATGGACTTTGTCTTCCCTTTTTTGCGGTGGTTTGTGTACACATTGCTGTGCAGCTGAGAAGATAAGCAGATTATTTTCAGTAATTCATTTTTCGAGCCATAATGCAGTCCCTGAATCCTGGAAATATCCCTCAGTGGATTCGATGGCCATCCATTTCATCCTGAGGCGCACAGTTTGGAACTGGAATATATTTGTTATTGATTTCGTCAGTCATTTTGAAATGTACCCACTTTCTACTCAGTTTTCTCTGGAGTAACTCCAGCTGGAGTTGCTCCTTAACAAAGTGGTCGATTAAAAGGAAAAGATGTGTGATGGGTGGCACGGTGTGGTACTTCCTGCAGGTGTGTGAGTGAACACCAGGTGCTCCAGTTTATTCCAACAGTCCCAAATGTATTTGTCTGTAAGACTAGAAAAGAGGTTTTCTATGTAAATAATATTCATTTTCAATTTTTAAGACTTCTTCTGTTTCGGGCTTAAAACTGGTTTTCTCACAGTTTTGCTTTAACACAAAACAGGAAGCTCCAAAATCTGGAGCGTACTGTTAGAGCACACTTGAGTATGAACATGCAGAGTATTGATTTAAAGTCTAAACACATGTTTATAAATAGCAGACTTTTCAAATAAGGCCCTTTGAGGCCCTTAAGCAGCATTCCAATACTAAAGCTACGTTCACAATCCTCTGCATTCCTAACTCAGTGTAGCCCCGTTACAAACACAAATCTCCTCCTGCAGAAATATTTCGTCAGCAGCTTTATTCACATGCACTTCATAGCATTAAACAGCCATAACTGCTTCTCGCTTGTTTTCCTCCCGCTCCAAATTCTCCAGTCTAAGAGGCGTTCGCAGGGACTTTCTCTCGACACTATCTACCACTGTCTGAACCGGACGGTGCTCTACCAGCTCTGCCGACCCCACAAGACGGTAGCACAGCAGGTGGCCCTGCTGGATGCCCTGCGGGTCCTGACCGTCAACCGCAACCTGGTGCTCGGGCCAGGCAACCACGACCAGGACTTTGTGGCCTGCCTAGCTCACTGCTTCATCTGCCTGCACAGCGGGAGGTACGTTCTTTACATGGAGGCTGCTGTAGGCTTTTTACTTTGATTAATAGCAACAGACTATAGAAGTGCATCTATCACACCAGCAGGTGCTGTGTGTGTAGACACTCTGATATTGGTTATTCATACGTTGAACTAAATTTTCTTTCCTGTATCATTCTTTCAATATGTATTAGGGTGAGTAATAATATACTTCAGTGGTAAATCCTGTAAAGAAAAAGGTCAAAAGTAATAATATTCTTGGGTTGTAAACACACATATAGATGAGATGCATTAAGACATGTTAATGAAGGGCTTTAGTGAAATGTTGCTTTGCCAGTTTGTTGCGCTGATTGCTTTATCTGTGCTGCCGTAGCTCTTAAAGCTGTGCTGGTTGTGGCCACTGTGCACAGATGGTACTTTATTTGGATGCTTTGATTTAAAAGCTGGTTTTTGTTTTAAATAAACTGTAAATAGGAGTGTTTAGCATGTTTTCAGAATCACACTTAAAGGTGTTCAACAGATTTCATAGTGCAGAAGAGCTCTGGATTGTCCACATGTCCTGATAAAACAGAAGAGCTAGGCATGGAATAAATAATCAACAAACACGTTTTCTATGGTTATGTCACAACTTCTGTTTGCAAAGGACAATGATGTAAAGGGTTAGAAAACAGAAAAAACACAAATCATTGTCCTTTTTTTTCTGCACAGAAGACAGAAGAAAAGTTTGCATCGTGTGTTTATTTTGTTTACTGTTTTGCCGTTCTTGTAGTTAAACTCGGTGAGATTATCTGAGTCTCCCCCGCAGGAATGTTTGTATAACTAATTACCGCCAGGTCACACCTCCTTATGTTTATTTTCTGAAACCTGGACTTTGTCAGGTTTGCTCACATGCTGGTGGATTGTGATAGCAGGGGATGTATCTGGTTCTGGGGAAAAAAACAACATTTCTTTCCTCACACAGCAGCAGGTGTGGACAGACTGGATGTCCAGCCATGTGGTGAACACAACCTTCTCTAACACAGCGCTGTTTTTGACTGCAGAGATCAGACCTGTTTGCCGTGGAGAAGCCAAATAATCAAACCCTCCTCTCAGTTCTATGCAGGGCAGCATGGTACTCAGCTCCTGTGTGTGTGTTTGTGTGCAGTAGTGTGGACGGCTTCGGTTTGGAGGCGGAGGCCAGGATGACGACCTGGCACGTCATGATGCCCGCGGAGAACGAGTCTGACACCACGCACAGCCACGACGTCAGCGAGGGTGAGACAGATTCGTGTGTTTAAGTGTGTTTGACTGCGTGCAGAGCCACTCTGACCCTGATGACCTCTGCCCAGATACTGTTGTCACTTTCTTGTGTGGCACATCCTCTATATAACAGAATAACTTCAGTTTATTTACACTTTATAAATCATTTAGGCCCAGCTATGATTAACAGTGATTTGGAGTATTTAAATGACAAGCAAAACAGATGATCATGAACAGTTAAAGATACACAATAGAAATTAGAGGATACGAGAAAATGCGAGGAGTGCAAAAATAACCCGAGTGGTTTAGAGATCTGTCTGAAAGAGCGACGTCTCCTGCAGTTGTTTTACCATCAATCAGTCCCCTCACTCGTAATTTTAAAGTCCAATGAGTTTGTTCTTGCCTTAGAAACACTCGTCTTCATATATCAGCTGTGAAAATAACCCAGAAAGTCGCTGAGGTGTAACGCTTGTATTTTTGTATGTTGTGGTGCGGCATGTGCTTAGATGTTCTGTTCTGTGCTTGTGGGGGAGGTGAATGTGGGTGAATTACAGACAGAGATGGAGGGAGAGCTTAATGAATATTTTATGTGTTGCAAAGGAATTTTACAACTGCTCTGCACAAAAACAGACAGGAAAACTCATTATCGTGGTTCCTCTGCAGGGCGGCAGCTCCTGCTGAAGGCGGTGAACCGTGTGTGGACGGAGCTGATGCACAGCAAGCGCCAGATGCTGGAGGACATCTTCAAAGTGTCTCTGCCCTGCAATGACAGAGGACACGTGGACATCGCCACAGCCCGTCCCGCTTTGGAAGAGCCGGCCCTGAAGAGCTGGCAGAACCACCTGGGTCAGTAACACTGTGAAAAACACATGCAGAGGAATAAGCACGCAGTCTTTCTGCTCCCTACTTTAGCTCACTTTTTGTTTTTCTCTGCTTTGAGTAGCTGAGTGTTGCTCATGCAACCTTGAGATAACTAGGTCAGCCTCTTTTTGTTTGACAAAATAAAGTAACCCCCTGCAGACAGAGCTTGTTATTTTCTGATCTGCTGTCTTTTTAGCTAAGCTATTGCTTATGTAAGCAGATTGGTAAATGACTGTCATCCACCAGCCAAGTTTTGACTCGTCTGCTGATTAGTGATGGGTCGTTCGCGAACGAAATGGCTCTTAGAGCCGGCTCTTTGACGTGAACGAAGCGAGCCGGCTCCTTATCGCCAGCCGTCACGTGGGTTTTTTTTTTTTCTTTCTCTCAGCCTCTCTCTCGCACTTTTTTTCCGTTTCACTCTGCACGCAAGCCTTGTGGGCAGAGGGGGGAGGGGCGGTAGTTACACTCAGTAGCACAGGAACAGAGCCAGAGAGAGAGAAAGAGAGGCAGGGACAACAACATTAGAAAGGTATAGTAATCATCCACAACTATTTTCGGTTGCAGATGATAAAGGATTGAGAAAGTTTATTCATGCAGGTCCATATGACAGAGAATATGCATGTTCTTTTAGTTTTCATATTATAATTTATATTTAATTGTGTTGTGGTTTGCAGTGTTTTGTGTTCTTTTCACTTTAAATTTGTGAAAGGAAAAAGCTGAAAATTTAAATAGTTAAAAGTTGAAATGTGAATAGTTGATTTTTGTATTATATGATTTATTTATTACATTTTATGTGGAGTGAATAAATAAAAGTATATTTACGGTGGCCTCTAGAGACAAAGCACATACAAACTTCAAATCACGTACGAACTCTGAAGCATGTACAAACTCCAAAACACGTAAAAACACGTACAAACTCCAAAACACGTAAAAACACGTACAAACTCCGAAGCACGTAAAAACTCAGAAGCATATAAAAACTCAGAAGCACATAAAAACTCAAAACACGTACAAAAGACAACAGAAGTGCTCCAGGATGCTGGGCGCAGTGTTGAGCCTTTGTTATCTTGTGGCTACACAAGCCAGCAAGTACCAACGACCGGATTTGGTGTGTGGTAATAACAGGTAATGAACTTTTTTTTAAATTATTTGAATATATATATGAGTGCCTGTGTATAAATACACAAACAATACACACATGCTTTCAATTGTGTAATTTAAGTGATCTAGTAGCTCTGCTTTGGAAGTTCAGTTAATGCTAGAAATGTGTTTTGGAGTTTGTACGTGTTTTGTCTCTAGGGGCCACCGCATATATTTATATATAAACATATATAAATAAAACCACTTGTTTTTACGTTAGTAATTCCTTTTGTGCATAATTTTATATTATTGTTAATAATAAATTAATTAAAGCAACAAAACAACCTGAAGAGCCGGTTCGGAGCCGAAAGAGCCGGCTCTTTTTAGTGAGCCGAACCGAAAGAGCCGGATCTCTAAAAAGAGCCGGAAATCCCATCACTACTGCTGATCCAGGCTCTTTGGCAGGCAACCAGATGTTGTTAGAAGTTCTCTTTGAATTTGTAGAAAAGGCCCTAAGATGTTTTTCCTTTGCTAAGCACTTATGAAATATCTGTGGTAGAAGGAGCATTATTTTTGAGAGAAGATATGATTAAATTAAAATTTGTAAATACTTGTTCTGTCTCACAAAATCCCCTTTACCTTCTGTGTTAGTTAAATCTTGGAGACATCCCGAGTAAGTTGTGCTCTTGCTGGGAAAGCTGAACTTCTGCATCACAGAGCTGTGGTTGTGAAACATGCCCAAAACTGTGAACCCACAGCAGATCAAAGTAGTTCAGACTTTTCAGATTTTCTACAGTTATTGTCGAACATCTGTTTTGTGTAGAAGAAGAGAAACCTCTGCTTTTCACTGGCTTCAGTGCAGGTCAGGCCTCAGCCCCACAGACTGAGAGAGAGAGGAAAATGTGTATTCAGGAACCAGCTGGTGAGTGGTTGTTGGAGGTTGTCGGCAGTCAGTGGGTGAAAGAAGTGGCTAAGAAGTCTACAGTGCTGCACCAGAAACGATTAGTTATGTCTATAACTTCTGTTCCCTGAAGGAGAGGAACGAGGTACAACACATAAGTATGGGATATCACGCCCTCGCGTGTCCTGGCTGAAGAAACCTTTATTCACGCCTTTACGGCAGATGACGTGTGATGACACGCGCAAGGCCCCGCCCGCACATATAGCCGCTGCCATCACCGTCATCCCTCAGTTCGATAGCCGCTCTTCACCGAGCCAACTGCTCAGTGGGGCCACCCTGTGTTGTACCTCGTTCCTCTCCTTCAGGGAACAGAAGTTATAGACATAACTAATCGTTCCCTTTCAGTCGATTCACTCGGTACAACACATAAGTATGGGACCTATATACACGCCCCGCAGAGCAGCCACCGAACCGGAACGGGACCACCACATCCTTAGTGAGTGGTAGACCCAGCAGAAAGGACAGCATGAGCCACCGAAGGGGCTGTAACGTCCAACCGATAAAACCGCACAAAAGTGTGCGGCGACGCCCAATTAGCCGCTGCACAAATATCAGCCACAGGCACCCCTCTAAAAAGAGCCCATGAGGTCGCCATCCCCCTGGTGGAATGAGCTCCCACCCCGTGGGGCAACGCAAAACCTCCGGTGCTGTATGCCAGCGAGATAGCTTCCACAATCCAGTGGGACAGCCTCTGTCTGGACAGAGCTCTACCTCTATTCGGATTAGCGAAGCAGACAAACAACTGGTCACACAAACGCACATCCCGAGTGCGCTCAATGTAGGTGCGTAGCGCACGCACCGGACAAAGAGAATGCACCCTCCTCTGCTCCTCAGATTCAAAAGGAGGGGAGCAAAAGCTCAGCAACTCAAACTCCATTGAACTATAAGATGCAGGCATGACCTTGGGAAGATAGGCGGCATTCGGACGCAATACGACCTTGCGGCCATCAGGAGAAAACTGTGTGCAGGCAGGATGCACAGACAGCGCATGAAGGTCCCCCACTCGCTTCGCCGAGGCCAAAGCGAGAAGTAATGCGGTCTTATACGAAAGAAGTTTCATATCTACCGACTCAACGGGTTCAAACGGAGGGCCACAAAGGGCCTCCAGCACCAAAGACAAGTCCCAAGCCGGGACACTGGACTTAAGCACGGGCCTCAGCCGGCGAACCCCTTTCAGAAAACGCACGGCGAGGGGATGCGCACCTGGTGTCACCCCGTCAAAACCGATATGACAAGCAGATATAGCCGCTAAATAAACCTTGATCGTTGAAAACGAAAGGCCTTTATCCAACAGCTCCTGCAGGAATGTCAAAACATCCACAATAGAGCACTGAAATGGGAGAGTGTGGCGGTCCTGGCACCATCGCTCGAAGGCTCGCCATTTGTAAGCGTACAAGCCTCTAGTAGACGAGGCCCTGGCGCTCTGAATCGTCGCTACCACACTAGGTGGCAGACCCTTAGCAACCAAGTTTAACCTCTCAGCAGGTAAGCATGAAGGTGCCACAGATCCGGGCGCGGATGAAACACTTCCCCCCCCGCCTGAGAGAGGAGATCCCTGCGGAGAGGAAGCTGCCAAGGACTTGCTGCAAGCAGGCTGATTATTTCTGCATACCACGACTTCGCGGGCCACCAAGGGGCCACCAGGATCAGAGAGAGGGAATGCCGACGCACCCTCTCCAGAATTGGAGATATCATTTCCACTGGGGGAAATGCATACAGGAGCACGTCTGGCCATTGGTGCGCTAGCGCGTCCAAGCCCAAGGGTGCATCGTGGTCGATTATGGAGAAGTACAGGGGGCAGTGAGCATTCACCCTGGAAGCAAAAAGATCTATTTGCGCCTCGCCAAATAGATCCCAAATCTGAGCCACTATTGAAGGGTGTAACCTCCATTCTCTCACCAGAGGACCCCCCCTGGAGAGAAGGTCCGGCCCCAGGTTCAGGTGGCCCGGGACATGGGTGGCTCTTAGAGTCAGAAAATGAACACTGCACCATAACAGCAGAGAGCGAGACAGCTGCAACAGGGGAAGAGAGCGTGTTCCTCCCTGCCTGTTTATATAAGACACCACTGTTGAATTGTCCGTCCTGACTAAGACATGCTGGCCCTGCAGGACTGGACGGAAACGCTTTAGAGCTAAGAACACTGCCAACAGCTCTAAGTGGTTGATGTGCAGCTGGCGCTGAGCCGCGGACCAGATCCCTCTCACTGACGCACCCTCGCACAGCGCTCCCCACCCACTTAGGGAAGCATCTGTGGACACCACCTTGCGAAACAACACCCTCCCAATCCGAGAGCCCTGGTGCAGTAGCCCGGGCTCCCTCCAAGGACGGAGAGCTAGCATGCAAGACGCAGTTACCGGCAGCCTCCTCCGGAGGTGACGCGAAGCACACAAACGGTGAGAGAGAGTCCAGCGTTGAAACGCTCTCATTTTCAACAGCCCAAGCGGCACTACGGCGATCATAGATGCCATCATGCCCAACAAGCGCAATATCGTCTGGAAACGCAGTCTGCGTCCCAGCTGAAATTGAGCGAGGCAGCGATGAAACGCGGCCACTCTGTGCTCTGACAACCGTGCGCGGCTGGAAAGAGAGCATATTTCCAGACCGAGAAAAGCGATCTGTTGACCTGGGATTAGCGAGCTCTTCTGAAAGTTCACAGAGAACCCCAGTGTCTGAATGTGTGACAGAACCCGCGACAGCTGCGTCTCCGCCTGTTCTCTGGAGCAAGCCACGAGAGCCCAGTCGTCCAGGTAGGCCAAGATGCGGATGCCCCTCTTCCTGAGGGGCGCTAGCGCTGCCTCGGCACATTTCGTAAAGGTGCGGGGAGCGAGCGACAGCCCGAACGGCAGCACTAGGTATTCGTAGGCTACGCCCTCGAACGCAAACCTCAGAAACTGCCTGTGTTTCGGGTGTATAGCGACATGAAAATAAGCATCTGTTAGATCGATTGTCGCAAACCAATCTCCCGGGCCGACTGCACTCAGGAGCTGTCTGAGTGTTAGCATCCTGAACCTGTACGTTCGCAGGTACGTGTTCAAGACTCGCAGGTCGAGGATGGGACGAAGCCCTCCCCCTTTCTTCGGAATGACAAAATAACGGCTGTACCAACCTTTGTCCGTCTCCGAAGCGGGGACCACCCGCATTGCTCTCTTCTGTAATAGCGCCTGTATTTCCTCTCTGAGTACCAAGGCTGCCTCGGGGTTGACAATCGTGTTCACGACTCTTTGGAAACGAGGCGGCTTGACCCGGAACTGCAACCGGTAACCCATGGCAACGGTTTGCAGCACCCACGGAGAGGGGGCGCAAGCGCGCCACTGAGGGAAGTGAGCAGCCAGCCGGCTGGCCTGCAGCACTGACGGCGGGGCGCCGTCGCCCCCCAGTGTGTCTGCAGGGGACTGCATCCCCTGCCTGACCTGGCTCATTTCGCCTGCAGGTTGAGCATTTGAGATTGTTTGAGAGTAAACAACACTCTTTATTGATTGCAACATGGGAACATGTACATTTATACATTTTGTTGGGTGCACCTTTTCCGGGGCATAACAATGAAAAACAGCGGGAACACTCGATGTGGTCGCTTGAACATTCAACACATCTGAACCGTGTGCAGGGGTTATGTGCTTGGGAGACCGCGATAGGGAAGTGCAGCGCCTTCTGGGGCTGACAACCTGAACAGAACTTAAGCGGCACCTCTTGTGCGGCAACAGAGGGGTAAGAGCAGCGTCTCCCTGCGTCTCCCGGCCTTTGCCCCAGGCCGACTGGCGTGGAGCTCGGGCCGGAGTACGTGCTCTCGCCGGCGGCCCTCCCACTCCAGCAGTGGGCGCCGGTCTCTTGCCAGCTGTCAGAGGAGCGGCGGGCCTGTGAGAGCTAGCAGTGGGCTTGGGCTGGCGTCTGGGGATGATGTCGCGCAGAGCTTCCGTCTGCTTCTTCCTCAGATCGAATCTAGCCTGAATGGCTTCAAGTGAATGTCCGAATAACCCAGCCGCAGACGCTGGTGCGTCCAGATACACAGCTCTGTCTCTATCAGGGACGTCGGAGAGGGTCAGCCACAGGTGCCTCTGCGCCACCACTGTCGAAGCCATCCCTCTGCCCAGGGAGAGCGCTGCACAGCGAGACGCACGGAGGATGTAATCCGTGGTGACTCTAACCTCGTTAAGAAGAGGTGACAGCGGGCTGTCCTCCGGAACCAGCGATCCAAGCTCCGCCAGGCACATTGCTTGGTACGTCTGGAGCATGGTGACGGAGCTCATGGCTCGAGCGGTGCCGGCCTGAGCCCGATAAATCTTCTCCAGCTGCGAGGCCGAGAATCTGCAGTGCTTGGACGGCAGAGTTGCGGGGCCACCGACACCATGGTTATGGGACGGGGCCAGATAAGCAGCCAGAGACGGCTCCATAGGGGGTGGGTTAGCTAAACCAGCTCCCTCGGCGCCGTCCAATTCCATGTACTGTCCATAGCCGGGCACAGTGACGCGGGTAGACAGAGGTTTGTCCCATGACGCTGTTAGCTCGCAGAGAAAGTCTGGGAACATGGGGAGGCAGTTTTTGGCCGTTGCGGGCTCCGGTGGAAGGAAAAAACCCGCAAACCGCGACGGCTTCCGAGCTGGTGGAGGAGAGGGCCAGTCCACCTGCAGCTTCTCAGCGGCACGGCGAAACAGGGAGAAAAGAGAGGTGTCATCGTGGCCGACCGGCGCAGCAGCGGCGGCATATTGGGTCGACAATGAGCTCTCCTGCTCATCCTCCGACAAACCATGGATGTCCAGGCCGATGTCCAGCACGTCATCGTCTTCCTGGGGAGCGCTGGCGGGCTTCAACCCAGGCTGAAGCCCGTCAGCGCTCCTGCATGGTTCCGGTCCGTCATCGGCTAACCCGTCAACGTATTCCATGTGGTCAGCCCAGCTAATCGCGGGGACATCGACCTGAAAATTTTCGTCTTCGGACTCGGACGAAGCCGGGGCTCCAGACTCGGAAAGAAGAGGGTCATGCCGTGCGACAGCCGAGCGTCCCAGCACTCTTTCCACAAACGTCACCCGTCTTTCCAGGGTCGAGCGTCGGAGCTGGCGACAAAACGCACAAGCTTCGGGCTCCGTCAACGCTCTCCTAGCGTGGACGATCCCCAGGCAGACAGGGCAGGCATCGTGCTGGTCGCTGTCGTGCAAAGAGAAACCACATCCCTGAGGACAGGGGCGAACAGAAGATTTCTGCTTTGCTCGCTTCGGTTTGGAGTCCATTCCCAAAACGCAAAGCGAAACGCTGCACAAGAAAAACTTGAAAATAGCGCTCCGCGGGCAGCCTACGCACCAGCTGGGCGGTGGAGGCTAACACCAACAGGGGCAGTTAAGCTAGGTTCAAGTTGGCAGACAACGGAGCTAACTAGCAGTAGCTAGCTAGCCCAACTCAGCAGAGGTGTTCTCAGCGAGGTGAAGAGCGTAAGAACTGAGGGATGACGGTGATGGCAGCGGCTATATGTGCGGGCGGGGCCTTGCGCGTGTCATCACACGTCATCTGCCGTAAAGGCGTGAATAAAGGTTTCTTCAGCCAGGACACGCGAGGGCGTGATATCCCATACTTATGTGTTGTACCGAGTGAATCGACTGAAAGGGAACCTCGTGCAATGACTTTGTTTGCCACAGTTGCCTGTATTTTGCATGGAAGACACAGACTTATCCGCAAACACTTGCAGGCTGCTCGCTGTAGTGTGGCAGTGAAGCTGTGGAAAGTGTGGTGCAACTTTTACTTTGAAGGCAAACGTTCTCCGTTACCAATTTGAGTCTGATTTTTTTTTTTTTTGTGGGCAGCTACAGTCATCAAACTGAGGAAGGAGATTTTTGTTGCATCATTCCTATCAGGGAATGTGCATTTTTCCTTTGGAGCACAGAGACTAAGCACGAATTTTACAGATTAACTTAAGTAATAAAATTGCATTAACACCCTCTGTCATCGACTTACATGTTTTCTTTTACTGTAAACAGCAGACTGTTAAGATAACCACAAGGTTAAAAAAACTGAATGTACTTTTCTCTTTTCTGCCAATCAGTTCATGAGAAAAAGTACATCAGTCGTGGGGAAGCAGTGGCACCAGCGACTCAGTCCAAACTGTCCAGAGTCAGCAGCGGCTTCGGCCTCTCCAAGCTGACCGGCGTCCGGCGCAACAAGAAGGAGAACAGCCTGAATAAGAACAGCCTGTCTGCACAGGTACACGGAAAACAACAAGCACACATACACACGATTTCTTACTTACGTGTACTCTCTGAGTCTGAGCGCTTCAAATACAGGCTTGTATTTCTGGTCCACAGGAGACTTTCCAGTGGATGTTCACACACATCGCTGTTGTCCGGGACTTGGTGGCCATGCAGTACAAGGAATATCAAGAGGTAGTGCATCTCATCTCCCAATGGGTCAAGATTAGTTATGACCATTAAGGTTGCATACAAAATGTAAGGTGCAGTAACTCCTAGGCTACTGAATAAATAAATGACAGTGTTTCATATGGAAACGAGTTCAGATGTAAGTTTTGTTTTGGATTTCTCTTCAGCTAGTTTTCACAGGTGATTTTCTTCTTGTAGTTTTTGTTTTTACTTTATTGTTTTCACAGTTTGTGTCTGTCTTTTCAGTTATTGCACAATGAGCAACTTACAAAGTTCAGAACAGCTGTAAAAAGTTGTGACTCACAGCCACGCTGCCCTCCTGTTCTCAGTAAACATTCAGCAGATGTGCTTGTTGTAAAGGCAAATGTGATGAAAAACTAAAACTGAAGGCTTTAAGTTATTTTATTAGTTTCTGTAAATGCACAAACACATCGAATTTAGCTATAACAGCCTTGCACTCATGCTTGCTAGTGTTTGTACTCATCCTGGATGGTTTTAAGCTGTGATCACACAGATCCTGCATCCATACATGTGGTTACCAGGTGGGAACTTTCTGTTGGTCCTGTGCAAAAGTTAAGAACAACTTTGCACAAAGTTTATTTTTGTAAAGTTTCCTTAAGTTATTTCTGTGATCAGCGTCAGCACAAACCAGTGTGCTCTAACAGTGCAGTCTGATGTGACTGCAGGACCACACAGAAACTCTGGACGGCTACATTTCACAGCCCAGTGTTGCAGTCGTGACATTTATAATTCATAGCAGTATTTTTTCAAGTGACTCACCGCACTCTTGCTTCGTCCATCCTCTCCGTCTCGCAGCGGCAGCAGAATGCCCTCAAGTACGTGACGGAGGAGTGGGCATCCATCGAATACGAGCTGCTGCGTGAACGAGGCCTCTGGGGCCCGCCAATCGGCTCCCACTTGGACAAGTTTATGCTGGAAATGACGGAGGGGCCCTGCCGAATGAGGAAGAAGATGGTTCGCAATGACATGTTTTACATCCACTACCCGTACGTCCCAGAGACGGAGACCAACACCAACTCAGCACAGGTACTCTGCTTTAAATCGGCATTCACACGTTCCCACAAACCCCTCCAGGACTTTAGCAGATATGAAAGGACTCGTGGTAAATATTCATTTGAGGAATGACATTAGCAAGACGAATTAAAATCTAAACTGCACCTTTTTTACACCCAGGAGAAAACCTCTGGCTCCATAATATTCAGTTTTCTCCAGTTTAATTACGAGACAGAGATGCAAATTAAATATGACAATACCGTAAAGAGAGGCATGCAGCCAGCGTAATGTCGCCCATGGTTTGTGTTTCTATTTTTAAGCCTGAGGTTAAGCGTTTAGACTGTCGCTGTCAACAAACTACTGACTGTAATACTATCGAGAAAGTGTTGGGGTCATAAATCAAATGTGCAGTAAAGTCATTTTTTAAATAGACTTAAATACTTGGTTTAAAGCACGTCAGCATTTTCTTCCCTTTTTAAATCCAAAGGTTACATTTACATACACAAAAAGACCTGGGGCACCTACACACTACACGTGCCTCTGCCATGGAAACCCATACCATGAAGCTCCCTGAGCAGGTTTGGAGTTACTGGGATCCATTGATGTAGATCAGGGGTGGGGAACTCCAGGCCTCGGGGGCCGGTGTCCTGCAGGTTTTAGATGTGTCCTTGATCCAACACAGCTGATCTAAATGGTTAAATGACCTCCTCAACATGTCCTGAAGTTCTCCAGAGGCCTGGAAATGAACTAATCATGTGACTCAGATGTGTTGACCCAGGGTGAGATCTAAAACCTGCAGGACACCGGCACTCGAGGCCTGGAGTTCCCACCCCTGATGTAGATAATATCCCACTGAGATGCAGTGAACTCTGTAGGATCACGGCTGGGTGCTTAATATCCAGAGATTAAGAGGTGTGGCCCCAAACTTTGTCCATAGAGTGTATCTTCATTTACAGTCAAATACTCAGATGTTTATAATTGTATGTCAGTAACATGTGTCCAATGACATGAGCACAATATTGTATTTATAATATTTCAAATGTCTCACGGGGTGTTTTCACATCTGTGGTGTTTAGTCGGTTTAAATGAAAAACTGGTTCATTTTTCTCCTTGGTGCAGTTCGTCTGTAAACACAGAAATCACATTCAGGTGTGGAAAACCAACCACACCAAGATGTGATGTGAACATAATCCGACTTCCATCTGAACCAACTACCAGTTGTACTTTGCAAGTTTGAGCTAAAAAGCTTCCTGTAGTCACGTTTGCACATCATCCTCTACAAAGCAAAGGTCCGTGCAGGTTAGCAAGTAGCCATGAAATGAATGCAAGTTCTCCAATAATCCCAAACACAGCACCTTTTCCTGTTTCTACTTTTGTTGCTCCCGCCCCAAACACATCTGGCGAATGAGACAGACTGAACATTCTCACTTGGTTTCTTGGTTTGTAGTGAAGTGTTTTGGTTCGTGTGTAGTTTGAATTTTTCTCTGTGTGGAAACAAACAAAATAACAGGGAAAAACCAAAAGTTTACAAACTGATCAACTGATTCAGATCAGAATAAACTATAGGTGTGAAAACACCCATACTTCCAGACGTTCACCGACAGTAGTGCAAGTCCATGTCCACAAATTCAACAAGTGTGTCAACTAAGCAGCCGAAAGCATAACAAAGGACACCAAAGTCACAGTGAGCTACACTGTGACAGCATGAAATGTAGCCAAAGTGAAACAATATCAAAGAGAAGAGGCTGAAACTGAATCTCACAGTTGGACTGGCACGAGCATTTGTTTGAACACATGGCAAAGAAAGTATTTTAAGCATTTTCAATAAAACATGGCAAAGAAATCCAGTTTGTTTCTTTTTGAATTGAATTGAAAATGTCCTTCTTGGTGTCTGTAACTTCAGCCAATCCCCTGCAGAGCAGCAAACACTCCTTAAATAGAGCTGTAGGATGAGCTCATCGCTGCCCTGTGAGGCAGTGACACAGCCGGTGGCTCACTCTCCCTATCACTGAGACACATTTAGCTTTGTTTGCTCTACAAACAATCCCTCCTCTCTGTTTGCTCGCGGGTGCCTCTCTCCACTCCACAATAATTTATTTGGTCATGAAGATTCAGAGAACGCTTCAGGGATTCCCAGTTTTTTGTTTTTTTTTTAAACTTTTTTCTGTTTCAACATTCAAGCTTTGAGTTGACTGGCTTGGTGTGACCCTCAAAAGATGAAATCATCCAGCAGTGCTCAAATGGAAACTACGCGCATAAAAAACAAACCTCCCTGTTCCTGAAGATGCCCTTTAGGAGTTCAGATTAAGAGTTCATGAACACTTTATGAAGAGTCTCCTTTGATGCCTTCTGGAAAGAATTTAATTAAGTCCAAATTCCCCGCGGCTTGGTTGCTAATGTATAATTTAATCATGCTCGAGGAGCAGTTGCAGCTTGATAAAGCCCCGTTCTTGTGCCATGGACTTGAATACCATTGCTTGCCGTTTTCACTTTAAGCGTTGGAGCTCATTTGTTTTGGCTTGCCTGCCTTGTTTGGCCATTATTGGAGGACACGCCCCCCACACTGAAGATTTTTCCATTTGATTCCACTTAAATGTTCTTGTTAGGAACAACCAAAAGCACATAAAGCTAATTTAATGACCCCGTGGTTTAATTTAGTTCACTTCTCATTAGACAGTTCCAGTTCACAACAACAGTCATCTCAAGTTGTTTTATATAGCGAGGCGCAGCCTCTACAGTACAGAGAGAACCCTAACAGTTAGACCATCACTATGAGCAAATTTGGACTCAAACCTTGTAAATATTTCTCCCAATTAAAATCTAAAAATGTTCTTTTTTACATTTAATTAGCCTCTCCAGACTTTAGCATGAGAATAAGAGGATCATGTAGGATCATGTGGCTTTGAGCTGTTTGGTTGCTTAATTGAAAAACTTCCCGTGTGAGATATTAAATGGCCATATCCTGCGTGTCTTTACCTTCTTCAGCACTCCTGTCCCCCTCTGGTGCCCCTTGATTCCTCAACTCTGGTTGGGGTCTTTGACTGTATTCAGGTACCTTCTGGAAAATCCT
Organism: Astatotilapia calliptera; assembly: GCF_964374335.1. NCBI lineage: Eukaryota > Metazoa > Chordata > Actinopteri > Cichliformes > Cichlidae > Astatotilapia > Astatotilapia calliptera. Next base: position 36,823,487 of record NC_137433.1, on the reverse strand, counting down.
GTTTGGCCCCCACTGATGCTTGCTGTGACTGCATGAGCGTAACATACATGTTGTTTTAAACCATGCAAGTCTGTGTGTGTGTGTGTGTGTGTATGTGGTCATGCCAAAATGTGGTCCAGGGGATGCGCAGTACCAGGAACTACCACAAAGGTGACTCGGGCAGATATTCAAATGCCCACCTGTGTGTCTGTGGACAGGGTGTGACAACATGAATAACATGGTACCAGTGCATTTGGCTTTAACTCTGGGAGTGGAAGAATGAAGCAGGCTGCCTGTGGGTGTGAAATCTGAAATACAGCACAGGCTGAACCACGTCACCACTTCACTGCGCTATTGCAGCAAGTTTCTGCCCTGTGTGATGCTCCTCTCACTGAAATTCTTGCAGCGTCACGCAGGAGCCGTACAAGGCATCGTCAATATATCGACCTTTTATTTTGATCCATAGAATATAAAGATGAAGAATAACTAACTGAAGCATGTGTTTTGTGTTTTGACGCTGACAAAGCCAAATTTTTTAAGTCTAATCAAAGTTGAGTCATGCAGTGCTACATGGTCTCACCTCCTCCTCTCCTCCCCAGAAACCTCTGCGTTACCGCCGCGCCATCAGCTACGACAGTAAGGAGTATTTCATGCGTTTGCTGTCCGGAAACCCCGGCATGTACCAGCACTCTGTAGAGCACAGCACCGAGGGAGAGACCACGCACCAAGAGCTGGAGCACGGAGAGGACACCATCGCTAAAGTCAAAGGTAAAGAGACGGCACTGTGGCACTGATGCTGTTAGACGTAGAGTAAGATTCAGAGAAATCCTCATTTGGCCTTCCTTTCTAGTGTTTCATCTTCTGAATGGATTCAGGAGTTCTGTCCTTCTCTGTGGGCTGATTCGTTTCTATCTTAAGTAAGGAGGTGTTGCCTGTATGTAACACTGTGTTTGCACTGTGCTCCTCAGGCCTGGTGAAGGCTCCACTGAAGAGGTCTCGGTCCACAGCGGACGGTGCAGATGAGGACAGTCAGGACCAGCTTCAGGAGCAGCTATTAGAGTCAGGAGGCCCCGAAGAGGAGCAGAAGACTGACAACACGTCCCTGCTGAGACTCCTGGAGGAGGGAGAGAAGGTCAGTCCGATGGAAGCACATAGATATGAGTGGATAATTAACATAGTAGTAGAATCATAGTGTTTTACACCTGAGCGATTCCTGTGCTGCAGGTGGCGCATTTCAGCCAAATACACTGTTCAGTATTGACTGGGAACTTTGTGACGATTCATCAAATGATTGCACATAGTTGTTGCAGAATTGTGACACGGTGTCTTTAGCGAGTTTGGACTGGACATGTTTTCCCATTTCTCCAGTTTGTGCAGGAACATCTAATCTTGCTGCAGCAGTCAGATTTTTTCGCTTTGGCTAGTTGGCAGCGTGTGACAGAGAACTCTGGTTGTCTTTCCAATTCCTTTGCTTTACAGTCACACACGAGCAAACTGCATCTTAGATTTCTAAAGTTTTAGATTTCAAGTTTCACGTCCTCTGTTATTGACTTTATTTATGTGATGAGGTATTGCACTGCGTGTCCAGTCCCAGGATCTCATCTGATAAAAAGACCTTTTAAACAACACACACACACACACACACACACACACACACACACACACACACACACACACACACACACACACACACACACACACACACACACACACAGTATAAAAGATATAACCTCCAGGTCTGAAAAGTGCCTTGAACCTGCATTCTTCCTGATGGACAGCAGGGGGCAGCCTCCCTGGTCCAAAAACAAGTGTGAATGTATAGCTCTATAGACTCGTGTTTGCTAATACCTCAGCAGCACCTTAATATTGAGTTTACTTCATGAACTATGGTTCCTTTTAGAGTGAAGTAGATGATAAAGCAGGTTAGGATTTAGGGCATGCCCACCTGGTGAATGACTGCCCTCTCACTGCCACGTTTCTCAGGCAGATCTCACTCATCGTTATCCAGTTTGAAAACACCAAGATGATGTGACGGTGGCTACCGCCGTCTTTTATATACAGTCTGTGAGCACACTACAAAATTATTCCTGGGACTTGTAGTTTTTAAGATATATTTAAGTATATATAAGCATACATAAGTAGTTGGATGAATCAGCTTTACTTTCAGGCACATGACATTTTCATCTATTTTCATCGCAAATTATTGTTTTGTTTTGTTTTTTGTTAACCTTAAAGTAAGAAGGCATCTGTTAAAGCTTTAAACTCCCTGCTTGATGTTACTGAAATATTGTGAGACCAAGGATCATTCCCACAGGAGTGACACTTGTGCAGAATTGTTTTATGTAGTATTTCTTGTCAAGGAGAACAAGCGTAAATGCATGTGCTACCTCGACGTATTGTTTCCTAGCGTTGAAGTTTATTTATAGCCGGGCATATCGGTAATTCTGTGACCTGCATTTTAAAATTCCAGGAACAGAGATGGTAAACACATTGACGAGCTAAGTCGAGGAGGTCACAGAGTCCGTGTCTTGGAGTGCTGGACGAAGACTGTGTATAAAAGATGGGCTTAGCCGCTGACGCATCGGTCATCTTGGCATTTTGAGACTTCTTACTGACGATTTGTTATCCAATCAGGAAAAGTGCTCGCTGAGGTCACAGAGTAGGGCAGCCTGTTCAGAGACTCCAATACAAACTGGTCTCTTTGCAGCCGGAGAAGTCGTCTTTGCTGCCCAATCAAAAAGCGAGTTTCTCTCTATACTGTCTGTCAAATAATAAGACCTGCATTAAACAAGCAAAATAAAAATGTAACCAGATATTTGTGACATTTCAAAAGGAAAAATTAGTGAATCAAAGCTTTTTAAGAAGAGGTTGGTCTGATCATGACGTACCTGTATCACCTTTACACGTCCCTGAGTCGCGCTTTCGAGATGTTTTGTCAGTTTTTACAAGAAAGATTAATTATTAGCTTTCTGGGCTCACGTGCCTCTAAATGACTGTAGTGTTTCTGCTCAGGTGGAGCATTTGATCAGAGGTTTTACTCAAAGCTACTTCTCCAGTGGAGAAAGTACACTCATTTACGTGTTCCATGTTCAGAGGAAATTCAGCTGGGGGGCTTTCCTTTGTGTAATTGACCTCTCTAAACTTTAGCTAATTAGCTGTTGTGCGTTCCAGATTCAGCACATGTACCGCTGTGCCAGAGTGCAGGGTCTCGACACCAGCGAGGGTCTGCTGCTGTTTGGGAAGGAGCACTTCTACGTCATCGACGGCTACACCATGACCGTGTCCAGGGAGATCAGGGACATCGACACGCTGCCACCCAAGTAGGTTCACGCCTCTGTATCCGTCCCTCACCTGACGGGGGACGCGGGATCGGCACTTTCTTTCTCTGAATAAAGGATGACATCATTCCCGTGGACGCTGCAGTGGAAATTTCTGCTGCTGGGATGATGTAATGCTGCCGATGGAGCATGCGCTGTGAAAGTCCGCAAAGCTTTTCTCATATTTATTGTTTTGTGGAACTTGCTCAGCCCGTTCCTTTGAGATGCTGCTGGAAAATAACCAAAAAAGGGAAAAAGGAGCAGATGTCTCCCAGACTTTGTGGTGTGTCCCTCGGGTTGTTTTGGTGTTTTTACCCCCCCCCCCCCCCCCCCCCCAAGCTTCCCCACTGTCCTGTACCAGCACAGAGCTGAAATCATACGCCAATTAGCTGATGATTTATTCAAGACACGCTCTTTTGTTAGCTGAATGCTTTTTTGATTTCAACTCAACTTTGAAGTTTTTGGAGTGATTTAAAGATGCACTACCAGCTAGTTTGATCCATTACGGATGTATGTGTTTATTCATTCTCAGCCATGTCACGGGAATGTACCCACCGCAAACAGGGGATTAAAATTTTGAGTGGATCTTCTCTTGAGTGGGTTGTGTGTTTTTTCTCCAGTATGCACGAGGCCATCATCCCCAGAGGAGCGAGACAAGGACAGAGCCAGTTAAAGAGAACCTGCAGCATCTTTGCCTACGAAGACATTAAGGAGGTTCACAAGAGGCGCTACCTGCTGCAGGTCAGCATGCACGTGTCTCGCACACACACTGCATGCACCATTACATGCTTTCTTTTAATATAGGAACTGACAGGATAATTAAGTTGAGTAGTTTATAGGGAACTTACTTTGTTTTTCCTTTTTTCTGTCTTTTATACTATAACAGAGCTGGATGCTTCTATTAAACATGGCTTTTCAAGGTTTTTTTCTACTCTTGGCTCTGTATGATGTCATTTAATAAGTGCAGGCAAACAGAAGGAATCTGGCTTAAAGGGAAAGTAGAAGGAGCTAAAGTGAGTTTATGGGCTGGTGTTAGATAAATTAGGATCATTTTGAACAGTGAATCATGCAGAACTACTCTCTGAGTCCAAAAGTAAAAATATGGAGCTGGAAATGATGATGATAGATCATCTGTAAACGTTTTGGGCTATTTATTTGCATTTTTTCCTGACTCTCATGTATGCCATCGTCTTCTTTCAGCCCATGGCAGTGGAAGTCTTTTCAGCGGATGGGAGAAACTACTTGCTAGCCTTCCAGAAAGGAGTTCGCAACAAGGTTTACCAAAGGTACTGAATACATATGTAAAGCAGCAGCTTCTTGACTCACATTTCAATCACAGAGTTTAATTAAACTTGTCATTTTGTGCTCTTTTCAACACTCACACGCTGCAAGTGATCATTTCTTACTGTTTTAGGAGTTGTTGTCAGGGTGGAGTTATTTTCAGTGATAATCTGATTCTACTGGAGAGCAGTGATCAGCTGTGATTCAGTCTGTTGTCGTGATCTCTGTTGAGGAGAAGGATTTTGCCGAGATTGATGTTGCTGCTCATATAAAGCTTTTTTTCTCTCCCTGTAATGCCGGTATATCACCGTTGTTGTCAGGTTGCATGAGTCTCTGTGCGCTGTAAAGACATTAATAGGTGGTGTTTGATTCTTCTAGGTTCTTGGCGGTGGTGCCCTCGCTGGCTGACAGCTCTGAGTCCGTTTCAGGCCAGAGACCCAACACCAGCGTGGAACAAGGGTACATCCACCTTCACATCATATCATTTTTATAAATAATAGATTCTGACCTCTGTAGTTAAGTCTCAACACAATGACTCTACAAACGTAAAATCACGAGTGCATGATTAATAAAAGTCCACTGAGCTGTTTAAACGACTCATCCTCTCTGTCCTGGTTTGTGTCAGATCTGGACTTCTCAGCACGCTGGTTGGTGAGAAGTCAGTGACTCAGAGATGGGAGGTAAGAACCTGAATTTGTTAGTCTGACTTCAGATTTGAAGTAAAGCACACGGCTCAACAACATGTGTTTGTGTGCATTTGTTCTGTAGCGAGGAGAGATCAGTAACTTCCAGTACCTGATGCATCTGAACACCCTGGCCGGACGCTCCTACAACGACCTGATGCAGTATCCGGTGTTCCCCTGGATCCTGGCCGATTACGACTCAGAGGTGCCTGAAGATTTTATCTGCTGCTGTTTTAATGTTTCCGTGTCCACAACAGAAAATACCCCAGTTTTGATATGAATGCCACCGGGGGCAGTGCGGTGATTTCATGATGTTTGGGTTGCTTTTGGTCACCAGGAGCTGGACCTCACCAACCCAAAGACATTTCGTAACCTCGCCAAGCCGATGGGCGCCCAGACTGACACCCGGCTAACGCAGTACAAGAAGCGGTACAAGGACTGGGAAGACCCCAACGGTAAGGAAAGGAGACCATCAGATAACGTTTCTCTGTGAGCAGATATGTGTGTTAATATCATCTACAGACTTTTAGTACCACAAACTCGCTATGTGGGTCCTCCTGCCTACAGGAGAGGCCCAGAAAAAACATGCAGAGTGAACTGAACCTGAGCTGTCGTCACCCACCCAGCAGACGGGTGGGTGACGACAGCTCAGACCCAGTGGGATTAGACTGTAACCTGCCAGCTCCTGAATGTGTGATGCTTCCTGCACCAGCATATTTTTTGTTGGAGTCATGTATAACATTTATTTAGATTTATTTCTGTACTAAATATGAAATTAAAAAAATACACGGTACTGGTCTATATCATTAAGCTCTTTTTGCCTTGCCAGGTGAAACCCCGGCGTACCACTACGGCACTCACTACTCGTCAGCCATGATTGTGGCCTCCTACCTGGTCCGGATGGAGCCCTTCACACAGATTTTCCTCAGACTTCAGGTTTGACGAGTTTCGACTCTACTGACAGTTCAGCTTGAAAACTAAAACATGTAATACAACTCCAACCCTCTATTCCAGGAGGGGTTTTTAAAAGTTATATATAGTTACATTTGATTTACTTATATTTTTTTTACATATTTTGCAGAATCAAGTCTTTCATTATAAGTTCTATTTTATTTGTTTAATTCAACTTTATTTCCAACTTTATATAGAAAAAGCTAAATGTCTTAGTTCCCCTCTTCTTGTTTAACTTGTTATGCCCCATAAAAGAGCAAGTCAGAAAACTCCAGAGGACAGTGAAACCACATTAATAACACAGTACTGGTATTGTTATTTTTTTGTTTGCTGGGCTCTCTTTGCATTTCCTGGGAGTTGTGCCATCTCTACTTTTAATTCATAGAAATAATTCTTTTTGGGGGCTAAAGTGTGTCTTTGTGTGAATAACAGGGAGGACACTTCGACCTGGCTGACAGGATGTTCCACAGCGTTCGTGAAGCCTGGCTCTCTGCTTCCAAACACAACATGGCCGACGTCAAGGAGCTCATCCCGGAGTTCTTCTATCTGCCCGAGTTCCTGCTAAACTCCAATAACTTTGACCTGGGTCAGTATCAGAGTCACAGCTGATCGAAGCACTGTTTAAAAACTGACTGGGATCGTTCACTGCTTTGTTATTAATGCTTTTTCTTTTGCTTTTCATGCACCAGGTGCCAAGCAGAATGGGACCAAACTGGGTGACGTCATTCTCCCAACCTGGGCTAAGGGCGACCCCCGGGAGTTCATCAGAGTCCACAGAGAGGTAGGAGATCAGCTCTTCTTGGCTGGTTTTACTCTGAGTGATTTTGAATCCGCCCTCACGGTCGACGCGTCCTCTGTCCCGGCTGCAGGCGTTGGAGTGCGACTACGTATCGGCCCACCTCCACGAATGGATCGACCTGATTTTCGGCTACAAGCAGCAGGGCCCTCCGGCTGTGGAGGCGGTCAACGTCTTCCACCACCTCTTCTACGAGGGTCAGGTGGACATCTACAACATCAACGACCCGCTCAAAGAGACGGCCACCATCGGCTTCATCAACAACTTCGGACAAATCCCCAAACAGGTCAGACAGAAGCGTGTTCATTTTAACCCTTTTCTAAGGAGGGTGGATCCTCTTATTTTACCTGATCTGGTTCCTGTTACATTACAAACATTGATGCATTACAGACTCATTTAACGTGCTGTATACTACGGTTGGTTTCTTGCCTTTAACTGGGTTTGAGTAGATGTTGAAATCTCGCTGTCGAATCATTGGTCGTTGATGTTTGTGTTTCAGCTGTTCAAGAAGCCCCACCCTCCTAAACGGGTACGCAGTAAAGCCAACGGCGACGTTGCCGGCGTTCCTCCGAGCTCCAACAGCGACAAGATCTTCTTCCATCACTTGGACAATCTCAGACCTTCTCTTGCACCAGTTAAAGGTACGCACGCACATCATGCGGTCAATTAATTGCTCACAGTGTTGCTCAGTAAACAGGATGCATGCGCTACTGATTGCTGTGTAAACAAAGCTTCGTGGGGTCTGTTTGCGAATACAAGGTGTGTAACTCCTTTAAATTCACACTTCTTCGTGCGTGCGCGTTGTTTTCCAGAGCTGAAAGACCCTGTGGGACAGATTGTGCCCACTGACAAGGGCATCCTCGCTGTAGAGCAAAACAAAGTTCTGGTTCCTCCCACCTGGAGCAAGACCTTTGCCTGGGGTTACGCCGATCTCAGCTGCCGCCTGGCTAACTATGACTCCGACAAGGTCAGTAGTGAGAAGTTATCCTGACAGCCAGTTCCTCATAGGTTTAAACTACTCAAACACCTTTTTATCTCCAGGATGTAGTCTCTATGTGTGAGTGACCCCCATCCTTTTTTTTTTATAATTCAAGTATTTATTAGATTTTGCATTTTATAACAGCAAATACAGAGATGCAACAACCAAATGCAAGAAGCAAACAAACAAAATAAATAACTAAAAAAATAATAATAATAAATAAATAAAAATAAAAATAAAAAACAAACAACAAAAAAAAACACAACGAAACAAAACAAAACAAGTGAGGTTTTAACATATGTTGTATTAAACTCAAATGTCCAAGTCAGGTAGACATGTAGGTGCAAAAATTGTCCCACTGTTCCAGCGCAGCTTCTGTCACATGATGTATTTTTCCCAGCATCTTTTCGCACGCAACATTCCCAATCATTCTATCTTTCCACATTTTAAGCGTTGGAATATGAGAGTCCTTCCAGTGTTCCAAAATGACACGGGCACATGTTACCAATGCAGTACTTAACACTCTAAACTGGTGTTTACTTAATTGCGGCACCTCTCCTTTGTCTCCTAGTAAACATAATTTAGGTGATCTGGGTAGGTTACAAAGTGTCCCCCCCTGCAAATAATTCAGTACAGTGTTCCAAACTGGAAAAACCAGTGGGCATTCCCGGAGGGCATGTATCAGAGTACCTTTGGCTTGTTGGCATTTCCAACACAAGTCATCTCTACCAATCCCCATTCTATTCAGCCTTGAAGGAGTATAATAGTATCTGTTAAGAATTTTGTATTGAATAAATTTTCCCCTTGCTTCCCTAATGTATAATCCATTGTTCGACAATATAGAATCCCATGTATCTTCATCCATTGTACGCCCTAGATCCCTTTCCCATACTTTTAGTAATTGTGGATTAAGTTCACCTAATTTAAAAATGAGCCACTGTACGTGTTTGCTACTCGTTTCACCTTGAGGATTCCTAGTAAACGTGGAAAAAAGTAAAGGCACCGTTTCCCCCTGCTGGTGTTTCACTAAAAATGCATTTTACATGAGATCTGCAGCCATTAAAGAAGCTTTTAAATCACTAAAGCTACATCTGATTTGTACTGTATATATTCTGTTTTCCTGCTGGCAGCTAGAAAGAAGACGTTCTTCAAGCTGAAACAGATTTAGATTTTAATTTGGTGACACTTTCTCATGCTCAGAAGCACCTTTTCATGTCTGACCCCAGCTGGGGTTTGCAGCTGGTTTTCTCCTGCCTGTTTTCTCAGTTTGTTGCCTCGTTGCTGCGTGTCTGCAAGAGTATTTGTCTAGACCCCAGACGGTGTCGTGATAGATAATTGGGAGGTGTCCTTCCTCTCTTACAGCCGCCTACATCATTACAAATACTCAGCTTCACCTGACTCAATTGATGCCTCTTGTTTAAATGCATCAGAATGAATAACCAATGAATGGAAAGCTTGAAGATAACAGTCCCGAGAACAGAAGCTGTTACTGTCGTAGATCTTTTCAGTTTTCCACAAACGGATTTGAATGCTCCATCTTGTTTCAGGCGCTGGTGGTGTACGAGTGTCTGTCAGAGTGGGGCCAGATCTTCTGTGCCATATGTCCAAACCCAAAGCTGGTTATCACCGGCGGCACCAGCACCGCTATCTGTGTGTGGGAGACGGGAACCTCAAAGGAGAGGGCAAAGTCACTTACGCTCAAACAGGTAAATGAACACAAAGAGACGCAGTGCAGGTTCGTGCAGCAGCTGCACTTCAGTCATCAAACTTTAAATTATCCTAAAGCAGAAAACATTTATAGAAACCTGGCAGCACTCTCAACTGTGCGAGGTCCAACCAATCAGAAGGCTAGGTCAAAGCTGAACACACGGTGTGCTTCAGAGGAAGGATAGTGGACTGTTTCTCCTGTGACTGCCAAAGTTCATCAATGACAGCTTAATCCTTGTAGGGTTTAATTAGTTTGACCCATGAAATTAGTTTGATGGGTTCGTGTTTCTGCTGAGTTCATTCAGCACAAACGTTAATCCGCAGACTTTAATCTCCCCGCACACTAATGAAACGAGGAAATCCTGCATGTTAAGGTGTTTAAGTTTCTTGATGCCATTGCGTCTCCCGTGTCGTGTGATATCTTAGGCGCTGCTTGGCCACACGGACGCCGTGACGTGTCTGACGGCGTCTTCGGCGTACCACATTGTCGTCAGCGGCTCACGGGATCGAACTTGCATCATCTGGGACCTCAACAAGCTCTCCTTCGTCACGCAGCTCAGGGGGCACCGAGCGCCCGTCTCGGCTCTGTGCATCAATGAGCTGACGGTAAGTTTGTCCTCCGTCACACGTGGAACAGAGAAACTGTGGGTGTAGTTTGGATCGTTTACGACACGACGTGTGTTTGTGTTTGCACAGGGGGACATCGTGTCCTGCGCGGGCACCTACATTCACGTGTGGAGCATCAACGGCAGCCCCATCGCCAGCGCCAACACCTTCACTGGCCGCAGCCAGCAGATCCTCTGCTGCTGCGTGTCGGAGATGAACGAGTGGGACACGCAGAACGTCATTGTCACCGGGCACTCAGACGGCGTTGTGAGGGTGAGCTCGCGTGGATACACATCCCTCTTTAAGTTTATTAGTCGCTTGTTGCAACTCAAACACGTGTTTTCTGTGCTGTTATAAAATGAGTAACAGTCGAGCATTATAACGACAGAACGCTTGTCATTTTTTTCACTTTTTAACTCTAAAAATATTAAATATTGTCTGTGTTATTGTGTAAACACTTACACTATTGTGTACTTCACACACATGAAGAGATGCCAAACTGCCTTTCATTGTTTTTGCAACAATGACAATAAAGAGCTATTCTATTTTATTCTATTCTATAAAAGTATTCCTTGTGCTAAATCTCACAGTTTTGGAGAATGGAGTTCCTCCAGGTACCAGAAACACCTGCTCCTGAGCCTGTAGAGCCAGATGTGCCTGACTGCTGCGCTGACGAGAAGATTGGTGAGTCCTAATAGAAATAAATGAGCTCATTGGAGCTGCTAGATTGAGTCATCAGAACACAAATCACACAATGCATGTCACTATAAAAAATATAGAAAGGTACAAACTTATCTTGGTCTCACAGAGGGCGGTGAGAGTCACAATGGTGATGATGACAGCAGTGAGTCGGATGCAGACGAGCCCAGTCTGAGCCAAGAGCCCAGAGCGCCACGCAACCCCTCGACAGGTGGAGGCAGCCAGCCGGGTAGCACCGTCCACAGACCCAGAGGTACTTAGATATAAGTTCGTGTTCATGGGGCGATTGTGACGATCGCTCAAGAGTTGGGAGTTCGCCTTGTAATCGGAAGGTTGCCGGTTCGAGCCCCGACAGTCTCGGTCGTTGTGTCCTTGAGCGAGACACTTCACCCGTTGCCTACTGGTGGTGGTCAGAGGGCCCGGTGGCGCCAGTGTCCGGCAGCCTCGCCTCTGTCAGTGCACCAGGGCTGTGGCTACAATGTAGCTGCCATCACCAGTGTGTCAATGTGTGTGTGAATGGGTGGATGACTGGTTGTGTAGAGCAATTTTTTTACACACCACTTCAGCCAAAGAACCAATGAGCTTTTGCGATGCTGAGCTGTCTGTCATCCATTTGTCCGTCCGCAAAAATTGCTACTCTTCCTGCAGTATTTTACAGAAGGTCATTCAACAAACACACACTGATCACCTAATGGGTCGTTGTGCTCAAAGTCAAGGTCACAATTGTCATTTTACCGACAATAACCTGTGAATTTTGATGGGCGTCAGCTGGATGAGCTACTGTGCTAATAACATTCTGGTTTTTAGATGGAAGGACCAGCTGTGCATGGCCCCAAAACATGAGAAAGGTCTTCACATCTCTGTAGATGAGGAAGAAAGCTGGATTAGTACAGCTCCCAGCTGGTGAACAAACCTCCCTGAGCACAGACCAGCTGTGTTAAAATCTGAATGAGCACACATTCAGATCCAGAACTAACACTAAAATTATCTTACGTGTAAGCAAAGCACAACACATGTTCACTTGTTTGCTATTGGAGTGAACAGCTCGCACTATTGTTAAAGGCGTAGCAGCGTTTTGCCCTCCATTGTCTATGTCAGTCAGACTGAAATCAGTCAATGAGGACATTCAGATTGAAAGATATCTCAGTTTCTGTTGTCAGGCAAGAGCAAAAAACTAAAACTTAAATCTTATCATCGGTGTCAGCTGAACTGTGGTGAGCAGCATGTGCTGCGTTGCTCTCATTAGCTGCTGCGCTCTGATGCTCACTTCCTGAAGAGCGTGAGATCAGCAGCGGCTCCGCTGTGAGGCTGAAACATCGAATCCAGAATCTCTGGTCATAGAAATAGAGCAATAATACGACCCCTGTAGATTACCAACACTGATGTTTGTTTTTACTTGTTAATATAAGAACCTTAGTTTGATAAAAGTTATTGTTCCTGCTAATTTTCCATTGATTAATACCCTTAAGGTCCGTCGGCCCGAGCAGGAGCATCTTGGTCGATGGACAGCGGCTCTGACGATTCTCACCGCTGGTCAGACACCCTCAGCATCGACGAGAAGGACGGATTCGTGTTTGTAAATTACTCTGAGGGCCAAACTAAAGGTGCTCACCCAGCTCACTCAGGCCAGGGCTCAGTGCCTCAGCCGCTGCATCCCTCCACCATGGAGGCACGGACATATAACCAGCTCAGGGCAGGTGGGTGTCCAGCAGCTGCAAAAACCACGCTGTGTTTTCATGTTCTAAGTGATTATTCTGCCATTGAAGGGGAGACGACAAATAGATAGGATTAGTCTGCTGATCTAATGACTCACGTTAAAATGTTGCTAGTTAAGTGTTTGTTTTTGTGCGTTCACAGGCTACAGATGGGAGCGCCAGCTGGTCTTCCGGAGTAAGCTCACCATGCACACGGCTTTTGATCGCAAGGACAACGCTCACCCAGCCGAGATCACTTCCCTCGCCATCTCCAAGTAAGAGAGCCGGGTCGAACCAAACCGACAAACAGGAAATGAGTTTCTTTTTGTAAACGCTCGTATTCCTTTGGCACATCTGAAGAATGTCTTGTTTTGAAAATATATTATTCAGTCCAAGCAAATATTTTTGAAAATAAGATATGAAATTGTTTTGTTTTTCTCTTTCTTCCCTCCCGCTTTGGGCTTTCCTCTCTCCAGGGACCACAGTAAAATCCTGGTAGGTGACGGCCGTGGCAGAGTGTTTAGCTGGTCGGTCAGCGACCAGCCCGGCCGTTCGGCAGCAGACCACTGGGTGAAGGACGAGGTGGTGGACAGCTGCTCCGGCTGCACGGTTCGCTTCTCGCTTACTGAGCGACGCCACCATTGTAGGAACTGCGGACAGCTCTTCTGCCAGAAGTAAGATCATTATTCTGCAGTTTTTCCACCTAAGCATGCTTTTATATGTCATTGTCATATCAGAAAGTGTCAGAACAAAATACCATTATAGGTATAAATAAGTATATCCAGACTCAATGTAAGTTTCAGAGATGCAAAATTAACCATTACCATTTCTTCTGGTACCAGTATCAGCACACTACCAGTACATAAATTCTAATTAAAGTTCTTGAAGTTTTAATGGAAGTAACAGTGCTTACATGCTTTAACCCACACAGGTTTTTTTTTTTATTGCACTTCATTTTTTTTTTACCTCAGCCTTGTCAGATTTTGGCTCTGGTGTTCCTCAAGGCTCGATCTGGGGTCCTTTGTGTGTTTTTGCTGTGCACGCTACCATTGCACAGCAACAGGCTGTGCATTTTGCAGCTCACTTTTTCCAAGTTTCACTATCTCCAGCAATCACCCGCTGGAGGTTGCCAAGGGGTTGCTGTCAAGTCTCTGGGCCTCTCTGAGGTTTCTGAGATCTTATGCAAATAAAATATTTCATTCTCTGATTTTGTGTGAGTTTAAAAAAGATTATTGGGGTTGTTTGTTTGTTTCTAACGGTTTAAATCATGGCTCACGTCAGTGAATGTGTTAAAATACTCAGCATCATCTTCATTTCTCTTCTGCACTGTGAAAGAAATTCCCCCTTATCTCCCCCCGTGTCACAGGTGCAGTCGCTTCCAATCAGAGATCAAACGGCTGAAGATCTCGTCACCTGTGCGTGTTTGTCAGAACTGTTATTACAACCTCCAGCATGAGCGAAGCGTCGAGGACGGCTGCAGAAACTGAGCTCCACGTCCACCCGCCGCCAGCCCCAAAACAAGCCCCTCCTGAGGACCCGGGAAGCATTTCATTCCTCTATCCGACTTCCCTCTGCATCTCCCGAAACTCCTTCCCCTTTAAACCCTCAGTAACCACGTGCACTGTACCGCACTGACAGGGTGTCGCAGGAGGGAGCGACTCAAGTACGGCGGCGGAGCTCAGCAAAGGAGAAAGGATGTGAACGAGGACAACAGGTCACAAAGAACATGGAAAGAAACTCAGTCCCCACTTTTACCACCGGCACTCACCTGGAGCGGAGGGAAAAAACGCAGCACGCACGAATCAGTCATCCACCATCTTTGCTTAGAGATCGAGAAACAGGCAAAACTCCTTCAGCTTTCACAGCAGGATGATAAAAGACAAAAACTTGTTGATAGTGTAAATAGGTATCACGGCCTTTTTAACTCTAAAAGGAGCAAACACAGAACAAAAGATAAGGTCAATGAAGTAAAAAGAAATGCCTGTAACATAGCGTTGTGACTAACCACTCCTGGCTTTAAAAAAACAGAAAAACGATTGTGTGTAGTCTGCGTCACGAGTCACAGCGAGAGTAACACGGAGGGAGGGAGATGAATGTCCATAATTAATGTCTCTGGGTTGACCGTACTAGTGGGTCTAGTTATGCAAAATGACTTCTTTATAATTTCCCGATCGTTTTGTTGTTTACAGACCTGTGATTTATTCTGAGTGTCAAACCGTCGCCACGCGGACAGAGAGGTTGACTCTCTGATTGTCGTTTCCTCTTTTTTATTGCCAAACTGTTTTCTCGTGTCAGTTATGATGTTTAATTTTTAACATGTCATCTGTTCAGTCCTTTTTTCCCATTTGGAGATTATTTTTTTTAATTTTAGTTACTGCTGCTTTCTGAAGACTACAAACTTTATCGTGTTCAGTTTGACTTTGATCTTTCTTGTTAGAACCATATCACTCCTTTCATTTTGTGGTTCCTTCTGCATTATTATAATTTGTTATTAAGAGAGAGAAAAAAATCGGGTTCATCTTGTGTAAAAAGGTTAAAAGTAACGCACATGCGTCCCGTAACTGCACATTTAGCGTCCATCGTGTCCTTTCTTTTTTGACCGTACAGCTTTAAAGCAGCTTCTTGAATGCACACTATAAAGGGACTTCCTCATGAACTGTGTTTTGTTTTTTTATTTATAGTGTTGGTTTCTATTGAGGATTTGCTGGATTTTTACTCCCCTGTGGCATTATCACAGCAGCTCTCAACACTCGTTATCCTCACTCGCTGGAGCTGCAGCCAAGCACCTTTTTAAAGAGATGTTTCAGAGTATATGTGGACGTTGGAGGAGGTGTAAATAGTCACGTAGGCCGTTGGACTTTTAATAAATCTTGGCGTGTTTTGTCTTTAAAGGTAAAGACTAGGCCAGACAGACTTGCAGAGTATTCTTGCTTCGCTTTTCTTTAGCATATTTTACAGTTGGGTAAAGCTGCAGGAGAGCGAGTCTGTAGGTTTCTTTTCCTACCATTATATCAGTGCTATGACTTCATATTCCATCCTTGTTGCTCCTGCAGTGGATTTTGATGTGACACTTTAGACTGAGAGCATAAAATGAACCTCGTGCCCTTCAGTTCTTGACGTTAATAAACCTTTTGACTTGATCTAACTTGATTGTAGAGTTGATTAATTTAATGTTTTTCAGACGTCTAAATTCATTTGCAGCTTAACTGTTTAAATGTAAAAGGACTTGGATTGTTGCACTAACATAACACGGGACAAACTCAAACCTATGGGGTGTCATTTGTGCCATCAGATTAGTGACTGTCACTTTAACAGTGACCAAAGAACCCCAACAATCAGATGTGACTCCCTGTGAGCAAGAACTTGGCGAAAGTGGAAAGGAAAAACTCCCTTTTACCGGAAGAAACCTTCAGCAGAACCAGGCTCAGGGAGCAGCGACGGTTATCTTATTACTTGAGACCAGAAATTAAAATGACTTGATTCTTCATTTCATCTGAAAAGGCAGAATGTGAAGTACTCAAAGGAGTTCAAACACTATAAAAACATGTTTCTCTGCCCCGCTGAGACAGCGATATCAGAGGTTTTATCTGCTTTCATATTGTTGAATGTAACTTGATCTTTTGACAACACAAATCCATGTTTGGCTCTTTCTGCGTTAAAGACCGCACATCTCCTCTCCCCTCACTCGGTTTGTGGTTCTGTGGGCAAACTGTGCATTCAAGAGCTGCTTTCTTTCTTTCTTTGTACGTCCCACAAGTCTTCAGGCATTTAATGTTCACCCTCACCGCTCCTTGTAATAATAATAATATGCACTCATGTTATTGTCCTCCTTTATATCATTCTGCCTTTCTGTACTGTAACTTAGCGTGCAATCATGCCATCCAGCTGAAACGGCCGAGTCGGCTTCTATCAATCGAGGATTCCTTTTGCACCTTCACGTGTACAAAAAGAGGAAAAAAACAGTCAAGTTTTTATCGAATGCAGATTTTCGTTTTAACTGAAAGGTGCATTTCACAGCGGATAAATGAACTGTACAAAGTATTTATGCAATTATAACTGGGTTTAGATTTTCTTTTATATATAATTATTGTGATTTCAGCAAGTTTTGTTACTTGTTGCATGTCTATTAACACAGCTGACTTTCTGTGTCAGTGCATTGTACATGTTTGGCATTAGATTATCTCTCTTTTTTGCTGGATTTATTCTTTTTTTGTTTTTCTTTGAGGCATTGTTTGACCGGTCATACCGAGCGACAGGTTTGTGTACAAAGCTGCAGATCATGACCCCGACTCTGGGTGGACTTTTGTACTCTTTATGGGGGAAAAAATAATTAAGGATTAATCGAAAGCAAAAAAAGAAAGGAAAAAAAAAAAGGAGAAATCTGGATTATTTTGGTGGTCTTGTATTAGACTGCGTTACTACAGTATCTGGTGTGCAATCTGTAATAGCTGAATGTTCCTTGTATATTTGTGTTCACTACATCCTACGAGAGAAAAAACCCACAGTAGAGTAACCTCCCCGTCCCAAAATGTTACAATAATGCAATAGATCTGGTACTTATTCTTTTTCATTTCATTTCAATAAAAAATTGCTGTTTCCCACCAAAGGCATTTGCTTCGTTTCTAAGTTACAGCAACGTCTGAGCTTCTTAACATTTAAAAGATTTAATGACCCTACGCATCCATGACACGCTACTTTCACAGAGGTTAGACAGATCAGTCAGGTTTTTCTTTTTCTACTTTTGGTTCTGTGTGATGTCAGAGGGAGAGGATATGCCTAATATGGTCATGTATTAGGCTACGTTCACACTGCAGGTCTTAAAGCTCAATTCCGATTTTTTGATCAAATCCAATTTTTTTTGTCTGCTCGTTCACACTACAAATAAAAAGTGACAGCAAACGCGCTCTAGTGTGAACGCTCAAAGCGGCCGCATGCGCAAAAGAAGACGTCACACACAACGCACTCTGTTTAGACCCAGACCAAACCGTATTGTTTGACTGATGGCCTTAATATGAAGACTTGTTTCAGACTTTATGTTTCCCAATTTTGCTTTAAGTTATAAAGTTATTTTGTTTTTTACATTTGACCTAATAATGACCCTTATTGCTGTTTTAGAGGAGCGGTGTTTCAAAGGATAGTTGCAGATTTCTGTCAGAATCTGCAGATTATACAGTACAAATAAAATGTTCATGTTTCTCCAACGTTGTCTTCCCAACACTTTCACTAACATCTACGCTGGATGGACAGGAAGCGTTCACGATGTCTTCTCCGGCGCGGATAATTGGCGTCTGTCTTGTGTCAGTGATGTAAAAGACGGATTTAATGCGACAGGACCGTTCAAACAGCAGTCGCTTTCCAAAACATCAGATATGTATCGGATTCAGCACCACATACCAAAGTGACCCAGATCGGATTTGAAAATACCGGATTTGTGCCGTTCACACTGTCACACCATGACCGGATATGGGTCGCATAGGGTCAAAAAAGTCGGATCTGATGCGCTTTCGCCTGCAGTGTGAACGTAGCCTTAGAGAGCCAGTGTGAGCCAAATCCTGGACAGGAGAAACTGAAAAAAATTCCCATGATACACTGAGTGCATGTCTTTACTCCCAGCCTTTCACTCGTGCTGTGTTTATGTGCTGCCGTGTTTTTTCCAGTTCTGTTTACTCTCCTTTAATTTGTGTTTTGTCCGGTCTGATGTCAAAGGTCGCCCCATGCTTCTCTTTTCTCTTCTCAGTCCCCAGGAACAGCAAACAGCAGTGCCTGCCTGAGCTATGTTCATTTCCTCTTGGTGAGGTCTTTTCCTGTTCTGGAAAAGAGGAGTTCTTCCTTCCCGCTGTTGCCAAGTGCTGCTCATAAACTAAGAACTAAAACTAAGTTGGTAGAAAAAATACATATGAACTAGACTTGCGACTAGATGACTTTTAGTCTTTGCAATTTGGTCACATTTGTCAGCAGAGGCGGCACTCAGAAGCTTTGATGCAGAGCTTTATTAAGTCTACGTGACTGTCAGTTGAGTCTTGTATTGCTATACTGCACTCTCCTAAACTTGATAAATAGCACCTAGAATAAAGGAAAGAATAAATAAGGTCAAAGTAACAGTGAAATAATAAAAAATAAATGATTCAATGTGATCAGATTATTTGACTTTGCTAATGGTTATTGTTATTCCTGTTAAGAATCTGAAGTAATTAAACAGCCATATGGTTTTAAATGTACTCACTATTGCCTTTTTTCCCTCTTCTGGCCCATTTTGAATCATGATCTTAGCCCATATCTTGTAAATAATTTAAAAGAAATTCATTTTCAAAATTAAGCTGCTGATGAAGCTTCAAGTTCAACAAATAAAACATCAGTAGAGCAAAAATAAATTAATGACATCTCTTAATTACGTAATTTTCTGCTTGTGATGATAAGAATTGTGATTAAAGGATTGAGAAGAGCATTAGAGTTTTAATACATGTTAAAATATAGAAAGTAAACGTGCTGTTGTGATCTGGTGCTAAAACGGTGACCTGAGTGGGACTGAGGGAGTGAAACTAACTTGATTTGTTCGGGATAACAACGAGACTAAACAGGACTGACTGCGGTGCTGAGCTTTATTTTACTGAAATCGGTGATTGGCGGAAAAAAATGTTTCTTTTAGCGAACCAACAGCACTTTAAAATTACTTTTTAAAAAAAAGGGATTTGTGTTTAAATATTTGTTTTAAGTTGTGCCGAGTGCATTTAGTGAACTGAGCAGAGGAAATAACACCAGCGGGGGTCTCCACAAAAATAGTGCAGGCAGGGGTGTGTCTAAGTGAGGACCCCGGTGCTCACTGGTCGTAGATTACCGCAGCATGTGGCAGAGCTGGTCAGCCCGTTATGGACTGACTGAGAGAGAGAGAGAGAGAAAGAGAGCGTGCGGCACCGCAGCAGACCTGTGTAAAGGCAGACAAACGCATAACGGAAGTCTCGGTGCTTTTACTTCAAAATAAAGGCTCGACTTTAAATGAGCGTCACCTACAGGCTTTGTGTGAGGGTTTTTATACTTCTCCGAGGTTTGACTTCAGCTAATATTTGTACTACTAGGATTTCTCCAGGGGTAAACATGAAATGCAGGGTGTAGGCTTGGTTTACTTTGGAGTCTGCTTATCTTTTTCTTGAACACCCATAAAGTTTCCATAGGTTTCTGCAGGTAATTCTATATAATCCATGGAGTGCTTTGAGTGCTCAAGTTGACTGTAAATATGATATTTAATTTCATTAAAGAAAAAAAAAGAGTTTTGGACAATCTTTTTGATCTGTGCTTCTAAAGTGAGCTCTGAAGTTAAAAAATGAGGATCTTTGACTAGAAATAGATCCAGTATAAAAACAACAGTTTGGGCAGATCTGTGTTGGGTGAACTCATGTTGACATAACAGAAGACCGAAAGTCCAAAGAAAAATACAAAAATATCTGGAAGAAGAGGCACAAGAAAGGAAGAGAAGGACCAGGGGCTTAAGGAGCAGATGTGGAAGATAAAGTCTAAAGTGGTCCCGGTGTTTACAGCAGCATTAGGAGCTGCAGTGGCTCCAGCAGATTCCAGAACTTCTCTGCACAGAAGAGTGGGAACTGTGCAGAATCATCAAACCCCTGCTAGTAGAGGAACCGAGCTTGAGGATCACAAACATAAACTCCAAGGAGGGAAAGAGAGCTTGTAGGGTAATGTGACTTTAAACTGACTGTAGGTGTAAATGTGAGTGTAAATGATTTCTCTCTGTGTTAGCCCTGTGACAGACCGGTAACCTTTCTACCTGTGACAGTCAGCAGCTCCAGCCCAACTCTTAATTGAATGAATGGAAGAAAATGGATATATAGGATTAAAAAAACGAAAATCTACAACATTAGGATGTTTGGATATGTTTTTATATGCTTTAACCTTTATTGAGCAAAACTTGAGCGTCTTTTAGGAAGTCTGCACACGCCGACCAACAGGACTCTGCGTCAAACCATTAAAGGGCTTAAATTTCCAAAGCAAACATCTTAACAGGCGTAAACCAAGAAAATTACATTTTAAGTAGACCTTTTATTTTGAAAGTCCCTACAGAAAGTTGTCTGTCCTTGTTCCGTGAGCTTGTCGGCGGTAGGAGGAGAATAGGGATTGCGGTCATAAACAAACACACGCAGTGGAGTCGGTAGTGTCTGTGGGGCTGTGCAGCAGCACTGGCTGACTTTCAGGGAAGCTGACCTTCTCGACCGGCATCGAGAAATCAGACCGGCTGAAAAAACCCGAACACGAAGAGCGGATTGTCTCCCACTCTCCCTCCCTCCCCTCGGAGTCGGCTTATGTGACACATTCACGTCCCGGCGGAGAAACGAGAGAAATATGACGGAGCTGAGGAAGCGAGGCGGAGGCGGAGCAGACCCTGACAGCGCCGATAATATCAGCGACAAGGTAAGGTGCACCTGAGAACGTGAAAAGACACCATTATCCGTGCGAGACCTCGCCCTGGAAACGAGTCCGGCAGGTTGTCGGAGGCTGAGCCGGGCCGGCCGGGTTGTCAGGTTAGCAGGGGAGCTACATAAGCTAGTTAGTTAGCCGCTTGGCTGCTGTCCGGTAATCCCGAAACAACCGAGACACGGTCACGGAAACGGCTCCGTGCTTTGAAACCACCGTTTGCCTTTTCGGTGTGAGCTCCTCGTCCTTTTCAGTGGCTGTCAGCGGGACAATTTCACAGTGTCACCGTGACACAGACTCATCAATGTCACTCCTGCAGGCTGAAAATTGGATTTGGATAATTACATTACAGTAAACAAACACGCAGAGATCGGAGGGCCTTTAAGCTTCAGTTTACTTTGCTACTCAACACGAGTGATTTTAAAGATTGTTTTGCAGTGATTTGACGTTCAGCTTGTTTATATTCATCATGTGATGTGATGGCTCCACTGATTAAAAAAAATCCTGTTATATAAACTATACTGTAGAGTAATAGAAAAATAGATTTCTCCATTATTGATCATCCTACCTGAGGTGTCCTCACTCACTTGGTTTGTGGCTTTACTACCAAGTAGTTTGCTTCTGCCCCAAATCCCTTAAAGTAGAATGAATTAGAATTTGAGGACAATGTGAAATTAATCTTTAAAAATAATTCTGATCTGCTCAAAATTAAGGCAGCACTTACACTGTAACACACAGCCGTTCAAACTTCAGAGATATCAGTGCAGTTAGGAAGACCAAGCGGTTGTGAATCAATTTCAGGTGCAGTGGTTTTGCAGATCATTGCTCTCTCTTCTCAGTCCTCCTGACTTTTTTTAGTGTCCTTGTCCTTGCTTGTATCTTGAGACCGTAGCTGCAGCCCTTTCATGTTGCACAGGTAGTCCAGGATGTGAACGGAGCTGCAGAAGAGTTTCATCCCAGCTGAAACAGAGGAGCAGTGCAGAATGAGGTGTCTGCTTTACAACAACTCGCCTCTTTCAGAAAGCGTGCCGTCACAGCTTGCAGGATATCCAATATCAGAAAAAGAGAGTCAGTCAAGGACTGTGTTTATGCTTCATCAGTGCCAGTGTGTGCACATTTTAGTCAAGGATCAACTCTTTTAAATATTTATCTTTGTTTATTATGAATGGAGAATTTCTTGGTGTTTCCTGAGGTTCTTTTTACCTTAGCATGCCTGAAATGTGAAGTTATTTGTTATATTTGATTTTTTGCCTTTCGTAACACATGTACTCCTGTGAAAAGAGAAAATGACCAGATAACTGACCAAAACAGTTTAAGTTTTTTTTTTTCTTAACCCCCCCTTTCTTTTTTCCCTCTATATGTTTAATAAATGATGAGAAATTCTGTTTTAGCACAAAAACTTGAGCTGTTTTCTCTTCATTTTGAGACTCTGGTCAGACTGAGGTTAAAATAAACATTATTGATTATTGAGCTCTGCGGCTGTTTGAATACTGCTCTGTGCTGCTGCTCAACACCCAACATGTTCTTTATTTTGGGTCAATAAGAATCAGTTCCTCCTTTTCTTTTTGTCAGCTGGTTTTCCTTCTGTTGTATGTCACTTGTGATTTGTCAAAAATATCTGAGCCCTTTGTGAGACTGGTGCGATTGTTTCAGTGTAGTTTGTTGCTCACAGGTGTGATTCCCAAACCTAAGAATTACTCATTAGTAATTAGTCACTCATATGTTATATACATCTGTATGTGTTTGGTCCTGGTTACTGTTGCTTAGCTCAGCGTGTTTACTCGTTCTACCTCGCCTCACTCAAAGTGCATTCTTAGGGAGCAGCTGCAATCGGCCGTCTCGTGGAAGTCGACACAAGAGACGTACGAGAAGCAGGCGTAGGCAAAGCGTCACAGAAGACCCAATGAAAACATGATTTACCTGAGCAGAAAGGCACGCGTGTGCTGCAGTGTCTGGTTAGTTACTGGTTGGCATACATTCATAGTGATACACAGATAAGGTTAGCTGGAAATATTTGTCTTAAGGATAGTGATGTGAAGGTTACTTTGAAATCTAATAGTTTTATAGATCACTAGTTACACTGTTCAAATGTAATAACCAATGTAATCAAAGTCATGTGACCTATTTGAATACGTGTAACTACACGTCTCTTTAGTGTTTTAAACAGCACTGAAAGTGCTCGCGTCCACCTGCCTTGGTGGTGGTTAGTTGGTAGCAGGCTTAAAGCAGTGCACGCTGATCTGATTTTACTGTCAGTTGAGAAGAAGCGCAAATTCAAACAAGATCAGCCAAAACAAGATGGCCAGAGTTTGAGTATCAAATGAATGAAGCCTGTCTACACAGAGAGACATCCTCTCCGTGACCGTGTCACCACAGCTTTGTTCACCTACATTATCCTGAAATCTTCTAAGATAAGGCGTTCCTGCACAGCAGAAAGCTGCACAGGAACTGTTATGTTTCGCATAACAAACTGAGTTTTAATTTCATTTTAAGATTTGTTTCCTTACTGAGTAAAATTGTTTATTCCTTACTTTAATTCCTGTCAGTCATGCATGTTGCTAGTTACTCTCACACAGTGCTTCCAGATCAGGCTAATAAGTACTAATATTGTCACCGTTTCGTAGTTTGAGTGCCACAATTTTAGTGTAACAAATCAAGACATCTGTCTGTTCAGGCTTTAGATTATAACATTATGATTCTTTCACACGCGCACACACTTTGTCTGCTCCTGCAGGTATTACAGCTGTCTGAAGATTAGGTTTAGCATTTATTTTAAAAACTTTTACATCTTAACTATGTGAATAATGCCATCTGCAGCTCGTGACTTCCCCTGCTTTGAATTTGAAATTTCAGCAGTTGCTAACCAGCTAGCCCTGGTGCTGACTTACTGTGTTGCCGCTGTGGTCGTAAATCATTCAGCAGCTTCTCAAAAAAGGTTCTTGTCCCCCTGCTTGGACGTGGACGTTACTTCTACTCCAGTGTCTCGTCCTGCAGCTTTTGCAGGGCAGTCCTTCTTTAGCTCTGGAGATCCAGACTTCTGAAACTCACGCGGGCGGGAAACTGGTGCATTCACGTAAAACGATAACTACCATCACCGTGTGGTGGAGTTCATCAACAAAGACTCACGAAATAGTGGGGGAAAAATGTCACATGCACTTGCCCTCCGCCACGAACTGAATCTCCATCTCAGTTAAACAGTTTGTAGTTGTTACGTATGTATGTCTCCTTAACCTTTACAAACTCAGTGCTCATATTAATCTGCAGACAAGTCAGCATTTTAATAAACTGTGCGATGTTTCCGAGATGATGCAGCATCTGCAGTGGTGTGTCTGCTACGCAAATAGCCGCTCAGCCACGACGTAAGTGCAGCTCATGTTTGATTAGGAAGTCCAATTCCGGTGGCTTAAAATCTTCCAGTTTGAGTGTAAAGGAAGATGGATCGTGGGATCGGGATGTCTGATGATTCACAGGCAGCGCTTCCTGTTTTTGGAAACGAGCGCTCGAAGTAACTTTTGTTTACAATCCCTAATTTCACTGTAATTAAATGGTTTGACCAATAGTTTACCAAATTTAAGGATACTGATTTTTTATTTATTTTTTTTGTTAAAATTTAGACCTGAAAATTTACAAACTGTTTTTTGTAAACGAGAGGTGAGATGAATATCGGCTCCTCTCCACACCAAACACCCGTTCCTGGCTGTTTTCTCCTTTTTCTTGGCACGTATCTGCAGATGGTGACAAATAAAGCCCTCATCAGTCAAATTACACCATGTAAACGCCTCTGTAAGGTAACTGTGAGGCGTTCCTAATAAGAAACAGACGTGCAGATCCACTGGGTTTTAAAAGGCATGAGTCAGGCCTGTGTGTGTCTGTCTTGTTTTGGAGGTTAAAGGATCACTTTGCTGTCACACACCCTGCAGAAACACCCAAACAAAATGTCTTCACATGATCGGTGCTTTATGGAGTCAGCGAAAAGGTGTTTGTTTGGGGAAGCCAAGCCACAAATCCCACACGCACCCATATAGAGTATGTTTATGTATCCACAGCCTCTCTTTGTTCTCTCCAAAGCAAATATTTATTTTCAGTGGTTAGTAAGCAACACATACATCCTCAGTTGTGCTCAGTTCCGGTGTGGTCTGCGTTGTTTGCCGTGCAGGACAGTTAGCAGCTGCTCAGGACTCCACATGATGGGTGACCTTGGCCGGCTGTCTGCTGGCCGTCCCCGAAGCCTCCAGCAGCGGTGGCGGTAGCACCGGGACATTTAACGCTCTGCTGATTACAGCTTCATTTTTCTCAGCACTTGTTAGAAATGCTTTTGGACAGCAGGGCACTTTTTGCTCCAGCTGTCAGATAAGTTTGTTTATTTAGTGTTTATTTATTTGTTACTTATTATTATTATTTATTTATTATGACAATAATGTCGTAATAACTCCATGGCATGATCGCAGACTTTGAATCTAGCAGCGGTTAGATGATCAGAATCATAAAATCGTACCTCAGACCACACATACGGTCTGGTGTAGCATGTGCTCACTGTGTTTGTGCCACGCTTACAGTTGAAGAGATCTTAAATCACTCACATGATGTCAGAAAGTTTATTTATTTGCAACATTTTAGCCTCTGAAGTATAGCTGATTTTGAAAGTCTCAAAAACCCCACAAACTAACAGAAGCTAAGTACAGGGATCGTCCAGGATGTTGGGGTTGGTTCTGGTACAGTTAAATCATCAGAGGACTAACAAGTCAAGCTAGTAGCCTAAAAGCACAACGTATCTAGGACTAGGATACTCACTATGGTGACTAATTTACTTGTCATTTCTATGAGAGACAAAAATTAGGCTAGTCGACATAGAGAGAGGGAAAGTTGGGCGAAGCCACCTGGCACAACTGTATCTTTGATGTCTTGAGGCTTTGTGACATTTCTGCACTTGTAGCTGCCTTAAAATCATACAAATAAAATAATACGTTCACCTGACTGGTATTTCTGGTCCAACTTAATTATACGTCTCTTCCTGTTCGAAGGACATTTTTCCTCCCCGCTGTCTCCACCTGCTTGCTCGTGGGGGATTAATTAGGGTTTCCTCTAATGTTACAGGATCTTTGCCTTGCAATAAAAAATGAAATGAAAAGGTGACAGTGTAACAGGCAGCCTCTTTTTTTCACCCATCCAGCTGTATTGATTTCTCTATTGAGCATTTCAGTTGCTCGCAGGCACCTCTGATTTCATGTGGCTCGCACTGCGTCGTGCTGCAGCGCTGCTGACAGAGGTGCAGCTGGGGGAAAACGCTACTTCAGATCAATAATTGTGGTGATTAGCAGAACTCTTTGCAGCACTAATGGAGGGACGTGCTGAACTGTGCGAGCCCACAGTGGCAGAAGCCTCCTACCTTTGACCAAAGCCTCGTGCTGCTGCTGTCTGCTGGTCAGGGTCTTAACATTGTGTATATACAGTGTGTTTGTTATGCGATTAAAGTTAGCCTTTACTGTCAATCCTATCTTGACATTCTCAGATACTTCTACATATCTCAAATCATCAATGCATCAAGCAAACACAGACCAGGAAGCTCCTTTTTATCTGCAGGATGCATGTTATTGAGCAGTATACATACTTTTAGATATTGAGCATTTAATTTACTTAACTTAAAAAAAACATTTTGGTCTTTGTAATAGGATTGCTCTTGAGATTTTTACCATCTCATAAAGTACCACAGTATGAAAGCGGGAAACAAAGTGTGCAGCAAGTTGATGAGCCTGAGATTTCGTTAGATTCTTTTCCAGTGTTTTCTTTTTATTTTCTATTTCTATAAATAAGCAGAAACACACGGTGTCGTAGCCGTCATTTATTTTTTACCACAGTATCTGCAAATCTAGTCCATAAATACTTTCAAGCCCATCCTCATTTACCAAAGCTGAAACAGTGATTTCCTTCTCATTTCTGCTCGTGTTTGGCAGTTAATTTTCTCACAGCTAATTGGTTGGAGAAGAAGGTTGGAATGAGATCTTGTGGTTTTATTTTGTACTTGTTCAGCCGTTTATTAAGGCTGGCAAAATAGTGCAAAAATAAAAGGCAAAGATGAAACTAAACAATAACCTAAACTGCATGACCTAAGATTAAAGCATGAAAAAACCTGGAAACATGACATGAACATAGCAGACAACCAGACAATGAATGAATGAAAACACACAGGAGGGGAAGTGGAAACACACGGAGAAACAGCTGACACAAATGAACATAACAACGTCACAGGGGAAGAGTAAAACTACACACACTGAAGATAGAAACACAAGGCTTCTTCAAAATAAAACAGGAAACATAATGAGATGACATGACAACACGAACTCGACAACATGAGACACATGAAGGGCGAGTGAGACTTAAACACAGGGGAATCTAATAAACAATGAACTGTAACAGCAACCTTGGCATAATAGAAATGAACTTAGATAACCTAAAGAACTTAAACATAAACCATAAACGTCAAAATATATTGATACTCAAAACGCTGGGTCACATGACCCAGGATCATGACATCCACATGTTAAAATGTGTTTGCACAACTTAAGTCAGGTGCATCTATACCCGAGCACCCAAAGCCATAGGAGAAAGCGCTGTATGAGTGGGTGAATGTGGCTTGTAAGAAAAGGTGCTTTTAGTCCTCAGAGTAGGAAGGAGCTGTACAAATACCAGTTCATTTACCATCTTGTCCGGTCTTTTCCAGGATGGTAATGCTTCTTTCCTGAAGGTCATGAGGGGTCACTGAATATTTTGATCAGGATTCTTAAGTAGACGGTGCTTCTTCATCTAACATCATCTTTTGAAGCTGTGGCTTTTCAAATAAACTTTACGTTGTTTTTTTACATTAAATTTGTCACCAGTTTAGCTCCAGATGTAAAATTCTTCCCACCTCCTTTAGTGGCTGCGCTAAAAACAGCAACAGCCAACGCAGCTGTTTCAAGTAGCTTTGAGATGAAAAAGTATGAGATGTGGCGCGAGCTGCTCGTCACTCGTCCCTCTTTTAGATCGCCTCCTCCCTCCTCACACTTGTGCAGCAGAGGCATTAATATCCAGGAGGAGGACAAAGATGACAGTGGAGGAGAGCTGAGCTGCAAGGACGGCCAATGAGCTGCTGCTGCTTGTGGCTCTAGAAAAACATGGGCATCCTGAATAAATGACGTTTTGCATACACCACCTGCTGTGGTTGTTTTCCTGTTTCATCTTTCTCTGTTATCAGTTTGCACATGTTCACTTCTCATGATAACAGGTACTCAGGATTAGGCTGACCCTTAGTGCAACTTGGACTGATATCACAGATATTTGCAGCATTGAAGGGTTTGACTGTGCAGTGATTACACAGCAGTTGGCTCGTGTTGCTGTATAAACAAAGGATTAACCGTGTTTGACAGTTTCATTAAGAAGCTCGAATACGTTCATCTAGATTAGGGCTCAATGTTGCAGCTCTGCATGTGGTCGTGAACAATGCTGAGGCCTGCTGCTCCATGGAAACGGTTTCTCAACTGTCGACAGGCTGACTCAGCTGCAGAACATGCCACCAGTCTATGGTCACTGGGCAAACATTGGTAAATGATAATGATGAAAGATTTTTTTCTAATGAAAAACAGCAGCAACAGTGTTTGCTGCTTATTTATATGGTTATATGGGTGACCACATTAACAGCCCCATGTTTTTATTCTTCAGCCTTGGCTACATATGAAGTGATTGACTTGCTGTGCATTGCTTTGCAGTAGTGAACAGCTTAATGTATTTACTACTCGCTTGTGTCATCGACAGTATACTTCACTCCCACTGCACAATTGTTTTTCAATTGCTCACCTTCAAGTTGAGAAACATTACCTGGCTACCTGTCTCGTGTTGCCTGTTATATTGCTACAAGTCCCCTTTAGACTCTGCTAGAGTGGCTTTGCATGATTCACAGTTTGTAATAATCCTTGTGTGTCCTGTACCAGGACTTGGTGCAGCTCCTAAATTCACCTTCTCTCTGAAACAAACTATTTAACACATTCCCATTTTAATAGGATCTTTGTTTCAATTGAACTTTCTTCTGATTGGCCGCCTCTCATAAACGGAAGGTTTAAACGGCAGGTGGGAGGGGCTTCTGTGCTCACAGCCAGAGCTCTCTGCCTGAGATGGCCATATCCGCAACATCATACACAGCCAAGGGTAGGAAAAGCTGTCTGAAACAAAGCATTACTAAACTACAGTGAAGAGACGCGTGACAGGTTCTCTATAACTAAACTGGAAATTTATCAGGTCGATAACAGTAGTATGATTAGAACCCTAATATTATGAGGTAGATAACAAGTTATATTGTAATTTGATTTCAGATTATTCTCTATTCTCTTTGGTCTTCTGAGTACTGAAAACATGATTTATTTATTTATTTTTTGACAATCACAATCAAAAACATGTTTCTGCATTTAAAAATGAACAAATAGTTTGATATCAGACCTGTTACTGTTACTGTTTCCATCTTCACTCTGACGTTTCTTTGATTCCAACAGATTTCCACGGGGGAGGGAAATCGAATCTTTTACACTGTGCACTAGTCTATGGTGTGTCTGCCCAAATCTAATTTTATTGTAAAGTCATCTGAGGCTTCAGGAGTGCAGTGGAGTGAAAGGAAAAGCAGCTCAGTGTTTTCTTCTGTTAGTGATTCTGCTGCGGGGATGCCAAACGAGGAATGGGGATTAAAATACTCCTGTTGTAGCACAATTCAAGGGAAAAAGCTTGACAACAGCATTAATCTCATTGTGGTAGTGATTAGGTAATTATTAGTCGTCTAACTAACAGTATTTGGGTTGTGTAGATTTACTACGCCTGTGGTGGCGTCTAATCAAACATGATAACTGCTCTTATTGCTTTGTGATGGTTACTTCTATGTGACAGGAAATTGTTAAATTCGACAGTCTGATGTGCGTCAGCTTCAGTAGTTTGAGCCTGCTGATAACTCCTTGGTTGAAAACTGAATGAGTCTTATTGTCACTTCATCGCTAAGCCAATGTTCCAGAGATCCGGTTTTAAACAGTGATGTTTTTATTTCCCTTTTTAGTCAAGATTTGCAAGCTGCCCTGCCAGGTAGGCAGTGTTTCAGTCTCCTCATTAAAACCTGAGTGGATTTCTACAATTACACCTCTCCTGCCACGAACGGCAACTTAAAGTGAACCCAGAGCCTGCTCCCACTTTCAGTGCTTTCTCAGTTAATTACATCTGGCCACGATCAGGGACCTCGTTTCCAAACGAATACCTCCGGTTTAACCCTCATGGCCCTGCTAACCATATTTAGCAGCGTTTGAATAAAAACAACCATGAAAGGCAAAAAATGGCTAAGAACATCACCGAGCTGCTCGGGTGGATAGGACATCCTAATCCCCAGATAGATGTGTGAGCTGACTTTAAAAATAGCTTCTTTTTGTTATAAGACAGACCATGACTGATGTTGACGAGAGCAAAACGGCTTCTAGGATGTCACTTAGAGGAGTTTTCCACATTAAGCCTGCTAAATCTGGAAATGCATAATGTTCTCTCAGTTTGTTCTTACTGACTCAGTAAATTGTAAATGAGGGCTAACTCTCAAAGATGTCTCAAGTTCCCAAAACAAAGCTTCCCAGGAAGTCTGTTATATTTTTTGTCCCTGCAGTGTTGAGGCATCAGCTGTGTGACTGTGGGTGCTGCTCACTGAGTTTAAATCCAGATTAAAGATTCATTATCAGCTGTAAAGATGTTTGCTTCAGGGCAGAAGCCTGTTAACCTCGCAGCACCAGGTGTAGACTTTCAGCTCTCTGCTGCCGAGCCAGTAAGGCTCCTGAGATTGTAAACAAACCTTTAAGGGAAATTTCACCCATTATCTTGGTTTAGAACATCTGTCATATTCAGGACAGCAAAACAAATTACTTCATAGAAATGTAGAATTTGTGGAGTTAAATCTACTTTTGTAAAATTTCTGTATGTTATAGTAAATGGAAACTGTTTACAGTAGTGTCCAACATTCTTGAGTCACCATTAGGCTTCAGTGAGCAGTAGAGGAATCAACTGAAAGGCGAGATGCATCTGTCGGGTCTTTGCTAGATTTTTCCTGTTTTGTTTTAGATGGTGTTCATCTGATGTAGCAGGTTTTTCTAGACCTGCTGCTTCTTCTTTTTCCCCTCATTTGTCCAACTTCATCAAATTGTTTTTAAAGGGCCCGCTGCACACCGTGCTGAGTTTAAGACTAATAATGTATTTTTGCAGCAGGCCTAAAGATACAGTTTAAAATTGTCTATTGACTTAAGTTTTCTCTTATTTGTAGGCAGCACTGGTTCATCCTTGAGTCAGATGTCTTTCTTATGCTCGAATGCTTCAATCAGCTTAAAAAAACAAAAAAATGTCTTTGAAAATTCTCATCTGCAGGGACTGGACTGGAAATGAGTGAAAAAGCAGCCACAAATTTAAAAGCTCTCTGAAAAAAGAAAGAAAATGTAAAGAAGTGGGTGGTGGCTGAAGAATTTTGCACAGTATAATAATCTTAATCTCTGTGACATTTTCACAATCCTAATCTGGACCAATCACGTAATCACAGCCAAAGTCACGAGATGGGGGAAAATCTGATGCCGTCGTAAACGTAAAAACCAGCCTAACATTGAGTGACATGCTGTGAAGTGTCACAACTGTAGCTCAAACTTGGGAGAGAAATGCGTTAGTAAAAGCTTAGTTACCTATGGTAACGAATAAATTGTTAGTGAGATGTGTGTCCTTTATTAATGTATAATCCTGTTTGACCGATCCAGCCTCAGAGGACACAAACACCAAGTCTGCTCTGTCTCTGTCCTCCCCTGTAGGGGCTAAACTGACCTAATTAAAGTGCCGTCTGCTCAGCCTCATGTTGATGTTCTTAGTTTAGACCTGACTCCTGCAGCGTTTACCTGTTTACCCATTTCAGGAGCTCTCAGTGTAACTCTTTCATGATGAGATGTCAGAGACCTGTTTGTCAGGTGCAGACTTGCTCTGTCTGAAGTCAGTATTTGAATATCTCTGTGTTCTCGGCAGGAGGCTGATGGCGATGACAGGTTGGGGCTGGCAGGTGACGCAGAGGGAGAATGTGATGGCGACTCCAAAGCAGACACTCCAGATTATCCTCTCTCCACAGCAGACACAGACAACACTCCAGAATGCCTCAACAAAGCTCTGGAGGGGCTGCCGCCCAGGTAAACAGTCCTCAAACGCAGAAACCCACATGCCAGAAAACATTTGTGCTCAAAGCGTGTCTTTTTGATATCCGTGCTTATAAATTACTCACAATCCCACAGCTGAGCTGGAATGCAGAACCACAGGGGTATGATAATATTAACACGTAGCCAAACTAGTTTGAATCTCCGCATGAGAGTCTATCATAGCTCAACAAGCTTTGTCCAAGATGGTAGCAATTCATTAAAAATGAATGAATAGTGTTCTATTGTTTAACTGTAGGAGTCTGTTTATGGTCTGTCAGAAGTAGTTATAACAGTGCAGATGCTCTCTGGGAAGATATTTGGAGAGCTGCAGGTGATTGTTGGCATAAAAAGCGGCAGAAATAGTTACAAAGTTACAAAGAAGTTCAAAGCAAGTGAGGGTTTTTATTAATAGTAGGGCTAAATGTTACTAGTTCACTAGACAGTTATTATGCTTATGTTCAGCTTTATATTCTTATGTTTGGACTGTTCAAAACAATCCTTTTCTTTCTTTGTTGTTTTTGTAAAATAAGAAGCCCCTCACTTGTCCTCTGTCTCAGGTTGTTTAACCTCCCTTCAGCTTTCCTTTAAGCTCACCTTCTGAGAGCAGCTCGTAGGGTTGGAACCAGAGATGACCATATTAGGGATTTCCACTCTGTGATAACATATAGAGGCATATAGAGGCAAGAGCAATAAAAACTAGGCTAGCTCAGCTGAAGTCTGAGGTTTTGGCTCTCAGGGACTACTTATACATGAATGTATTTTGCCTTTTTTAATATTCACCATTGGATACTAGAGGTGGGAATCACCATACATCCCACAATACGATATTATCACAATACTTAACGCACGATACGATATTATTGCAATTTTTTAAAATATTTTGCCATATTCAGATTCTGTACATAAAGGTAAACTTTATCAATATTCATTTTATCTAATAACAAAGTCTCGCACTCAGTCTTTCTCTCATTTCAGTTTTATTGTTGACAAACTGAACGGTTTGTATTACAGTCTAGTCCAACTTAACTGAATGCAACCATCTGGTACAATTATAGCTATTCTGAACTATGCAATATGAAAACTATGCAGCCCCTTCAGCAACTGAAGAATTTGAAAGTAAATTAAAACAAAATATAATTTTACATTAAATTAAAAAGTTTTAAACTTAATTAAAATAAAACATGTCTTAAATTAAAATAAGTAAACTGTCATGTTTATTTCTGCCAAAAAAAACGTTAAACACATTTGGACAGTGTCAGGATTCTTGTTCAGAAAAAGGAGCTGATCAACATGCTCTGAAGTCAGAGCATGTTCCAGTCCACAAAAACTTTTTTTTGTAACAAAATATCGATTTCTGCTGTCCCTGTATCGATACATTATTAGCAAACAAAATATCACCATACTACACAGTATCGATTTTTTCCCCCACCCCTATTGGATACAGTGCATATCTGGCAGAAAAATGAAAAAAATGAATAATTGTACTTTTAATACTTGTACCCCTGCCTTTTAAAAAAGCCATTCATATTTTATAAATGTACAACACCAGATAATTTGACATATAAAACAAGAATAGTTATTATTTTGAATATTTTCAGGTGGCTCTTAAATACACACATATACTAACAGTGTTCATCTTCCTCCATTAGATTATGTTCAGTTTTGACTTAAAAAAAAGACTTGAAATAATCATTAAGTCATTTGATTATTAAGTATAAAGTATAGATATCCCTGTGTATACAGTGTAAATATAACAGATCAGATCAACAGATCAATATAAAGATCAAATTCATTCTAAGTGCAGTGAATCGTTTGCATGTTGGCTGTTCTGCTGTTCGTTGACACAGTTTAAAGATTTCTAAGTGCGGCTCAGGTGACCTGACGAAACCTGACGTGCATTTTAAATGTTCTTCTGCTGTAATGTTCAGCTGTAAGAGGCAGTTTTCCCTCTGAGTTATGAGAGCACCTCAGTGAGGTGATTGTTTACCTTTCTGGTATAAATGTAGGTTAATTTGAGCAGAAATAGATTCTTACTGTTTGAACATGCTCTTATTAATGCAGTGAAAGTGAATTTGCAGCTATTTCAAAGAACTCAGCTCCAAGAGTTCAATAAATTACTTTGTGACTGCTGATAATTTTAATTTGACTATCTATCGACATGTAATCCCGACTGATAAATTATATTTATGAGTTGGGACTCTTTTATTCAAAGCGAGTGGCAGAAGCGATGGCACAGAAGGTTTGCATACGCCTACAGTGATTATGTTATAATATATGCAAATAAACAAACACAGCACTGAGATGGCTTTTAGATCTAAAAGCTAACCTAGTGGTGAGGTTTGCCTGGAAAAAAATCCACATGACCTTTTTTGTTGGTACTCATGTCAGTAGCATGCACTCTGGTACAATGAAGCAGGCGGAGCACTGCTTTCTGTTTGGTAAAGAAGAAAATGTGATTTTATTTTTATATACAGGTAGTGTATACAGTATAAACCTCTGTAAATAAGCAGGAGAAATACCTTAATATATAATAATATTTTGTGATAATACTCTTTATTTATGGGCTAATGTGGTGTATTTCGAGGTAAGACACTAAATCCTGGTGAAGTCTGGGAAACACATTGAAATCTGGACTTTACCCCTGTAATCAGTAAAGGAGCCACTGATATATAGTTCTTGCACTATGAAAATTCCTTGAACAAGGAGGTCACTTACACTTTGAACAGGTTTGAGTCCTCAGCTCCTGAAACAGGTCAGCTTTATGGTCATTTGGTCACATTTCAGTAGAATTGACAGTGTTTGTGTTACACTTACAACACAGCGCAGGTCTAAACTTAAAGCTTAACGTTCAGGAGCAGGTGATGCAAATTGTGTAATCGGAGAGCACATTATACTTTCCCACT
The DNA here is from genome assembly GCF_964374335.1 of Astatotilapia calliptera. Taxonomy (NCBI): domain Eukaryota; kingdom Metazoa; phylum Chordata; class Actinopteri; order Cichliformes; family Cichlidae; genus Astatotilapia; species Astatotilapia calliptera. The sequence goes on along the minus strand of NC_137433.1, from coordinate 36,788,267 downwards.
GAATTATATTTAGTGACTCATCATTTTGTGAGTTTGTGAGAAGAATGAAATCTGCATTTGATTTTCTAATGGAATATTCTTCTCGCTCTTATTTTGAAAGTTCAGTAGCTGCTTGCCGTTCATTGGCCAGGTTGCTGTTGTGGTGGTCTTCAGTATAATTCAGTAGTCCATGTTTTCTCTGGAAATGCACAGCAAGCAGAAGAACCTGCAGCAGGAGGAGAGCTCACACATGAACATAGCATCCGGGCAGAACATGGACTGCTGTAGTCCAAGATGGTGGAGTTCATCCCTGGAGAGCAGCTGTCTGTATTCGTTTCATTCTGGTGGACCTGGCACATACAACATGTGCAAATAAGTGATTTTTTAAAAACTACACAGGTGTTTTCCAAGCAGACTCTTCCAAACATTACTATGACAGTTAAAAGCAGTCGTTCATGGAGTCTGCAGAGTGAATGATTGTTTGAATGAGTTTAATAGAGCTGGTGCAAACACTGCTTGTTGCTGTGTTTGTGAGTGAAACAAGTATTTTGTAGGTTTAATTATCGTGTGCGCTGCGGCAGTCACTGCCACTGTCTTGGGTTTGTCTGGATCAAGTTGTCACTGAATGTTTGAATGACAAAACTCATTGCTTTAAAACATTAATGAAGCTGGCAAAGCTACATATCCCATGTCTGACATGCTCTTTATATACAGATGAGGAGTGGAGGATGTGAGCAATGAAGGCCAGGTCACAGGGCTTAAAGGCTCACGAGGGGAGAAGCGACTAATCCCTGCAGACTGACCGTTGGAGCCACTGTGCTGCAGAGAGAGAAGGAAAGGACAGGAGGAATGAAGGGAGACGAGATATTCAGAGAAGAAGACTCAGATGGAGGGAGGGGGAACGAGCAGTAGAGTGAATCAGAATCAGAATAGAGAGCAGACGTATGGGCTGAGCAGAATGACCCGGCAGAGAAGGATGGACTCGAAGGTGAAAAGAGAGGGAAGGGATGTAAATGCAGCCAGCGCGATGGTGGATGGAGTGTGAGCACAGCGCAGACTGGAAACAGCAGCAGCTTTTTTTCATGATGCAGCTGTTTTTCAGCTCCATTCACACGGCGAGCAGCGGGCTCTCTGCCCTGCGTGGCTGCTGTGCAGCTCCCTGATAACTGCTTTAAAAAAGGACCCGGCTTCTTTCCATAATTGCAATCATGCTGTGCTTGCAGTGCAGGTAGTGCTGCTAAAACATAAAGCTGAACATAAGCATATGTCGTTAGGCCTTAAAGACCAATTACCACTAAGCCTTAGCCTAAGCTACTACTCGCAAACAACATATGCTAAACATCTTTATGCGCTATTAAAAGCAGGCCTTATTTGGGCCAACTCATTCACCACATGAGTGCAGATGTTACAGCAAAAGTCATAATCCCTGGAGCTGTATGCAGTAGCCCAGTAAACCGCACGTAATGAACTTAAAATGTCAATAAATGCATGTAGATGACAGTGAGGTGTCAGGGTGAGCTTCAGGCTGTTTTTGACCATAAAGCTTGGTCCCTGCACGCCAGCAGTCAGATGGGGTAAAGAGAGCAGCAGGCGGCAGTGAACTTGGACGCCATGATGTTAGACATAACTGCGGCCAACTGCAGCCCGGGAGGGTAACCCTGAGTGATAAATGGTTCACCTGTAGCGACCTTATGAATTTTACTGATATACAAACAAGTCATCATGAAAATTCCTGCACAGCACCTCGATATTCTTAAGAAGCAAACTGTGGACTGTCATCTTTTTCCTCCTTTGACTTTCAAACCAGTGGCATTTCATTCATTTTGAATGAGAACTCAAAACGTCTTTAGTGACTTATTATATATATTATTATTAATTCTGTATAATATATTATTAATTTTAGTTCTAATTTCTAATCTCCACAGATGGAAGAACTACTGGATACGAGGCGTTCTGTCTTTAGCCATGATCTCTGGCTTCTTCCTCATTATATATATGGGACCTATTGCTCTTATACTTGTGGTAAGTGTCGTCTTTGTTCTGTACCGTTTTTGTAAAAACACAGAATGAAGCTCATAGTTTGAATCTGTTGCTCGTGGCTGAACTTTGTTCTTATGTTTCCGCTTTGCTCCCATCATCTGACCCAGGTCATGTCTGTCCAAATCAAGTGTTTCCAAGAAATTATCACCATTGGCTACAGAGTTTACCATTCCTATGACCTGCCATGGTTCAGGACACTAAGCTGGTAAGGAAAATGGGTTTCACAGAAAAAGAGCTGATACTTTGATGTATTTTGAACAGAGGGTTCCTCTTAAATGGATAGCTTGTTTTCTTTGAAGAGGGGATGCATGAAGTCTTTATCCAGTAGTCAGTGCATTGCCCAGACTCTGTTTGTGGACACGTCACTAAACCTTAAAAGGCCCATTGATTGGTAAACTGTATGTAGTTATTTGTGAAAATTAGTTTAGATCTGAGCTAACCTGCTTATCATAAACTAATTAATGCAGCAGCTAATTAGACCAGCAAACTATATGTTCGGTAAGATTCTCTTTTTTTATCTGGTAGCTTTGGATGGATATAACAGCTCAAGTTCAGTACAGTCTGACAGCTAAACCCCTGAAAATGTAACATGCACACAGCCACAGCGACATCGTCCACGTAAAGCTGTGAGTGAAATGTTTACACTGTCGCCATGTTTGTGTTTGAGAGTTAGATTGGGACAGTGCACATTCATTCACTAGTGTACTGTTGAGCTGAAGGGTTCCTATAGACTTCTATTGCAGCTTGAGGAGTCGCCCCCTGCAGGCCATCAGGGGAAATACATGTCAAAGACATTGTTTATTTACAGTCTGTTAACCATCTAATAACAGTTTTTATTGATCTAGAGATAACATACATGCTTGTTTTATAGCCTCGAAGGGGACAGCACATGTGCTTTGACTTGTTTTGGGAATAAGCAAAAGAACAATAACAGCAGGATTTTGAAATTCACCGATTGTCACGTAAGAAGTATTTTTAATCTTTTGTTCTTGATCTGATGGCTTCCAGTTCACGTCATGCTTTCACCACTTTTATGCAGTTTTACATAAACAAAATACTCCCAGATGTTTCTCCTTTAATAAAAACCAGTAAGTGCTATGTAGAAAAACAGGTTTTTGTGTCCCCAAGTAGTGTATTGAGGATTAAGGACTATTAGTACACTCAACATTATCAAAAGAAAAATAAATAAATTCCAAAACTCAAATACCGAAGCCCCCAGGCCATCTGAATGTTAGCTCTATATTCATACTGAGCTGTCTTTCTGGTATGTAAGGAGATTTAATAAAGTCCCATTTTAAGCCAGCAATGTTTGTGGCATCCACACATCATTAAACTCTGCTGTGCTGTCAGAAAAACGCTGAGTCAAGCCAGCTTCTTCTGCAGTTACTTTCTCTGTCTGTGCAACGCCTCCTTTCCCCCATGACGACTACTTTGCTCCTATTTTTGTTGCAGTGTTTTTGTTGTTACTTTGCATACACAGCACACACCCCCACGGGATGCGACATTGCAGCCGAGAGCAAAGATCACTGCCATGCTGGAAGTAAATGAAAGCTAATTGAAACTTGCCCCTTTCATCAAAGCCATCCCTCATAACACCATGCACGACCAAACAGTGCAGGTCAATGTACAGTGGGCAAGAAACACTGGTAGACACACAAACCCTCTGACCCACACGGGCAACAATCCCTGAAACATACTGAGGAAACGGATATCAAAGCATGAATGTAGAGGAAAACTAATTCCCTTTGTTTTCTGCCTCAGGTACTTTCTGATTTGTGTCAACTACTTCTTCTATGGAGAAACTGTTGCAGATTACTTTGGGGCTCTGGTACAGAGGGAGGAACCTCTGCAGTTCCTGGCTCGATATCACCGCTTCATCTCCTTCGCGTTGTACCTCGCAGGTGAGTCTCACCTGTTGTATCTCCATAAACACACATGCTCTTTGGCCCTTAGTCTCTCACTCACGTTTTCCTTACGGGGGTGGATTAGGTTTCACAAGACGCAGCTTTTACTCAGTAGAGTTCAGTTACAAATAACATTACTGGGGAAATAAATTGAACAAAAGCAGAAACAAAGCTCTCGGGGAGCTTCTTGGTATAAACAGACTAAACTGATTTACAGTGATACAGCTTTTTCTTTGGTGCCTACATTTACATTTATTGCTGCCGGATGTGCCGTAAAAGCACAAATATTGAGGTGTGGCTTTTATCAGCATGCTGTCCCCATACATTATGGGTAAAGAGAAACAGCAACTAACCAAAAAAGCCAAGTGTATAATTGTAGTTTTCTTTTGGAAACCACTTGTGATCTTAGATTCAAATCATCTTAATAAATTGCTAAACATAAATTAATTTATCAATATATGTTACGGTTTTTTCCCCTGTTTGTACTGGGCTGCCATGAGCTGGGGAACTTTAAAAATTTGCATCAGTTGTGGAGATCAGCTGTGAACTGAATCCCATGCAAATGTGTCACATTTATAATTTGTAAAATAAAAAGTTGCCACAAATGTGACCCCTGTTTGCTAAACAGAAGGTGAGGCTTCAGCCTCTGTGTGATCTGAAGTCAACGGGTCTTTTTTTTTGCCTCCCTGTTTCCTGTGTTGGCAATTACAAATGAAAGTCTAGTGGTAAATTTAGGAGAGCTCACGTTGCTACGTGGCATAAAGACCCATTCAGATGAGAGGCAGGGGAAATCTCAGTGAGACGGGAGGAATGCACGGCGTCTTGTAGCTTGGCCGAGAACGGCTGAGTTTGACCGGAGATATCAGTAAAATCGAGTAAAAGAGACTTTGTTTATCCTGTGACTGCACAGCTCAAATCATGAGCCTGGAGGAGTATTTCAGAGTCATGCAAAAGCCCTCTTTGCACAGGATTAGTATTACCAGGAGATGTTAATTAACATTCATATGCCGAGGGCTGAGCCCACTGAGGGATGGCAGATGTTCTCACTGAGTGCTGCCATGCATGTTTAACCTTTTTCATCTTTTGGTATTTCACTCTGATGGATTCCACCTTACTCACTGGGGCCCGATTTTCACTTGATTACTTTTATTAGTGGAGCTCTGATTGGGGAAATATTGCAGGTATTTTGTGTTGGAATGGATATGTTAGATTCACACTGGGTTAAGGCTACAGATGATCTCCTTAACAGTGAAATAGAGTTCTTGGAGTTTCCTGCTAAGTAGCCACTAATTTCAATTTCTATCTGTGCTGAATAAAAGTGACATTTTTCTAACAAACTATTTTGTAGAAAAAACTGTCCCATTTAGGATAAAGGCAAGTGAATCCCCACTGTCACCCCCCAAAATAAGCTGAGGTAGGAACCTAACCCAACGAAACAAACTGTGGATTTGGATCTTTACACTCCTACTGTTCTTGTGTAACTTTTAACGTTTAAAAACACTGACCCAAAAATGGACCAAATGCAAAAGCTGCCTGCAACCCCCAGTAAAGACCCGAGGCACTCGGCATGCTTGTGATGATTCTGTATTAACTGGTACACGCCTCGCCAGCTTTCCAGCTGTCTCCATCTGTCGGTACCGGAGTCACTGAAATAGCCCGAGTATCATTACCAGATAGTTTTCAGCCTTCCTGGCACTGCCCCTCGAGCCCACTGCACCACCCCTCATCTGCAGACCACACCTCCACCACACAGCCGCTGTGTTTAAATAAAAACAAACATCTTCGTGCATTCATATTGTTTTCAGTGTTAAGGCCAGTGGAAAAACTAAAGTTTTTTATTTTATTTTAATCTGTCTCTTAGTAGCAAGCGCAGAAGTGCAGAAATAGCTAGGTTTAGAAATTAAGATTAACTTCTGCTTTACAGAACAAAGTGCAGTTTAATGTAAGACGAGCACCATTTGGCATCTGAGACATTTTGAACTACACATGGTCTTCTTAACCTGCCACAGTACCAACTCTGCAGAGGGTCTGTCCTAGAAAAAGCTCACACACAAGCTCTCAGCTGCACCAAGTCTTGGCTCAAATCAGTGTAACATCAGAGTTACCGAAGGTTAAATGCCCAGAGACTTTCTGTGAAGGAAAACTGAGAAGTGTCCAATCACAAGCGTGTCTCCCACATCCCCCTGAAACACTACATCATGTGTTATGAGTCTTGATATTTTTGATTATAGCGTACACTTGTTGTTCATCTTGGAGTAAAAACTGACAGCATGTCGTCTGCTCTTTCACAGGTTTCTGCATGTTTGTGCTGAGTTTAGTGAAGAAACATTACCGCCTGCAGTTTTATATGGTGTGTATCAGCCAAGTAACCATCTACTCCTCTGCTGCACCACTAACCTTCTCATCCATCCCCTCTCATGGCTTCCTGCTTCTTCTGTCTCACTCAGAGGAATTTAGAAACTCATCTCATGCCTGCGGAAGGCTTTTTAGGTCGTGTTTGTCATTAAATGTTATCCTGCATTAGCTCTCTGTCCACACCGACACAGCGTTTGATCCCAGATGAGTGTAGGACTTCTGCAGTGGCTCCAGCTGTATTTCATTTATGTGCACCTGCTTTGCTTATTTCTGTCTGTAGCCACCTTTATGCTCCACATTTTATCAACTAAACAAATTTTAATGACTAACTTAATTTCAATTTTAATGTTATCTCACATACAAATTTATGCAAATTGCTACAAATAGCACGAATGCAAACATTTCTCAGGGAAGGCGGCCACAAAGGGAAGAGCCACCCTTTCTTTCATCCAACATGATTGTTTTCAGGCTAAACTGCTCATTGTATACTAATATTTTAGAATGGTTTAATTGTGCTGCTGTCTTTGTTTCTAGTATTGTAATAATTTAGTTGCATGCGTCTCCACAGGAATCAGTTCTCTCACTGCTGCCTGCTTTTCTTTTGATGTTTTTCACATTTCTGCACCATCTGATCTGCTGTGTGGCTCTGTCAGTGCCGTCCAGCATGTCCGCCTGTCCTTCTGTTTGTGTCCACTATTTCTGACATGATCCGACTTTCTGAGCAGGCACGGCTACATTCCAGTGCAGTGACACTGTGGTGTTTGTGTTTGTGTTTGCCATTCCAGTTTGCTTGGACCCATGTGACCCTGTTGATTGTGGTAACTCAGTCCCACCTTGTCATTCAGAACCTGTTTGAAGGAATGATCTGGTAAGCAGGACAAAGAAAGACTAGAGGAAGCTGCCCTGTGTCTGACTATCACTGTTTTATATGTTTCATCGCAACTGTGTGCCCACTGTCGGAGTTCGCTTTGTGCAAGCTTCTTAAAAAGGCAACAGTGCATTTAAAAATTAAGTCACACCAATAAAGTTTTAAGTAAGAGGAAAAAATAAGTCATTAGAGGGCAGAAGCATTTTTGAGCCAAGTCAGATACTGATTCTTACCTCTCATCATCGCTGAAATTCCTGTTTTTCAGGTTCATCGTCCCCATCTCCATAGTGATCTGCAATGACATCATGGCCTACCTGTTTGGGTTCTTCTTTGGGAGGACTCCACTCATTAAGGTAAATTAGAAATGGCTTTGAATTTCTATTTCATGCTGATGAAATTTAAGGTATGAGAAATTGGAAAACTGAACCTCTTTTCAGTGGATGATCTCATGGCGACTATGTCCCTCATTTATATACAGTCTATAGATGAGACCTGCAGAAGCTGTTGTGGAAAACATACGTAAAGAGAGTCTCCCTTCAGTTTGTTAAAGAGTTGCTTTCATTGTGAAACACAGCGTGAGCTCAAAACTAATAAATGTTCAGCGTCAGTGGTGATGAATGTTTTATCAGACTCATGTGCCGACTGCTTCACAGTCTGCCTCAGTATCAAAACAGGTGGTTGAAATTTGCCTCACAGGGCATCTGCATGGAGATCCAAGTAGTTATAATAAGGTCAGGTTGGATTCTCCAAGTACTGAGGAGAGATGCTCCAGTGTTTCAGAGGAAATGTAATTCATAGCAACAGTAACTAGCCAGTGGGAGAAATAAGCATTTGATTGTCTGTTAAAGTCATCATTTTAACCACTTACCAAGAAATGAGCCAACTATGATTCAGTGGTAAGTTTGCTTTAATAGTTTAAGATAGAAAATGAAGAAAAACGCATTCTCCAACAAATTACTTTGTTTTAGGGATTTGAGCCTCTCAGAGGACATGGTGTAGTACTTGGTGGAGTAGCTGTTGTGGGCAAGCACGGCTGTTAAGAAGTTCTCGTAGTCAGTCCCCAGGTTCGTGCACATCACAGCAGAGATTTTTAGCCACTGCTCTCTGCAGAGCCTCTCAGAGTCTTTAAGGTTTCTAGTTTCTCACTGGGAGACACAAAGCTTCTGGGCTCTCTGTGGGTCCAGAGGCTGACCGGGCGACTCCATGGCCTCCACATGCTGCTTCTTGGGCCACTCCAGAGTGAAGGAGGTTCTTGTTAAAGATTTTTCCATCTTTTTCCTCAATGTGATGCAGCGGTCTTGTGCTGTGGGTAGGGGGGAAAAAAAAGCATGGAAACATGCCGTAGTCGGCATTGTTTTCCCTTGAACTGTGCGGAGAGGACTAATGCAGATGATTCAGTTTGGTCTCATCTGAGTCATTCAGGTGTTCGCTAACAAACCTGAGTCAGGCCTGAACATGGGCCTTCTTGAGCAGGGGTACTTTGCAAGCACTTTTCAAGCCGTAACAGCTTGGTAGGGAGTCGATGGGGGTCAAGTATTTATTTACACGTCATGTTGATGTGAAAGAAGCCTTGTGTTTGTGTTTCTCACGCCCCGCAGCTCTCACCCAAGAAGACCTGGGAGGGTTTCATCGGAGGGTTTTTCGCCACTGTCGTCTTTGGCTTCATTGTGAGTACGCTTCTTGTTTTTTACATTTTTGCTTTGACTCACATGGTCAGCATTTCCTGCTATGCAGAGCTGTTTATGGAAGCAGACAAATCAAAGGAAACATAGATGTTGCCTTTCTTCTGCGTTGCTACTGTAGATAAGGAGCAGCTGTCGCCAATCTGTATTTCACTGTTAGGGTTGTGATTGTTGGCAGTTTCCTATCACTCTTACAACTGCCAGGACATTTTTATAAAAGTCACGTGACTCTTAGTCACAGGAAAAAAATGTGAAATATGCTTGGATGTTGTTGGAATTTCGATTTTTTTGCAATTTAATGGCAGTCGGGACCAAAATAGCCATTTTTCAGCCTCATTTTTTTCTATCACGATTGTGCTTCACATTCGTTTGCATCTCACAGGTGGTTGTTTCAGAAGCTAATGTTTCCTTTGCGTTCCCTCAGCTGGCCTACCTCCTCTCTCAGTTCCAGTGCTTTGTGTGTCCCGTGGGCTTCAACAGTGAGTCAAACAGCTTCACAGTCGAATGTGAGCCGTCTGACATCTTTGTGATGCAGGAGTACACACTTCCCACTGTGCTACAAAACACACTGACATGGGTAAGACTCTGTTCTTGTCTTTCTTTAGGAGTCATAATCATGACGACATTAAGAGATTTTAGAATGAAAGACCTATGCAGTACTCCGCCTGAAATCATCAGAAATGTTTTGCAGATGCTACATTATTTAGTTTATTTCTTCAATGCAGACAACTAACACGATGTCATTAAAAGTGATGCTCATGGTCATTTCCAGCTCCAGATTTGTAGTCTTGCTCTGCAGATCAGATTAAAATGGCTTTGATTAAATAACTTTTCAATATTTGTTTTGTCTCTTCTTGCCTCTCTTGCAGAAAACTGTCAACCTGTATCCCTTCGCGATCCACAGCATCTTCCTCTCGTCTTTTGGATCTCTCATCGGACCGTTTGGCGGCTTCTTTGCCAGCGGCTTCAAGCGAGCTTTTAAAATCAAAGTAAAGAGCATCTCCGTTTCTTCTCCGTGCGTTCACTCCTGTTTATCTGTTTGTCAGCGGGATTGGATAAGAGGCCTAATTTTATTGAGTTTGATGTAAATGTGGATCATGGACAGAGGAGGAACACATCTCTAAATATTCTGATAGGAGGGCTGAGCGGATGTGCTCTCTGAGGGCCTGTGTAGTTCATCTGCTTTCCTCTCCTGTTCATCCAGGATACTCCAGGGCTTTTGTTTCACACTTTCTGTTTGATGCAGTTTTTTGTTCAATCTGTTTTCCAGGTGAGATTTAAGTGTTGTTAGTTTCTGCGACCCGAGTGAGTGGTAGTAGTTAGCTGGAGCTCCAGCTCATACACTCACTGTCACAGATTAGTATTAGAGAGAGCGACGGTTGAAATGTTGCAGAAACTGGTTGGACCACTTCAGCTGTGTTTACTCGCTGAGATTGTATTTAAAGTGGCAGGCAGCTCAGCATTGTTTGCTTAGTCACTAATGCATTCATTACTTCAGGCTGTCAGATTAAGCTGTAGCCACCAGTGGTTTGTGCTTTTTTGTGTGCATTCCTGGTGGCCTGTGTAGCATATCTTCACCTAGTGACACCTATTTGACAAGCGATCTTTAAAAATAGCATCTTTTCCACACACTATAGTTTTATTATGGATAAAAGCACAGCTTTGATGCTATAGCATGCTATGTGTCTTCTCCTTCAGGACTTTGCCAATACCATCCCTGGCCATGGAGGCATCATGGACCGCTTCGACTGCCAGTACCTGATGGCCACCTTCACACACGTCTATATTGCCAGCTTTGTCAGGTAGGAAGCGGTGGCAATGTTAATGAGTTCTCATAGAGGAACTTTGTGCTGCTGTGGTAGTTTCGTCTTTTGAACATTTAGAGGTGTTTCAATCGTGTGTAATTTTAATTGATTTTACTGGCAAGGCAGTTCACAAACCCCTCAGCCACAGTATATGAGCCACGACCGCCGACTAGGGCTGCTCGATTATGGCAAAAATGATAATCACGATTATTTTCACTGAAATTGAGATCTTGATTATTTGACGATATTTATTTAACAATAACAATGTATTGAATAATGACTTTCAAGATTGTCAAAAAATAATATAAAATAGTGTGCAAATACTGATAACAGTGCAAATGTTTGCAATATAAGAAATAAATGAAAAATGTAAACATCTATGTTTAGTGAACTTTGCAGTGTTGCTCTGTGGTGCAGCTACGACACCGTAGCAAAGTTTACACACTGTGTCTACTTGATCCACGTCTGACTCCGCGTCTGACTTCCACACAACTGAAGGGTTTTTACCTCTTTTCAACCAACAGCAGTCACTCTCCTCTCCAAATAACTTCTGCTTAGCTTTCCGAGCTTCCCTCGGGTCCTCTCAATTGTTGTGACACGTGTTCGAAACGCAGAGAGGTGCGCTCGATTTGCCACACGGAGCAGCGCGAGAGTAAAGCATGAGGGAGGGGCTAATAATCGGCTCAGTCATTTTTAATGATCGTTGAAAGCCCAGATCGTAATCGAGATTAAAATTCGATTAATTGAGCAGCCCTACCGCCGGCTACATGCTGTCAGGGTCAGAGGGTCATGTGACTAAAGGTGACACTGGAATCAAATTTTACCAGATTGTGTAAAATTACTGACACAATATAGCTGGTCTGGTTTAAATAATCCAAAACGTTCCAGATGTCAAAGGAAAGCTATTTGAAAAACCTCACATCAGTCTCACTTGCCATCAGGATAAACAGGTGGATGTTGTTTCAAAATGACGTTAACGTGGGCATCGAGCAAAAATACTTTGACTTCTGTAACTGTTCTTCAAAAATGTCAATCCAACTCGGCTAACTTCAGTTCAGTTTTATTTATAAGGTGCAAAATCACAATAGCAGTCACCTCAACGTGCTTTATATCGAAAGGTAAGGACTCTACAATAATACAGAGAAACCCCAACAATCAGATGACGACGGCCGAAATGCTCAGCTCAAGCCGATCCATCCATCTTTACGTACAGTCTATGTATTTCACTCTTTGTGAAATTTCAGTCAGTAGTTCAAAACGTCACTTGCAGCTTGTTGGTTCCTTTTTTCTGTAGTGGTTACTGGAGGTTCTCGCCTTCCCCCTGATGAAAGGAAAGTTTGAGTGCTCTCGTGCTTTATTTTGTTTTAATTGCCAAACTTGAAGCTTGAATTTCTTTCCTCTTGCAGAGGTCCGAACCCCAGCAAAGTGCTGCAGCAACTGCTGCTGCTCCAGCCTGAGCAGCAGCTCGGCATCTTCCATACTCTGCAGTCCCACCTGAGAGACAAGGGCATCCTCCCACCTGCTGCTGTCCAGGCCGAGTGACGCGGCACCACCTCCACAGGGCGATGACCTGGGAGCGTGCGAGACGGTTTTCAAAGTTGGCGTAAGCATGTACACGCAGGCACGCATGCAGAACAGCCGTATGGTATGTGTGTGATTTCTGGCATATATCGGAGCATCCATCGTCATCCTGTCGGCTCTTCGTTCAACTTCCAATCAGCTCAAGATCACAACTTTGAACCTGAGGTGACTACAAGGAACAATCTAGTAGGAAAGAAACTAAAAACAAAAAGGAAAAGAAAGGTGGCTGCATTGCTTTTCACTTGGACCGGCATCAGCTGCAGCACGCTTCACGAGTGAACGGGCCGCCGTCATCCTTAAAACACACACTGAAGAAAAAGATGTACTCGCTCAACAACAGTGACTGTAAAGCACGCAGCTTTCTCAGTGGAGGGTCGACGTGCAGATTCGCTGTGGACGGCAAATATTGCACTACATTTAGATTTTAAAAATGATTTAAGAAGCTTTTACCAGCATAAACTGGGCCCAAAGTGTTGAGCACGTGGACCTGAGTTACAGCAAACAGACCTGGGTGTGGGTGAAGTAGTGATGCAGCAGGGTTGTCAAACATACTGCTAAATGAAGCCATGCTTAGTCTCCACTTCCACAACATTCAGCTTTTAGGTTTCTGACTAAATCTAAAATAACTCGCACAATAATAGTCAAACGACTGTAGGCATGTTAACAGCATCAGCTGCACACTCAGCACTCGAATAATGTTGTACATAAATCTACTGAAACTATTTAGCAATCAATGCATATAATATATTACTACTTTATGTGACCTGCTGCAGAAAAAGACTTTTAAGCTATGAGAAGTGATATGCAAAAAAAAAAAAGAGATGTAACTCATTTGTAGCTTTGAGCATGAAGAAATTAGATTTTTAACAGGTAGCAATGTAGAGGTGTTTGGGTGACCCTTTGCTTGACTGTAAAAAAAAAAAAAAAAAAGATAATTTAAAGGAATAGGTTGAATAGTGGTTTGTGGGAAATGTAGTCAGTGGTTTTCTGTCTTTGAGCTGATAAAAAGATCAGTAGCACTGTCCTCTCTGTCTATAAGCACAGCAATACAGTAGAAAATATAGAAAATATTATAAAGATCAATGGAAAAGTTTTTAAAAAGTCACAAATGTGGAGCAGCAGAACATAGTTTTATAGTGTCATTACTATACCTATTATATAGCACCAAATCACAACAGCAGTCGCCTCAAGGCGCTTTATATTGTAAGGTAAAGACTCTACAATAATACAGAGAAACCCCAAAAATCCCACATAAACGTCACATGAGTGGGCAGGAACAGTTTCAAACAGACTCGTATGCAAGTGTAAAAGTTATTGTACTAATTTCTCTCCTTTACGACTCATTTCCCTTGTTCCGGGTTTTTCCTGGTTTGTTATGGGTCGTTTGGAGATGAGAATACCTGCAAGGCAACGCTAAATGCATAGCTTACTTTTTCCCAAAAGAAAGAGGAAGCACGTTTATATTGAAGTCACTGCCTATTTGGAATCTAGAGTCAGTCTAGCAACTGGTTTATTCGTCGTTTGTCTATTTCGACGTTTCACTTGAGCAGTTTTGGATTTGACTTTAAAAATGTAACCAGAGGCGCAGCGCCTGACTCAGTCCAGATTTGAATCCATGATGTAACTGAAATAATGTTTTATCGTTCTAGAGATTGGACAAAATTGCACATTTTATATCCCGAACAACACAAATGCATAATAATTAATATAAGAAACAGAAAAAATTGTGATGTTCAAGAAAATTCCAGAAATTAGTCCTAATCCCCACCCTGATATCTGGATCCACAGACATATTCGTCCATGGCAGTGAGGTCATTTCCATCCTCACAAAAATCCTAAAACGCGCACTGTACAGATTAGATTACACAGGGAACAACTTTAAGTTGGTGGAAAACTGCAACAGCCTGCAAAGCTGCCCTCTGGTCTCTGTATCCTTACTCCTTACTCTGCAGGGTTGCTAATTAGCAAGTCAGTGACAGAGAGTTTGAAGGATGCGTGTTGATCTGTGAGCTTTAGAGGAATGACTCGCTGCTCACACAGGACTGAATCTTCACATCAGACTCTTGGAAAGAAAACAAATGAGCACATTTCCCGAGATGTGAAACGGTTTCCTTCAACCAGTGATTTTAGTTGATCTGTGGGGGTGGTGGTGGTGTTTGAGGGGGAGGTTTCCATCAGATCATTTTTGGATGCTTTAGGGTGTTTTTGCACATCAAATCAATGTTTTCTAAGTTTGAATGTAGATTGCAATACAAAATGTTATCAATGATAACATGAGATTAAATGTAGAGCCTATATACTGTACGATGGAGTGTATGTACAGTATATAAAACACTTCTTTAGGTGTACAAAGAACTCTGGGAGGTGGTTTTATTAGCTATAAATGCAAGTTGTAGTTTGATTCTTTAGAGTATGGATCGGATACTTTTAATGTCAGAGGAAATGTGATGATTCGTATTTATGTTTTTCACGTGTTACGACGCTACGTTTGCAAAGAGATTCTCTGTTTGTATCCAGATCCTTTCACAGAGACGTTTACCAAAGCACTGTTTGATCAACACTGATTTTCTTCTGTTAGTGAAAAAGCTCAAAGAGTCAGATGGGAGTCAGATCTCTCCTGTCCCGACTTTCCCTGCTCATCCCGAAACACTCAAACCTGGAAGGTGAGAGTTTGGAATTGGGTTGGAGTGCTGACATCTGGATCTGTGTTGTGTTCACACGCTTCAGTCGTTGGTCAACGAGGATATTTTAATTTATTCGTCCGGTTTGTTCTGTTCGTTTTTTCACCGTAGATTCCAAGATGTGAACGAGCGGTTCAGGTTGAATTTTTGGGACCAGCTGTATCGTACTGTGTAAATCTTTTAACTACCGCTTTACGCGCTTTTCTTTACGCACCCCTCAGCATTCACAGAAGCAGCGAAGGACGCAGACGTCTGGACCGACGTGTCAACACTAAAGAGATCTGACCAAAAGTGGAGCAGGAATTGACTCAGAATTATGTTAGAATGGATTTATATGGAGCCTGGAGTGTGCCAGTGGAATAATGTGTATATAAACTAGCTGCTGTCCCAGGTAATGACTCTGTGTATTGTCTGGAAGGATAATGAGCGAACTTTAGAAGTGCCTTTTATTTAAAAATAGATATACTTTGTTAAATGCTATATTACTGATTCCTCCAGTCTCTTAAATTCAGCTCCCATAATGATCATAATTATTAACCAACACCATCGGTCAGTCTGACGGTGTGGATTCATTTCCCAGTGGGTGTTGGAGTGTTTGCTGTTCTTCTACCGATCTAATATTTCTTTTTAGTCCTACCCACGTTCTCTCCAGAGCCTGTTTATTGCACACTACCAGTTTAACCTTTTTTCTCTTTAAGCAGCACAGTTCAGGTTGTAATCTGGAAAGTATGGAGCGAATGAGCAGCAGGTGAGCTATAGCTGTGGCTATCTAATCAATCTTTAATTGATATACTTAAGATGTATATTATTTCACTGGGACACTTGAGACTCCATATTTACAGCTGTAGTTCCACGACACACGTGCATACTAATTTATACTTTCCTACCACGTTGCACACAAAGGTAGAAAAGAGAACAGGTAGCTGTCAGGTGACGATGCAGACTTTCAGTTGTTTTTAATTTATCATTTTGTGTACATTTGGTTTGATTTGAGCAGAAATGTTTTCTAATGAGATGGATAAGGAAAATGTGTATCTACTGAGGAATAATGCTGTTTAATATTAGGGGCAATACAAAGTACGGTAAATAAACACACTGATATCTTAATAGAGAGATTGTGAAGGTGTTTAATGTACGGAGGTAAATAAAGACTTTTCTTTAAAATGTTTTTATTCCGATTCGTGTTTTTGATAATGAAAAGACAAATCACTTTTACATTAAAGGATCAACTTCAGATTTATTCACAAAACAAAGCCTGACAGTTAGGAAAAGAGAGATTTTGCACAGAGTGAAAGAACAATTGTGGAGTTTGCACTGGTAGAGCCGTTACTAACACACATGTAAGCATAAAGAGCTGCTCAGACGTTTCCTATCGACTCTGAGCTTTAAACACACCACCGAGCAGATAAAGACAATAAAAATGTAACTTCTAAAGGAAGCAAAGAAGTGACTGGGTTGTAATACATAAAGATGTTAATGCCATTTTGTGTTCATTATTTTCACCATGAGAAGTATCAGGATAAATGGGAAAGTTATACAGTGACAAAACTTAACAACTTTGCTGCTCCTACCAATAACAGCCACCAACACCAACAGCAGGATTTTGGCTTATCCAGGTAACTTGAGAGTAAACCTGGGTTTTAGTATTACAAAGGTGGTTCAGCAGCCGCGGTGCTTTCAGTCTGTTTTGTGTTTAACCACCTCAGATTTTTCTAGTAGTGCACTACATAAAAATCAGTCACTGCTGCCCACGTGATCATGCTATTAGCTATGTTATCAGCTTGATAACAACCTTCGTGTGACTGCTTGGCCTGATTGGGGCTGTCGGGGTTCGTGAAGCCAGACAACGGAAAGATATCCTGCATTTAACTTGTACAAGTACAAGGCCTGAATGATCAGTTACGAATACCCGCAAACTAAAACGATGCACTGTAGTGCAGCCGGGATATGGAAGCAGAACGACTCAGACAAACAAAGCAAACACAGACAAACTTTTCTGCATCCTCTGGAAGGTTTCTATTAAAGTGCATCATAGTTTTCTTTGAGTCAGATGAAAAAACAAACAAATATCAGCATCATGGAGCAATACATCTGGACTAAAGTGGCTTCAGTACATCAATAACAACAGCGCCCCCTACTGGAGAAAGGTTTACCACCCTCCCCATTTAAAAAATGACTTGTTTAGGTCAGTTAATGTTATCTGCCAAATCTTCAGTTTTTCATAAAACTTGGTGTTAATGCAAAAACAAAAGAAGCCTCAAACATGCATAATCTGACATGTTCTACATTTACATGTTTATTTAATGTTTGATTTCTCCAACTTATTTTTTGAAATGTAGAAATCTAAAATATTGGAGTAATGGCTAAAATATTTATCGCCTTATTAATTATTGTGCAAATTTAGCTTTTTTTACACTTCAAGAAATGACAGACTGCATTTACAAGACACCTGAACTTGCTATATATGTGAAGGGAAAACTTATTTAGTTTTTGGGGGCTTTTTAGAGACAGGACAGCCGGGTGGGTTGGGTGGTGGCGGGCGGACATACAGTCGATGGCCTCAGGGCAAAATCGGGCCTCTGCAAATACCCTCGTTACACCCCAGGAAGCTACAGCGACGCCTTAAAACTTGGATTTTCACATATTTTCTGTAAATCGGGACGTAATAATCATGTAGTCAAGGTAACGTATACAGAGTGCATGATGTGGACGATGCAATAGCGACATAAATTTAAAAAAGTCACACATTACTGCGGTTATTAGACACTAGCATACACGTGATGGAAATATAGTGCAATTTGAAAAGTTATGGCCTCTCCTGATTAGAAGTATTTTTAAAGTGCCAACACTCAAGACTTAAAGCCTCGTCCGATTGCTAACGTGTCACAAAGGAGACCAGTTTGACAGAAAGACTTCTCCTGCCACACCGTCAGCTCATGGATGTCCTGCAGGGGGCGTCTGAGCATGCTCAGAAAATCCTCGGTGGGTGATTAGAGGCTATTCTGTAAGGCTCAGTTAACTGATAGCGGCTGGACGGACCGTGCTCTGCACATGAAGTAATAAAACTAAAACACAATGATTGAATCACATTGATTAACTGCTGATTAAACCTGCACTGGTACTCTTCATGTTACTGTAAAGAAAATAATGAACGAATAGGCTCTGGCCGTCAGTATCAGCTCTGTTCTTCACCGCTCTGCTCCACTAAGTATTTCCCTAATAAATCTCCTTCAGTGCACATGGTTTATATCTAATCCCATTTACACCGATGCTCTCAACATTTAAACCGGTCTAAATGCTTTCTATCTTGTTGCCGGTGTGAAGCCCAGCAGGCTCCTCATGAGGTCAAATATAAGCACATTCACAGACCAAGCCCTTCAGCAACGTTGCCTCTCAGATCTGTCAGTTAGCATCAGTTCCCTGTCCACGTCCCCTATGTAACTAGAGCATTAAATGGCACTCTTGTTTCGTCAGCTTCCTCCTCTATGACGATCCTCCGATCGGACCTGTCAGGACAGAAAAGTAGCCGCAGCAGCGCTAACCCAAGACGCACCAAAATCCTCAACACTAGAAAAGCAAAAGGCACCGTGATCTCCATCAGGTGGAAAATCGGGGCACTAAATTTACTCAAAATGCACGTGAGGAAAAACGTCCCCAAAGCTATGCAGGGGTACAGAGCCAGCTTAGCTAGCATAAGCACGTGCTCACGTCCACCGTATCGCACGTAGGGGTGCAGAGTTTCCTGTTCGTTGTACAGAGCGACCACCCAAATGGCGAGCTGAAAAATACCGGCGAAGAAAATGATCACACAGCTAATCTGAATGGCTTCCAGCTCATTGTGAGAGTTGGGCGGGAACTCGTGCGTTAGCTGGTAGGCTAACGGTAAACCTCCGACGAACGCCAGCGAGAAGGTGTTCAGCAGGCCCATGAAGCGCGTTGCCTTGGTGACATGGAGGAAAAGCGAGTGATGGACAAACCAGAGAAGGCCGACGGTGGCGAAGGAACCAAAGTAGGCGAGGTACTCGGGGCCGTAAAGCCGCAGAGCCGCTGTCAGGCTGCCGCCAAACTGCTTCTGCACGACTGTGGGATCTGGGACGTTGTCCTCGCTAGAAGGAAAGAACCGGAGAAGTTAAACATTAGAAGGTTTTTCCAATTATAACCTTTGTATTACATTTAACCCACACTAGAAAATGTAACAGAATCACTGCTACTCAGAGAAGTTTATACAAATCTGATTTTTGAAGTATTTTTAGTGAGTGTATTAAAGATACAGATGCCAACTCTGAGATTTGTGACCTCGATTGGAAAGTTCCTGATTTTGAGTCTTAACATCCAACAAAAAATTGTAGTTATGAATAAAAATACTGTAAACTGGTGCAAATTTAGACAGTTTAAGAGATGCCACAAATGCAGAGGTGCCTAATCGTGCATTCTATCTGACGACCACCAGATGGTGACAGCTGTGGCTGCAGGATGACTCGGCTTCCTATAGAAGTTTATGGCCTCAACATTCATAAACATTTTCTTCCCCTCGTTGTCACACTTGGTTTTTCTGCAATCAACATTGGAAGCTCTCATTTCAAGGCTTCAAAGCGGGACTTAAAAAACCAATCGGTGACATCGCGGTAAATACGCCCATCTTTTACACTGGTTAGAAAAATCTAGGTATTGCTCATATTTACTAAAACGTGTCTATGTTGTAAACTTTGGTCAGTCTAACTTTCAAAGAGGGGCTTCATCAAAGGTGTGTGCAGCTTCGCAGCCACAACACGCTCGATAAACTGCAGACGTCACACCGTCTACATCAACTGTTTCGACTGTCCACCCTCCTTTTTCCCCTTATGTAGGGGCCATGACGTCTTCTGAACATTTCTTTGACAGGATTTAGTCCGAACATTCGGGGGAATTTATTAAAGGACATCATCGTGCTAAGAAGTTCATCATTATGAGCAACTCTTGGTACGTCACCAGGCTCTGATCTTTACACTGAAGTCAAAAATACTTTTCTTCGACCATTTCCTTCATTTTTTTTTTTATGCCAAATTAGTTTTTTTAACCTTAGATTTTCATAGTGGACTATTTAAATGTTCAGATCATCCAAATGACCAAAAAACTGACTCAATTCCTCTGACAGTAAAACAGGCCCCTCCCAAAGGATATTTGAAAGTTGCACAGCCGATAAAGCTGAAACGAACCATATGTCCAAGATGAGAAGCGTTGCTACGATGGCATAAACTCCGTCGCTGAAAGCCTCCACTCGTTCTTTGCTGAGGGGTTCGTTAGGCAGGTAGGTGTAGAACAACATGGAGTCTGGAGTTTCCTCCACCTGACCTGAAATGGACGAGGGTTGATTGGTACAAAGGCCAGAGGTCAGCACTTATTTACAGTTCCCGTACGGTCCGGCTCTTACCGATGGCTTTGCTGCGACACCACTTCAAACACTGGGAGATGTAAGGCAGGAAGATGACGATGGCCAAGAGAACGTAAGACTGAGGAAGAAATGAAAACGTGATACTGGGAGAGTGTTTCTGACCAGCTTTGGATTTGTTACTTTATTCACTGGCAAACAACAAAGAAATGTGAGAGCGGAGATCACCTATAATCATAAAATAAGACATTTATATATTGTCCATTTTTAAAATATGAAGGAAATAAATGTAGCAGCACCAACCAGCTGGAAGAAGATGAAGGAGAAGATGCTGGCGAAGAAGCACATGATGGGAACCTTCATGATGACTTTGAGGATGTGGTGTTTGTAGAAGGTCTGGTTCTCTGAGATCTGGATCTGCTCATTCAGGAGGAAGGGGCGGCTGAAGGCGTACAACACAATCACCGACTACAGAAACAAGACACACGGGATTACAACGTACGCAAACCGCCCTGCAACCACAGGCTTCAGCCGCCCAACACCTTAAGGCAGATAAATGGTTCAATGAAGTTAGGAAACTGAACAGAGCAGCAGACTTACCGAAGGATGACAATCTAACGTTTAAGTTTCTCACCTGAATGACGCCGATCACCATCACACAACCACAGAAGAGTAAAATCCCGAGGATGTTCTCAGGAAAGGTCGCCATTAAAGAAAACTGCAAAGTGTAGATGACACCACTGAATGAGAGCGTCGTTCTTTCAGCAGTGACTGATTCTGGGTCAACAGTTTCACACACTCAGACTCACTGTGTAGGGGAGGAAGGTTATCAGCATCATGCAGGCCTGAAATAGAAGCAAAAGCAGAAGTTCAGACTAAAAATGACCAAAATACTCTAAATGATGTGACTGCTGACAGAAAACACCATGAAATTTGAAGCCAATTTATACAGGCCTATAGTCTCTGCTCAGCCTAACTGTAAGCATAAGGTGAATTTAAGTAAGAGTATATGCACATGTAAGTCTCAAGTAACATCTTGTCCCTGCTTCGTGGGACAAACAACATGCAGACATGGATAAAAAACAAATAAGGATGCATGTCACCTGATCAAAAAAAACAGACATCAGTATGCATTCATTATCATCCTTTCATGAGATAAACAAAACCTGAGATTATCTTGTAGGCAGGCTTAAATTACAAATTTTAAAAATGACATTATCGTTTTGAAAACACTTTAAGTAATTTTTATACTTACGAGGTTCAGAAGTGCGAGACAGTCATCGATACGAACAACAACTTGAAACAACCTGAAGATAAACGAGGAGAGAAAGAATGAAAACGGGCGTCTTAGAAATAACTAGTACTATGATACTATTAGTACTAATACTATTACCACTACTACTAACCTGATATGAGCAGCCCAGGCAACAGTCACAATGAGGAATGTCATCAAGTAAACGCCGATCTTTGTGGTGAGTAGACCCTGAAGACTCTCCCTCAATTCCTGCAATACAAGATTTTACAGCATTTTCCTGTTATAGGTCCTTAATGTGAATTAAGATAGTTTAAAACTTCCAAAAGTAACTAAAGTTATCATCAGAGAATGTTGGAGAAGCAACCTGGAAGATGATCCAGTTCAGGTTGCAATTTGGTGTAATACCATTTTGTACCAAAAGATGGTGCGATGAGTCAGTGTAGCCTTTATTCAACCAGCAACAAATCATTAGAAACACATTTACAATGGCGTCCCGTCAAAGCCTCCTGAAGAAAATAAGGGTGGGGCTAAAATTCACCGTCAAAAACAAAAACAGGCGTCACACATCTGAAAGCATTTCAGTGTAACCACAGGAGAAACACTGCCCCCTGCTGGTGACGATTTTATTTACAGTTTGCAGAGTGTAAATACAAACAATACGTTAACTTGTTATTACATTTACTGCAAAATCAGAAGCTGCATCAGAAAGCTCAGCTGAATAACAAGGATATCACGGCTTTGCTAAAACTTGAAATACGTTTTTAAAAAGTCCGACGTTACCTCATTATTTTCCACTTTGGTGTGAGCAACAGGTAAAATCTGTGGATAAATGAAACTGTATCAGGAGACAGATCAACTCAAACATACAGTGCTGCACATACACAGATATGTTAGACTCTTAGATCAGCGTGTTTGGGGCCAGGAGACCCAATTAGCAGTAATGAATTAGGCAGAAATCTTTCTATAAGTGTTATTTATTTATTTTGAAATTAATTGGAGTTTTCACTGTTACAGATTTTGCAGATAAGATATTTTTCTCTTCCTGTCTCAGTGTGATGGGTCTGACTATGACAGTAAAACAACAGTTGAGAGAAGAAGCTCCATGAATTGGAATATTTGCGTATCTGCGCTTCACTGTGAATTTTCTATTCCGTGGGACTTTTTGCTGTTTGGTTTTGCTTCTTCTGTTGCAAATACTGTATCACCTAAATGTTGTGACTGTGTTGCAAAGCTCGGCGTGTTTCCTACCATGACAGTGGCGATAATGGAGATGAGAGCATCGCTGTAGGCCAGCAGTCTGTGGGAGGACTGGGTGCTGCTGTGGCCCTCTCTCTCGGACGGACTGACGCTCTCCAGGAAGGAGGAGGAAGCTGCGTAGCTCCTCGCACCTTTCTTCTCCATCTCCTCCTCGACGTGATGCTCTATGATGTCGCTGTCGTCGTTTTCCCCCATCCTGGAGGAGCTGCTGGGGAGTGCTGCTCATCCACACACAGCGGACAGACAGCTGACTGAAGGCGGGGAAACAGGAAGCAGCAGCCCGGCTGGTTTCCTGTTCTCACCGGAGATCGTCTGTTAAAGCGAGAGGAGCCACTCGGGGTGAGAACTTTGTAATTTTTGTGTTTCTGATCTGGCGTGGTCCACAGTGGTTTTATTTGACTGTGTTAGAAGCTGCCTTCTGATGTGGTACTGGCCTTTTGATTGTCCCTAAAGTCAGGACACATACTCACGGAGAGGCAGCGTTTCAGTGGTATGGTCCTCGTCTGTGGAACAGCCTGCCGGAGGAGCTCAGGGCCGCAGAGAACGTACATGTTTTCAAGAACAGGCTCAAGACCCACCTTTTTAATTTAGCTTTTACTTAGCGTTTATTTATTTTATGCTTATTTATTCTATCCTGTTATTCTATTATTAATTTAGGATTTACCTAATATTTGTTTGATTTTATTCTTATTCGTTTTTTAATCTTCTTATTCTATTTATATTTATATTGTATCCTGTTCTTATTTATTTTATCATTTTACCCTATATATATTGTATTGCGTCATATCTCCAGTGTTTCCTCGGAGGGCGCTCTCTGCACCGGGGCTGTTATTGACCGTGGCTGCTGGGTCTCTGGGGTCCTCTCAGCCTGGCTGGGGGGCTCCTTTGCCTCCCTCCTGCTGTGTGCCCAGCCTGGAGGCTGCGGTCTGTGACCGGCTCCCGGTGCAGACGGCTCCCTGTTATAGTGTTTCCTCACTTGGCTCATGCGAGCCCAGCCCAATTTTTACTCTTTAAGTGTGCGCGTGTGTGTATGTGTGTGTGGGTGGGGGGATATATGTGTATTGAGAGTGTGGGGAGTGAGTTGGAGGGTGGGGTGGGCTGCTTTTAACTATGTAAAGCACTTTGTGCTACATTTTCTCTGTATGAAAAGTGCTTTATAAATAAAGATTGATTGATTGATTGATTGATTAAAACCACTTAAAGTCACCTGACCGGGCCTGTTTGTGGTTTTGGTGCCTTTTAATCAAATTAACTGAATAACAATTTGACACCTTGTGTCTGACTGGACCAACAAACCGTTACTGTTGCCATTAATTAGCAGGTATTTGCACCTGTGACCTGCCATTCTAGCCAAGCAGGCCACGGTGAACTTTAACCTCTTTGTCAGAACCTGCAGCTTCACATAAAAGGCCAAAAGCAAAGTGGACTCTTCAAACAGCAGCCACCAAATCAAACTGTGGCTGTGTTCATTTTGCTTTAAATGCAGGTTATGATATTGCATAAGATCCTGTTCACAGAGCTGCTGATGTTCAGAAAAGGTTGTTTTACTGTAGAGTCAAACATATGGCTATTCAAACATTTTACATTTATTCATTCGTGCTGACTGATTTCTTTTATTTACTACAGCAGCATTTCTTTATCGTGTAGAGAAGCTGAGACCTAGTGCTGAAGCTGCACTTCTTTTTTCTTATTTTAAGATATCCCAGGGATTTTAATTGTGTAGTTAATTATCCTTACACTCACACAAAGGGGAGTTTTACTGTTTTGGCCCACTTAAGATCAAAGTGAGCTGCATGTGGCCCACAACAGTCTGACATCCCTGATGAGTAGTCAAACTCCACATCAACAATGGCCACTGGAAAGGACTTTTAATTAGCAGTTATTGTTACCACGAGCTTTCAGGGGAGCAGAGTAGCTCAACCAGCTCAACTTTAAGATCCATATTTCCCACACAGTAACTCGACTAGATCACCTCTGCATGACTCAGTTCATATTAATGCTATATAATTATTTCTGTTCTGGACCCTGGTGCAGCTACCATAATCTGTCTGAAACGAGCAGTTTTAGCCCCTCCCCCTTTAAGCCAACATTTTGATAATTGGCTGCCCCCACAAACACCTGTGTGGTCCTGTGCTGCTGTGACATGACCCTATTAGGGTTTTTTGATGCCACAGAATAGAAAAAAAGCGTCTATGAGAGAAAAATAAGGAAAAAACAAAACAGATATGTTAACTGACTTTAAATATATTGAGCCGTTTAATTTTAGATGCTGGTCTCCCTTAAAGAGGCATGACGAATCTAAGATATTCTAACCTCTCCTTAATATTTAAATGTCTTAATTTCTTACTTTTGATGTGTGTTGCTCTGGGATGCACCCGATAAATTAATCTTTAATTTAAGGTCAACTAAACATTCTGTATTCCAGACATTATTATTTAAAAGCTGATTCCTTAATCTAAAGGTTTTTGAAGTGGGGGGTTCAGTGGAAGTTTCTGATATGGATGAGTTTGCAGAAAACCGGCTGAAGGCTGTTTACAATCTTACACATGTGAGGCTCTTTTGCCTCTAGAGGGCGACATTACACCATAACTGCTGAAGAAGGTCGCAGGTCCGTTTTTTTTCATGAGGAATCCACCTGTTGTGCTGCAACTCTACCCGGCTTACAGTGATGTCATGTCACTGTAGCTCATGTCTGCATCCATATGCGATGATATAGGTCCGATCATTTATTGCTCTCTATTTATAGCAGGACTTTGCTTCTGGTTTACATGTATTATTTATTTATATTTATAGCATTTACAGTAATAATTTACAGACATTTCCTGGCTTATTGGAAACAGAGCTATTTCCCACTTATTCATATTCAAGCACATTTTGATTGAATATGAATATTTCTTTTAATTACTGTCCCCCTGCTGTTTTGCATTCTTGCTTTTCCTTCTTCGTGTCTTTTGGCATCGTCTCAGCCTCAGGGGCTTCACAGCAGCGCTACAACCTGAGGTCAGGAACAGCATGCCAAAGCCTGAGGAGAGTCTAGAGTCTTGAGTCTGGCTCCGGTCCCATGTTTTTCCACTGGTCTTAAAGAACCCCAGGTTCGGCGACTGCAGCCAGTGCCTCTGGCAGTGCCTGGGGCTGTCGCTCCTAATGACATCTCAGCATCCAAGGCTCTCCATCCTCAACACTGTTCATGCAAATGTGTACTAGATCTCCCCACTGACACAACACGATCCGTGGATTAAACCAGCAGCCAGCCATTTGAGAGGGTGGTAAGTAAGATTTCATCTGCTGAAAAATGGCTTCACATTAGCTGCAGGGGGACTGATCACTAGTACCTGAGTTTTAGTGATGTGCTGCCCTGCATTTAAAACACAAAACTCCACACGTGTTCACATAAAGACAATTTTCTATCTACAGCCAAACAAGGCACTGCATAAATTAGTCCGTCTGCTTTTCACACATAACATATAATATTAACAGTTTGGCTCATTGAGGTTGGGACAGACAGACATACATGTGCACCTGCAGTAAATATGACCTTATAAAAGAGGAGAAAGTAGAGCAACAGTTTTAACGGCATTCCCCTCCTGCTGTACCTGAACACACCTTCCTCATTCAGTCAATATCAACGTTCATTAGCTTTAGTTTACATCACTGCAACCAATGAAATCCCATTAAGATATTAGTTTCTTGTTATATTTAGCACAAGTCTTTTTATAATCAATCTGTCAACACAGCAAACACAAACAGCGATCAGAGGATGATCGCTCAAAGTAAAATCTGAATTCTGCGTCTTTCTTGCTGTGTGAGGCTGCTGTCAAGTTGTCATCCAGTTCCTCTGGACTGAAACATCCAACATATGTTACTATAATCAGTTTCACGTTGAAATATCTTCACATGATGACACATAGTCACGAAGTGATCTTGCACAACATTTTGAAAGATGGAACCCTGACTGTCGACATCATTTCCTCTTAATCACAGAAATCTGTTGGATGCACATTTGTATCTTCAGTTGCAATCGCCTGCATTTCCCTGTCACGTTACTGCTGAATAATTAAATTACATATCAAATGCAATCTGTTAAGATTAAAAGGATGACTGAGTGGGCGATGCTAAATCAAACATAAATAAATAAACATCATGTTTCATGTGGACAAACATTCATGTTCTTCGGTCCACTGGAGCAAAACGGTGTCAGAATTTGCTGAACCTGCTTCCTGGTTCAAGGATGAAAGGAAAATCTCTTCATGAACAGAAAAAAGTCCAGATTCTAAAATAATTTTCTTAAAAGTGAGTCTTAAAAGTTAGAACAGCATAAATCAGTATAACAATCAGCAGTTTCAATTTTATAGACATGAAGGGGTCGAGCTGAATAATTTTTAGGTCACCTCACATGCACTGAGTGTATCAGAGCTTTTGTTGTCACTGCTGTTAGATGATAGGTTATGGAGCCAGGCAGAAAACCAAAAATTGATCTGTGAGATGCAAGAATAGTCTGACTATTTAAGAGAAACTGCAGGTTCAGATGGGTTTAACTCTACAAGACACCCTTTTACCCTGAAATTATGTCGCTCCATTGGTAATATAAAAATAATTACTAGTATGCTTCATAAGCAGAGTGAAGCTGACCCCCCACCCACTTGAAACGTAAAGGCAAATAGGCGGAGCGGTTAGTGCTACGTTTGTGCTGATTTGTGCAGGTACAATAAGCGTTTGTGCTGCTGCGGTTTTTGAGATATTAAACTTTATTTTATAGGTCATTCAAAGGTCACCATCCCCCCCAGGCTGCTCCAAAACAGACCAAAATGATCGACTTTTTTAGTGCTACATTTGTGCTGGTTTGTGCAGGTACAATTTTTTTGTACCTTTTTATGCTCTTGCTCTTGACGAAGGCGGTCGCACTTTACTCCTCCTCTCCCTTAGCTTCCCTGCTTAGCCTCTTATGTCCCCTATGTAACTAGTTTCATAGAAACATTGTTTCTCAAAAAATGTTCATGGGAGTGTAAAATGTTCAAATGTAGTTTTCAAAAAAGTTATTTTAATACACTCTAAAAAAATAAATACTCAAGCATTTGCATCGTAGTTTTATGAACGAAAAGTGATTGAAGTAAAGAAATTGAAGTAAAAAAAAAACAAACAAAACTACACTCATTACAAATTTAGCTGATTAAATACAATAAGAGTTTGGGTTTTTTTAACAGAACTTTATTGAACAAGTGAACACAAAGCGAAAGGTCATTTGAAAAAGACATTTTTCAGCAGTAACACCATATCTCATATCATAGCAGCACAAATGCTAATTTTACCTGTACAAACCAGCACAAATGTAGCACTAAAAAAAGTCGACCATGTTGGTCTGTTTCGGAGCAGCCTGGGGGGATGGTGACCTTTGAATGACCTATAAAATAAAGTTTAATATCTCAAAAACCGTAGCAGCACAAACGCTAATTGTACCTGCACAAATATGCTCAAACATTTGCCTTTACGTTTCAAGTGGGTGGGGGGTCAGCTTCACTCTGCTGTATTATGAAGGAAATGGCTTGTAGAAATAAACTGTTGACTAAATTTCTAGCAAAATAACTTAAATCTTCATCCCATACAATGTATAACACTCCCATTCTGGCATGTAGAGTCAGTATTATAGAGATTTTTATCTGACTAGATCATCTGTCCTTGCAGGCCTTTCATTGCAGCTTTTATCTTGTCCCTGGTTAGTCACGTTACAATCAAGCAAACCAATCGAGACAGCACAAAGGAAGTGAAGGTTGAAGCGAGTGGCTGACATAAAAGCCCTTTTTACTCTTTCCAAGAGACACATTTAATGAAAGAGGGGATAGTCGCTGCATTCAAATGTAGCTTAGCAACTAAGAGCTGCCAGCGACCACATAGTGATGTGTTTGTGAGCAAATCAGAAGACGGGCAAGTCAAATCACCACTTACTCAAGAAACCAAACATTATGGTGCCATTTTCGACATCGTCAAAGAAAAATGAGTGAAATGCAATGCTTAGAAATGTTTGACTCTAAAATAAAAACACCTGCAATTATCATGTCGAAATGGCTCAAGAAGTGTCCTGATTACACCCCAGATTTCTGACAAACTTTCATAATCTATGAAGCTATAGTTAAAAATTACTGATCAGTGTTTAGTTTAAATTGTTTTACTATAGTAACAAAATATCAAGTGCTCAAAAAGCTGCTTTAAAATCATGTTTTAAATTTACTTGAGTCAAAGTTAATCAACAACACACCAAACTAACAAACAGACTAAATCAACCAACCACAATAAAAGAGTCCACCAAACAAACAAACTGTCAGAGGTTGTGTGTGGAGGCGAGGAAGAGATGACCCGAACGCAGGACTCACGGTGCAGGATGATGAGGTTTTATTGGAGCGAGTGAATGAACAGAGCAGGAACTAAAGGACTGACTGAAAGGCTGAACAACTGAACACAGGCGGGAACGACAACATAACATCTAATGACACGACAACAATCTGGTGGACACTGAGGACTTAAATACACGCTGGATGATGAGTGATTAGAAACCGGTGAGTACACAGCTGAACTTAGTCTGACTAATGATAGATGGAAACAAGTGGAACACAATACACAGGTGACACGCTGGCACAGAAAACAGGAAGCGAAAACCATGAGTGTGAAGAATAAACTGAACATGACAAAACTGAAAGCAACGACCCAGGAACCCTGACACAAACCCAACCAACCAACCAACCAACCAACCAACCAACCAACCAACCAACCAAGTGACCAAAACAGACTAACAACCAAGCAACCAACCAAAACAGAGACCAACAAACAAACAAACCCAACCAACCAACCAACCAACCAACCAACCAACCAACCAAGTGACCAAAACAGACTAACAACCAAGCAACCAACCAAAACAGAGACCAACAAACAAACAAACAAACAAACCCAACCAACCAACCAACCAACCAACCCAGTGACCAAAACAGACTAACAACCAAGCAACCAACCAAAACAGAGACCAACAAACAAACAAACAAACCCAACCAACCAAGCAACCAACCAACCAAAACAGAGACCAACAAACAAACAAACAAACAAACCCAACCAACCAACCAACCAAGCAACCAACCAAAACAGAGACCAACAAACAAACAAACAAACAAACCCAACCAACCAACCAACCAACCAACCAAGTGACCAAAACAGACTAACAACCAACCACACAACCAAAAAAAAAAAAGAGTCCACCAAACAAACAAACCCAACCAACCAACAGCTGAACACACTAATGAGCAAACTTGAACAATCATCCAACAACCAAACCAGACTAACAACCAAGCAACACTCAGGACCCACGCTTACATAAATGTGGGTGCTGATCTTTTAAATGTAAATTATATTTCTTCCAATAACTTTTAAACATGTATTGTTTCAGGAAACAGATCCTAAGCACAGCGGGATGGTGGCGCGGTGGTTATCACCACTGATGACTTCCTCTACCATCTGGCTGGGGCCTCCCTGTGTGGAGTCGTTGGTTGTCTCTCTGTTTGTGGGGTTTTTGCTCACAGACCAAAGACATGCGGTTGTTGGGGTTAGGATAACTGGTGATTTTAAAATTAACTACAGGTGTGAATGGTTGTCTTTTCCTCTGTGTTAGCCCTGCATCATACTGGCGTACAGTGGTCCCTCGCTATATCGCGGTTCACCTGTCGTGGTCTTGCTGTTTCGCTGATTTCTTTTGTGTACAATTTTGCATGCTTTCTTTCTTTTTTGTTTGTTTGTTTTTTTACAGCGCATTGTGTCCTCGTCCTGATTGGCTGTAGACCACTGTCAATCAGTCTCGTGCCGTATGTCCTGTACAGTACGGAATGCGTTCAGCTTGTCAAATTTACCTAAATCTTCAATCGCTAGCAGTGTGACTCTGAAGCGCTGTGCTGTATGTTTGTACGTTTTCTCCCCAACAAACACAACAATGTCGATGACACGTCGTCACCTGCGTGTGCCTTTGGTTTCATTCTCTAGTACTGGACTCATTTTTCTACAAAGGTTTGAACATTGAGAGTTTAAACAAGAGAGAAAAGTGTGAAAATGTTCATGCCTGTCTGAGAAAAGTGTATAAATGTGTGTAGTGAGGAGTTTTACAGCCTTAAAACAGCTACAATAATTGTAAAAAATAAAGCTGGCTACTTCGCAGATTTCACTTATCGTGGGTTATTTTTGGGACGTAACTCCCGCGATAAACGAAGGACCGCTGTATAACACACCTGTCACCCTGAGGCATAGGGGGATAGGCTCCACCTATCCCTACCTACCCCCCAACCCCCCATGACCCTGATAAGGATACGTGGGAGAGGATGGAAGAATGGATATTCTATTAAATAGTAAAAAATGAGTTCCTGTAAATACAATAAAGGTCAGCGTGACCAGGATGCTGCTGCCGTGTATTGTAGCCCATGTGATATATTTTAGTGTCATTGTTAATTTTCTAATCCCTTTAATCACTGCAGGATGGTTTTTGGATCCCTGACCCACAGGATGGAAATGTCTGTCCTGCAATGCTTGCATATCAAAAATGTTGATACATAAAGTATATAAGTCACAGAGCAGCCAAGAAGCAGACAGTTATGTAACAGTGGATTTACAGTGGATGGCTTAACTCAGTACTCCAGAGACCAGACTTTAGATTAAGTCAACTTATTTTGCCAGCATGCGGTGGAACATTTGAGTTGCTGCACATCTTTATACACTATGGAACAAAAAATGTGCAGTGTGACTCTTTCTTGATGTGTCCTTTCGGGTAATCAAACAGAAGTGCATTTTTAACTTTGCTGCTGACCACTTACAAAGCTCTTGTCCATCACTACAACAGATTATTTTGCTTCATGCCAGCTGCCACGTAAAACTGGAGGTAAACACGCTGCACAGGCTCTTAACCCCGCTAAGCTCCTTTTGCCATGACGGGGTATTTTTAGGACATGCTGCCTCTCAGAAAGAAGCGATTTTGTGAAATCGGTGAATCACTGATGAACACATAGGATAGTGAGAATTCATCATGTAGTCTGATTGATGAAATATTACTGATTCTGCTTGTTGTTTTTACCCTTTAGCTACCTACAGTATTGACTTTTAGGATGTTTCACACATTGATCATGTTATGTAGCAGCCTGAAGTAGAAGATGAAAGGATAAGCACACAACTACTGTGCAGTCTATTTCTTTGCTGGTCTAAATTCTACCAACACACATTTAGAGAGTACAAACGCTTCTGAATGTTGTGCTCATGAGCAGCGGCACATGCTGGCAGGGCTAGAGAGTATCTGGCCTGTTCACATTTGCTCTTTTCATGCTACCATCAATGGTAGAGACCATTTAACTATACACACAAAGCACCAGCAAAATACCACAGACCCCAAAACAAGAGATAAAAAAAACAACAAATAATTAAAGGTAAATAAAAGAAAGAAAGTGCTAAAATAAAGCTGACAAATAATCATTGACAACCAAATTGCTGTTTCCAGCGAATATAATGAGCAAACTTTGAATGACTATCTCAGACCACAAGACCAGCTTGTACAATCAAAGAATAACACAACGGATCTGGAAGTCGCCAGACAACAAAATAAAGAAATAAAAGGAATCATCAAACCCCAGGGATCTCCAGCCTTGCTACCCTTTCCTCAGTTTCTGACATTCATCCAAAGCCATTTCCCATGAGAGGAACCCAGGTGGGGGCCCATCTGCTCAGCAGCCACCTCTGTGATAGCCCATCACTCTCCCCTTCTCATTTCCCGCTCTTCATCCCATCCTCCTGACCCCTTTCCCTCCTTTCCTCTCCCCGTCTTGCCATCCCTATCTGAGCGTTCACATGCCATTACTGAGATATTACCGAGTCTGGGATATTGTTGTCGTTGGACTATTCGCTGTCTCGTCCCCTACAAGCCAACCAGACACGAGACTTGATAGCTTAATCAGTTTTGACAGGACTAGTGGCTGCCATCACAACCCCTGCTGTCTGGCTTTGCAGCTCATCACCTCAACTTAATAAACCCTGTCAGGTGTAAGAGGCCTGCTGACGTTCACCTTCCTTCAAAGACCCCGTTATGACCACACTCCATTCATTACCCTGGAAAAAAAAATATGACTTAGGCCATGTCAACACTGATGAGGATAAGTTTGAAATTCTGTGTAAAAGTTTATTTGATCCAGAGTAATATTTACTAAGAGGCTGTCATATACAATGTCAAAAAAATGTATCAAATCTATGTGCAATTATCAAATAATAAAAGCAAAAATAAGGTAAGGGGGACCAGATTCGGGCCATAAGACCTGTGTGTACTGAACAGAATTGCTATGTGAAACTAGCATGAGATGAATAAAGAACAAAATGCAGCACAGCCGTGGGGAATAACTGACCCATCTGCCCATATGCTCAAAGAATAAACTGAACAGATCAACTTACTGGAGAACAGAGTGCCCTGGTTGTTTTCTAGTATTAGAAAGTACTTTACAAAAGTCTTAACAAACCTCTCATTTTTTTGCATTTTGCTTCAGAAGAGCCAGAATTTCTTAGAACCTTTGAAATGGTCTTTATCAACAGTTCTCCAGGCTTTCTGAAGTCTGATCAAAGCTTCTTTTAGACACACGTTTTCACTTATTTTCAGTCAGGTCTGTGTACCTGACTATTTTGAGACATATTTTCATCATTTCTGACAATTTGGCAAAGAAATGCCTGCAGATTGAATATATTTTAGGTACTTTTTACCTGTAGACTGTCACAAAAACAAGTATAGAATAGAATAGAATAAACCTTTATTATGCTACAGATGAGAAATTTCTGTGTTACAGAGCTCTTACAGCAAGGGGAAATAAAATATAAAAGGAAGACGCAAAGTGGTCCTATAAACATAAGCAGTGTTTATAGGACATTCTGAAGGAAGAGAAACAGGGAGAAAAAGCTGACATTAGACAAGAGCTGGATTGTAATTTTAGTAAACTTTCATTCCAAGTATTGACTTTTTTCAGGCTTGTTAGAATTATACAAACTCTTTTAGTGTATTTAAATAATTTTCCATTAGCAGCAACATATAAAGAAATGAGGGATGACTCAAGACTTTTTTTTATTATTCTCATGTTTGTCTGGCCGGAGTCATAGGTAGACTCAGAAATGAAAGGTCAGTGAGTTTATTTACAGCGTTGGTGCAGACAGTGTTATATACAAAGTGTTTCTGAGGTGCTCAGTTCAGAAGTCCCATATGTACAAAATCCAATAGAAGAAAGGTTCATGGAATCCAAATCCCCGATACGCTGAGTCTCTCGAACAGAATCTCTTAACACCGCCAAGCAACAAACACTCTTGAAACTCGCTGGTCCATCCTTAACACAGGAAGAGGAATATTAGAAATCTTCAGTGAGTAAAGCAGCGAGGTAAAGACTACCATGGCGAAGACTGGAGGTCTGGTCCAGGTTAAATAGCAAGCAGCTGATTGCCAGATGATCCGCAGGTGATTGATTGAAAAGAAAGGGGAGAGAGAGAAACACTGGAGACACACAGGAGGACCATGATAATTATTGTACTTGTGCCTCATATCCAGTAAGCTGTCTGGTGACTCATGCAAATTCAGAGGAAGTACCTGTTATATGAAACATTTATTCACATCCAGATGTTAAAACAGGTTCCAACAAGGACACTAAACAACTCACTGTAGGAGTCTTTTGCAGTGGGTAATGATCCTGTTATGAATTCAGTATCCTGTAGACACTGCGCTGAGACACGGCTGCACATTTATCACAAAACAAGAAGATTTTAAGCCTCTACATCATCTCTATGGGTCGATAGAGATAAAGATTGTTGTCTGTTACAACTCATCATTTTAAATTGTATTAATGATTAAAGTTAGTAAAGGTTGTGGACACCTTGTGATTGTAGTGTTCATACCAAAATAATGAATAATGGAATTATTTATTTAGAATAAAGGATGTTTCACTTTGTAGCATTGCAATTACAACCTCCTCTTCTTACATTCTAATTAGAGTTTTAATGATTACTGTGTAATGAAGTTGTGATCATGTTTAATACAGCCTGTACATGGGATGACCACATGTTCCGCTTTAAGTGGGAACACCTGGTCAAGTGTTTTCATCACTTGTCCTACATATTGAGAATATATCCCATATACTGATTGGCTGTAGGTCAACACAGATGAGTCTCACAGGAAATATGTGTCTCAAAAAAGGGATGTGGAAACTCAAAGATGATTTCCAGACAGAAAAGCACGCTCTCACATCATAGGAAAAAAAATTCATAGGATCCTTGTTGCCAAACCTTTTACCTGGAGATGCTGTGAGTGTTTATTGATTTATACTTGGGGAAGAACCCTAATGTGACTCACAAAGAGCCTCTTTATTCAGTTCAATTCAATTCAGTTTTATTTATACAGCACCAAATCACATCAAGGCGATCGCCTCAAGGTGCTTTATATTATAAGGTAGACCCTACAATCATATGACCCCCTATGAGCAAGCATTTGGGCGACAGTGGGAAAGAAAAACTCCCTTTTAACAGGAAGAAACCTCCAGCAGAACCAGGCTCAGGGAGGGGCGGGGCCATCTGCTGCGACTGATTGGGGTGAGAGAAGGAAGACAGGATAAAGACATGCTGTGGAAGAGAGACAGAGGTTAATAACAAGTATGATTCAATGCAAAGAGGTCTGTTAATACATAGTGAGTGAGAAAGGTGACTGGAAAGGAAAAATGCAATGCAATGCATCATGGGAATCCTCCAGCAGCCTAGACCTATTGCAGCATAACTACGGGAGGATTCAGGGTCACCTGGTCCAGCCCTAACTATATGCTTTAGCAAAAAGGAAAGTTTTAAGCCTAATCTTAAAGCAGAGATAGTGTCTGTCTCCTGAATCCAAAGATTCATTAAGATAAGATGGGGCCTGATTATTTAAGACCTTGTATGTGAGGAGCAGGATTTTGAATTCAATTCTGGATTGACGTCCCACGTTTAGCTGTTGGGGTGCAGTCACCCTTACTATGCTTTTATCTAAAATACCCCAAAGATTTTCATTAGATAAAAAATACTCTCTTTTGAAATATCCTGACAATACTCTCTATTAAAAATACTAAAATTCTTATTTTTCTTTCTTTGAGAATATTTAAAAATATTCTTACTTAGCAAGATATAACTGGTGTTAGCCCTCATAAAGTCTGTAGATGTACCTTGCTGTCCATGACGCTCGTGTTAGCTAATAACTCAACATTTTTGTCACTTCAAAAAACAAAACACCAACATGGCCATGTCCACAGTGCTTGACAAATCAGTGGGTGTGTTCCTTTAAGACTTGTTGTAATCACAAAAAGTGGTCAGCTGAGGGCTTCAAGTGATGTTCAGCAGTTTTACAGCAGGTGACAAGATGAGAGGTGACAGATAGTGCTGCAGACATGCAGTATTCCTCAGGGTACTTTCACCATCAGCACCATTAGTGTCTGAAGTGATGATGAACTGAGGTGTTTTATTAAAGCAACATTTCACTTTGGTACATTTTCATTGCTTGACAAACATTTTTACAGCAGTTATGAGGAAGTTGGCCTCTGACAAGGCCTCAAGGCCTCTTTTAATCACAAGCTCTCAGGCCTTTGTCTCTTCCAACAGCCAGCGTTGGTAATTATAGTTAGGAACAAGGATCCTTCATATCCTACAGAACAAATGCCATTAATTTAGGTTTTACAATGCTCATACCTATGAAAAATGTTGTGAAAATAACTTTATCTAAATGGACTAAACCTCAAAATATGAGCACTATCAGGATTGGAATGTACCAGTACTTTTATTTAATTTAAAAGCTTTAGGTTATGAGTTAGATATTTACAGTTTTACTGTATAATTGTCATAATACCAAATATATTTGGACTCACAGTCAAACCCAAAGACCAGAGACCTGTTTACAGGACTTAAGGAGATAGCTTAACAAAAAGCAGGTTCTCTACAGGAAAGGATTGGGAAGTGGGGAAGATAAATTGCTGCATTTGTGAAGGACATAACATCAGATTACAAATTAAGAAAAGCTAGAGAACACAAGAAATTGTGATCAGGAATACACTGATCTGATTCTTGGATCAGATACCGGCACAATCTTGACTGAGAAGCTTGGATCGGATATTAATGACAATGGGCCAATCTGTGAGCCCGATCTATTCATTTCAGTTCTGTGTTGCTCTGTGATCCTTACAGCACGAGTCATCAGTAGTGCATACAATAGTGCATACAATAGTGCATACACAGGTTGTATCTAATACTGTGCAGGAGAGCTAACAGCAAAAGGGATTTGGAGTTATTTCACATGTGCGGCTGCAACAGTGTCCAGTTGGGCAGAGTGTAGACGAGTTATCCACGACTCTTTGTAACAGTGAAAATATTATTTTAGCTCTAAGATAATGCAACTACACATAACCACTGTAAATCTGGGAAATGTTTTTGTGTTTCACATGTCTGAAAGAAAGAAATATCAGCCAATATGTCAGATTTTAAATGACCAAATGTATGAGTGTCAGTTTTAAAAATCCTGTATCAGAAGTTTTTATATCGCACTTAACGTAACTCCAGAACATTCTCCACTCCAGGGACAAATATACCATTGCTGTGGAGCCTAAAGTCCAGCTCATCACTCACAGCTTTGCAGCTGATGGCTGGTCACTCAGTATGTTGTCTCTAATGTATTCTGAGCTTTAGAAAAGTCGGAGTGAGTGCGAAACAAACACAAAAGACCATTTTATGCTTATTATGTCTCATTAAGTAGGCAAGAGAACTGAAAAGGTTTATTGTATTATGCAGACCTGAATAATATAATTGCATCATTTCTTCTTTGACTCACTTCGGTCTAAATTGCAGCTCTGTATTTCCTGTCCAGTCGTTAATCTCCTCATTTATGTTCTGGTCATGTGTCGGTGCAGAGCGGCAGCGCCAGCGTGGGAGTCTTTCATTCCTCATCGTGTCACTTTCTAATATGAAGTGTCAGAGCTGTCAAGGTGTGATTATGAATCCCTGCCGTTAATCGGAGACTGAAAGTGAGAAATGGAATAAAAGACTTGGTCCCAGAATCAGTAAAGACTGCTGATCAGTTAATAAATGAGTTTTCTTTCAAAGGCACACAGTGGAGAGCGGTATTGATCTTCTCACATAAATGTTTATTTCAAACTATAAAAGCATCCCTTTAGGAAACAATGAACAGTCCTTAGCATTCAGGTTTATCACTGCTACCAAATGAAGGAGAACAAAAAAACTAATGTTAAAACAGATCAAAGTCTTATCTCTGATCCAGATACTGAAAAAGCAAAAACGCACTTTCTACCAGTGAAGAAGTCATGTTGAAAGAGAGCTGGTGCTGCAGGCATCCGGCCTTTATTTACAGCCTGCTGAGTTTACAGTTCGTGCAGCACCGGCTCGGTGCAGAGGACATTATTGATGTGTCTATCCGTGAAATGGCAGCGGATTGGTGGTGGAGGTCAATTCCATTACACCTGGCTTGTGTAGTGTCAACATGGCTCAGTCTGAGGCAGATGCTGTGGGAGATTATTTGGCGTTGAGATGAGAAAGGCATGCTCCTTTGATCAGAGCTGGGCGAGCGGCAGAGAAATTGAACTCATCACTCTGACCTGCATCCAGCTTCATGGAAGAACAGGCATGACTCGGTTATTACGTTGGACTTCAGGTGGCACTTGAGCTTGTCAAGCAGGCTTTTGTCATTGCGATGCTTACATTAATCGTTGCAGTCATGGTCTTTTTGGCTGTAGATGAATCTGACAGCAGCGTGGAGGTGATGGTGGTGACACTGGGCACTGGCCTGTTTACTGATGAAGTGCCAGTCTTATTACAGCCACCAAAGAGGTTATGTGATTGGGTCAGTTTGCCTTTTTAAAGCAGGACTGCAGAAGATTCGAGAAGCGATGGATTTAAATCAGTCTTACTAGAGGTAGGGCTCGGACCGATTTATAGATGTGGATCAAGGAATTTTTGGGAAGATTCTTTATTGTTATGATTAGGGCTGCCACAAACGATTATTTTGATAGTCGACTAGTCACCGATTATTTTTGCGATTAGTCGACTAATCAGATCATCATCCATTGGACATAAAACGTACAGCTTATTGCACCAGCAGCATCTGCTCTTATATAACTATCATTAGCTTACAGCTTGAAGTGTTTAAGGTCTGTGCTAACTAAAAATAAAGACAAGATGATAGTTTATAAAATTTTAATGACATCTGCAGATTGTTTCGGTGAAGTTTAATAAACTCAGCCGTCTGCTCCTTGCTATCTAAAATATAACAGGACACCGGAGTATATTCTCGAGCATCTCACACTTCTGATAATCAGCTTTATTCAGCTGTGTGAAAACTATAACTTTAATCTCAGCCAAACAGATTTACTCAGGAACAAATAAAATACTAAAAAAAGCCAAACAATAACATTGTTAAGTTATCTAAGTGACTTATATATATTTAACCTGAGTAGTGAAAGATGGCGGTGGGTTTGAAAACGATTTGCCGGGAGTCCGGTGTTCTCACGGCTCTAGCTAGTGAGCCTAGCTCCCGGCTAGCTATTGAGCTAGTGGGTAACTGACGTCTCCGAAAACGTCGGAGCGCTTTTGAAAATATGTGGTGTCCTGATAAACTGAGCAGATATTTGATGTTTACACAGCTACATTCTCACCTGAAAATATGTTAAACGTTTATTTTGTGACCCAGAAAGAATAATAAGAGTAATATTAAGGTTAATTTGTACGTTTCCAGGAAACCAGCAGAGTTTTCTCGAATCACAGTTCGTTTTTTTATGCTTTTTTCAGCTGGACAAGAACAAGGTCAGGAAGGCTTAAAGGTAAGATAATCACTGGAGTTGAGTCTGATTACCACATTACCACAAGGGCAAAAACAATCTAGCAAGGAGTGAAAGTATCAGCTAGCCTTTTATTTTCAAAAGGTGATGAGTTAATGGAAAACAGGTGCGCACACTGGCTCAGCGACAGGAACACCCCACTCAGGGGCGAGGTCAGGCACCAAGGCCTACCCAACTCCACCTGAGAGCACAGAGAGAGAGGAAGCTGGAGAGCCAGCCTTGTAGAAACATGGCAGCCTGTAAATGTTAAGACACTGAGAGAAAAGGTTCAGGCTGAAGCTGAATGTTATAATTGGCTGTTAACATTTTCTAAAAGCAAACTTTTCTGTACCAAAGGCAAAACGGAGGACACAAAAAGCACGTTGTAAACATCTCATACAACAGCAATTATTTCTAAGTTTTCATTTAAAAAAAACGTCAGTTTGCTTTATTCGCTTATACAACAATTTGTTTATGTTTTCTGCAAAATTAAAACGTATAACTTGGACTGGAGACCTGCAGGGAGTTCCACACTAAGGAAACAGGGGAGGCAATGAGCCTTAACTTCAAACCCTATTACACAGGAGTCTTTGCTAACGCACACTACAGCCACTGGCTGTTGCAGAGCTCGCCCAAATGGAAAATGAGACTTGAGAAATTTGCCCTATTTTCCTTCTTCCTCCCTCGATACGCTGGAAGTAATTAATATGGAAAGAAAATAAACGTAATGAGATAAAATTTCAAAATCCCACAGAGACCATTTCATGATCTGTGTAAAGGAGATTTAATGATTTTTGCTCTGTGATGTGAAAGAAAGGAACGGAAGAAAGCGTCTAGAAATAGATGTTTTCAATAAATGTTTTGTGTCAGATAGTGTAGACAGAGCCCATGAGGCTCCTGTTGGATCACTGTGGACGTCCACATCTGTTGCAGTTCCTTCAGCATCTGTTACATTTCTATCTTCTCACTTGGCTCTTTGCTGTTGTTGCTGCCAGCTCTGGTTTTTGCATTGCCTTCTTACCTGCACTGATTGATTTCTAACCCATGATCGCCCTGTACACTACTGTCGCCACATGGTTGCGCCTGCTCGCTGTCCCACCTTGCATTTGGACTTTCCCAAGAGCACATTGACACAGCTTGATTCCTGTCTGCTGTGGTACACTCCCCCCTTCATGAATCTGTTCTTGTGCTGCCATGATGAAAGCCCCTGATCTATCCTTCTGGCCAGTTTTCTCTAGCTACTGGTAATCTTTTTTAATCTCAGCCACTTTCTCGAGCTGTCATTGGTGTCTCTTCTTCCTCATCATCTCTTCTTCTGTCTGAGGCTGTTCGTCCTGGGATACCATCTTCCTGATGTATTCAGGGAAGCTCCTTGTTTCATCCATGGACAGTGACTC
Source organism: Astatotilapia calliptera (assembly GCF_964374335.1). Classification (NCBI taxonomy): domain Eukaryota; kingdom Metazoa; phylum Chordata; class Actinopteri; order Cichliformes; family Cichlidae; genus Astatotilapia; species Astatotilapia calliptera. The sequence continues at coordinate 36,747,230 of NC_137433.1, read as the reverse complement.
TGACACTCACTAATAAAGCTCTCATTTTGTTATGCATAGAGTGCCAAGCTGCTGGAATTTGGATGTGAGCCTTATATTCCATATATTCCATAACATCACTGGCTCTCATGGGTATCTCATGACTAGTAGGGCGTGCATGTAGATGACTGGGGTCCTATAGCAGATTTGAATATGGATTGATCTGTGCATGAAGCGCTTTTCTTTTTCCCCAGTGCAACTTTTAAAAGTTCTTCCTGTCCCTCAGACTATTTTTAATTCTGCTAGATTTCTTTCTGCTAAACTTTGATCATTTCTGTCACTGTGACTAACATTCCTGCTTCCTGATCATGGCTCACCTGGACTGATACTCCTCAACTGAACATCCTTCTGTAACATATGATCCATATGACTTTCCTTCTGTGTACAGCAGCCACTTATCTGTCATGACAGTGTGAATTGGATTCCGCCCAAAAGAAACAATTCAACAGTACAAATAAAACAGTATGACTTCCACTGTGGGATACAACTCAAACATTATTGATGGAGTACTCATCCATGTCATCTCACACCTGCAACACATCAGCTTTTAAATGGCTAAGCTTTCCTGTTTGCCTGTTGTTTCTTTACAAATCTAGATAATAGAAAACCTAGCATCGGGACTACAAGCAGACAACAAATGGACATTTGTAGGCTTCTAGTACCAAACGTCTTGTTCCTCGTCCTGCATATTAATATGGAGATATCTAATTGTTGAAATGAAAGGCATGCTGATGTGTACAAATGAAAAAAACAAGGTCATACCACTTGTTCAGTAATCCACAGAAACCAAAAACCCATTAGCAGTGCTCCTTCCTGTCTCTAGCAAACAAAGGGGTGAAAATATTGTGCCTGTAGGCTGGCAAAGCTTTCATAATATTGCATGTGCTCGTGTGTGTTCCACATGTACTGTGTTCAGCTCTTTTCCATCAGTCATAATTCAGTAACTGCATACAGTGATGATGTATAGAAATTAAACCTAGTTCGTGACACTGTGTGACATAAAGCAAGCACAATGTCTCGTAACAATTTTCTTGTCTCCACAATATTTTGTACGGTACAAATTCAGCAAATATATGTACGTGTACAAAAACAGGGCTGAGGCAGATCATGCTGCAACAGCTCATTTATTATAAGCACACAAACGGTTTTAGCAACAAACCAACACTAAGCCTAGAAAGTGTGTGTGGATGGATTTCATGCACTTGCACAACAAATGACTGACCGAGAGCAAGCATAATTAAGCAAGTGTATTTGAGGTTTAATTAGCTTTCTCATGGGTGTAGTGCTTTGTATCTCATTGGCAAGTTCCACAGGAAACAAAGCAAACATATCCAGTCATAAAGAAAGTCTGCACTGCAGAAGCTCCATCTTTTTTCTCCGCGTTATGTTACAGGATTTTGATGTCTTGTGTACTTGCACATGCATCCTTACAGTTTTTGTGCGTTATGGAGCCAGTGGACTTTATCTTAGAGCATCTGACTGCGATATTCTGATCAGTGCATACAATGAATAAAAGAAAAAGTAAACTGGGAACATTGTAGTAAAATCAGGGTCTGTAATCAAGAATCTTGTGAAAAATGTGAAACCACTCACAAAGATGTAAAAAATATTTGCAATAAGGCATCAGTTCACCTGGGGCGGCAAAACCTGATACAAAGATGCTTCTGCATGAAGTGAGATCCTTGTGAAAACTTCATGCATATACCTAACAAACAGACATAGACAAGATAGAAGATGAGAAGCTAAACTGAGGACAGGCAGGCAGGCAGCACAGTGCATGCTTCCATGTGTACAGTAAAAAGAAAGAAACTAATGTCATCTTTCCACAAAGCTCTTTATTCTCTGTTATACTCATCGTATTATCATGTAATTATTGTACAGTGTATTTCACACATGCATGTTTATCCTCTGTGACCACAAAGTCAAGACAAAATTCATTATTTTTAAAAAATACTGTTCATTTCCTTTTCCTGCTCCTCCTCTCTTCCCTTCTCCCCCCGTCTTCTCTCCCTCTTCTCCCTCTTTCTGCAAAGTAGGTCACCATCACATTGACTCCACTTCCAATCTATCATTTGTGGAGTAGCATGTAATTGCTCTTTAATCTTGACACCACTCATGCAGCAAGTTGAGTCGTAGCTGTGTGCGAGTTTCACAGTGTGTGTGTGTGTGTGTCTTGTATGCAAAGACATCTGACGTAGGGTCTACTAATGAAAGGTTAATCCCTCTCAAATATCCAAGCCTTGCACGCTCCTCTGATGGGTAAGATCAGATCATCTGGGTGGCGAGGGCCAGCCAGTGAACAGGCTGTGAAAAGGGCAGCGAGCGCAGGGTAAGACAGGATCAGGAGAGAGGACGTTATCATTAAAGAGCATCAGTGAAGGGTTTTAGCGGCACACAGAGTGACTTTCTATGCCACACTACGCCAAGACAGTGAAGCTAAGAGGATAGACTTACATCATATGTCTGGGTTCAGATACGATTACTGCTGTGAATGTTCAGTGAACTTTGCTGAAAAGCTCTTGCCTGAAATAAAACCTATTTTTTAATACGCTGGAGAACCTGCAAAAGATTACTGAGAGATCTCAGTGGACTTTATCTTTCAGTGTGAGGACAATTATATTAGTGTGCCCTCATAAGAATGACATCATCTGACAAAACAGGCATTTGGATTATGAAGGTTTACTCAGATTTGTGCACATGCACTGTTTGGGATGATGCCCAGTGTGTCCTTTGGCGTGAGGGTTTTGACCCAGCAGCTGCCCCAGTACTGGACACAGGACAGCTAATGGCCACTTCACATAATAAAATACACAACTCTATAGGGTTAAACGAATGTGTGCAGCTTGTACAAGAACAGGTTTGACTTCTGTGGATGGTTTCCCACTTCATAACAACTGTATTCATTGTATATGTTGTCCATAATGGATGTTAGATTGGCTAATATCCTTCTCCTCCTCTATGTGATCTAGAGCACCAGCCAGGACAGAACCAGGCTTCGCCAGTCTATAAAGTCATTTGCGGTCTCTGCTCTTGCTGCCACCTCCCCGGCAGACAACTGTATAAAAGACTGTGGAAGCTATCACTGTGTCATAAAATATCCTTAGCAATGTCGTGCACACCCCAGAAGACCTCAACCCGTCCAGCAGATGACTGGGCTGACTTTGACCCTTCTTGTAACTGTTGTGACTGTTTTTTGTTCCAGTTTATTATTAAGAAGATGGCTCAGGATTCTGTATCTGTCCACCACCTCGATGTCCGGACCGTGTTCACCTGTGCAATCAGTGTTGGCTTTCTCGTCAAGCCAACCAACATCAACTGATGCAGGTGGTTGAGTTCACACCAGATGACAAAGTCAGTGATGATCTTGTCATCCCAGCTCTGATGCCTGACAAGCTCTCCTAGGTGAATGTGCTTGCTTCCATCTGCAGGTGGATCACTGACTTCCTGTCTGACAGGAAGTAGCATGTGAGACTGGCTATGCATGTTACAGACTTTCAGTGCATCAGCATCAGTTGCCTTCAGGGCTCTGTACTTTATCCCCTGCTCTTCTCCCTTTACACCAACTGCTGGATCTCTAGACACCAGTCTGTCAAACTCCAGAACTTTGCAGATGACGCCACACTCACCAGGCTCATCTCAGGTGGAGATGAATTTGGCTATGGGAGGGACGTTGACAACGTGGTGACCAGGTGCAGTGACAACAGCACTGTGACAAAACAGTGTTAGTGGACTTCAGGTTAATACCTGCCCCACCAGTTCCCATCTTCCTGCATGCCTGCCTAGTGGAGCCATCATCTTCCAGGACCTAATGTGGTAGCTAAACATCTGCTCCCTTATTGAGAAGGCACATCCGAGGATCTACTTCCTGTGTCTGTTGCCAAAGAATTCATGTTGATGTTTAAATATTAATGTTGAATGCTAAAAGTGTGACGCTTAAGGATAAAGATCATACGTGAGAAGTTGGGAAGAAGATCATGTCTATATAGCCACAACTTCCAGGCCAAAGGACACCTTGGGTGTTTCTCTGAGACTTAATCAGCTTTTATAAACAGAATCTTTTGAGCCTGTTTTGTTTTCCCCAAATTCCTGAATGCACAGTAGGAAGAAAAATCCAATGTTAGTCAAACATCTTTTAAATAAGATCTTAAATTGTCTTGAAACACAGCAGATTCAGAAATGTGATCAAATCACTGTCAGGTGTCAGGTCTGAAGTGCCTCAGGGAATTACTATCAAAACATTATTCTTTATCACATTCACACAGGACCATTTTAATAAACGCTGCTCTTATCCATCCTTGGTTTTGTCTGCTTCTTCATAGTAAGCACCTCTCCCACAGAGGCCTCTAAAACGGCCTCTGCAGCTTTTAGGTATATTGTAAGCAGCATTGAATAAATGGCTGTTGTGTCTTAAACTCATCTCACTGTGTGACACTGACAAGAAGCTTGTTTCGAAGCCAAATACTCCTAAAGGAAATAAACTTCCACAGAGTTCACAAGTGAAGCTGCTACTGATTTATCCTCAACAGGAATGCTGCGATAAGAGTGGAAGCGAGGTCTTTTGTTTAATAACTGTGCCAGATCTAATTGGCTGGCTGTGTTCAAAGTGGATGTCAGAGATAAAAGTGATGAGAAATGGACAGTACCGGTCAGCCACGAGAGACTGAGCAAACACAAACACACTCCCCAATGAATTAATGTGAAAGGTGATGCAGAGTGCAGAAGACTTGGCTTTCGGAGAAGATCACATGGGTTTACGAATTAAGCCTCTATATTCAAATTAGAAGCAAATGAGACCACATCGACACAATTAGGATCCCCATCACAGAGTGAAACTCCACAAGTGTGACCTGCATTTTATTTTTGGAAATGTTTTTCTTTGATCCACAAGAGGTGAAAGAGGTGCTAGCAATAAATGTGACAGAAACTCTCCGAAAGTTAGTTTGAATTCATTTCCCACAGTTTTTTTTTTTAATTTGAATTATTTAGATATAAGAACAGAGATAGCAGCAGATACTTGTCAGGAATAAAAGCTTTCCATTAAGGTTACAAGGAAACAGAAAATGTTGCAGGTTGCTGCTGTGTTGCTCACATAATATGCAACGAGGCAGAAACAAGGCTAAAAGAAAAGCAAAATATTTGCTCAAATCATTAAAAGGTACTTGGAATAAAAAGCTACTCAGCTAAATGACTTACAGTCCTACACACTCTCACTGGTTACCAATTAGCAGCAAGTTGAAGCTAAATAAATAAATGAGTAATTTTAGCTGCACTTAATTAAAATAGTGTTAAATTATTTTCATGGACTGACATTAGAGATTAATGTGTGTTAGTTTTTTGAAGCACCAAATGAATTAGCATGATTATAACCTGGATCTTGATCACTAGATGCATCGGAAAAGATGAAAAACACGGAAAATTAAAGGAGTAATTAAAGGACGCTACTAGCAGCTCATTAGCTTAGTTTGACATGCAAACAAATTAAAAAAGAAATAAAGAAACAAAAACTCGAAACAACAACACATACAAGACACACAGTTAATAACTTTGTGCAATTTTTAGGCGGGACATCTCACCACGGTGTTATCACCAAACATATTAATACATATCTGTAAACCCTCTCACCACTAGGGATGGGTATAGTTTAGGTTTCATCCGATACCGGTGCCAAACCGGTACTTTTGAAACGGTGCCGGTGCTTAAACAGTGCTTGAACCGATGCTTAAAGAATGGAGAACACAAACTTTGTCCAAAAACCTCTTATGTTTTTATTTTTAGCAGTCTCTTTTTTTGTGCAAAATGATAACCAAGTTAGCCTTTTCTGTTGATACAACATACCTCCTTTGGTTGGAACCGGTGCTTAAAGAATGGAAAACACAAACTTTATCCAAAAACCTCTCATGTTTAGCTATTTTTTGGTAAAAAGATAACAATGTTAGTCTTTTCTGTATCTATAGGGCATATATGGTATCACTCTTGGCTGGAAGCAGTGCTTAAACAATGGAAAAACACAAACCTCTCATGTTTAGCTGTTTCCCACTTTTTCTTTGGTCATTTTAGCCTTTTTGGCCAGGGTGAAGGGAGCATCTGCCATCAAACAAGAAGACAGCCGCATGTAACTACGACAGTGTTTGCTAGTTCACCTTACGTGCATTAATGTAATAACGTGGTTAGCCTACTCAACGTAAATTACACACGAACAACATTAAGCTACTCACGCAGAGAAGAACGGCTGCTGCTGCATCATCATCCTCATCATTTCTCTCGATGTGAGGTCTCGCAGCAAGCTATCAAATACGGTGCATTTCTGGGCTTTTAAAAAAACGCTATGCATCGCCAGGTGTTTCATCGGATTCGAGGTGTTACCTCCTCTGCACAGTATCACCTGAAAGCACTTGTTGCAGGCTGCTGAGTTTGCATCTTTTGCTGTGAAGTACAGCCAGACTTTTGACCGCTTCGCCTTGGGCATTTTTAATCTGTAGCTCTGCTCTGAAAGAACGTACGTACCTGGCCCCGCCTACTATCCTTGGAAAGGTAAAAAGATTGGCTAGAATCCAAAGTGTGTGACATCTCAGGAATAAAAAACAACAAAATAAAGCACCAAAATGTGCGCTGCTTTTCGGTCTGGTTACTACCGTCTATGTCTGAACCGGTGCCCATCCCTACTCACCACACAAGGAGGTAGTATGCAAGAACCTCTGTATAGAAAAGCATAAAGTCAAGCAAGACTCTTTTCCAGCACCCGCTGAGTTTTGATGGGCCTTTGAGGAAAAAAAAAAACATTTCCCAAGAAACAACTTCCTGTTGTTGTAGTTAATGGCATACGGTTCATGCTAGTTGATGCTGACAACATGATGACATATATTTCAAAATAACAGTAAAGGGTCTGTGTCCGAATTATAGCATTTTTGCTGTTTGGTGTGCTTTTTTATGTGATTTCTACAAACCATTAGTGGAAGGAAACAGCAGTCTGGGCCATGCTGAATGCTAATGGTATGTTTGCCTGGTAATATGGTCTGCTGTATGGTACTGCCTCTCCAGTTCTCCTGACTAAGAGCCAGGTGTGTGTGTCTGTGTTGCAGATTGCATCTATCCAGTTACCAGATGTAGTTGGTTAACTACTGGATCAAAAACATCCAGGAACTAGTGGGTTACGCTGTGGTGGTTACTGCCATCTTTTATATACAGTTTATGGTGAAAGTAGAACATCACTGGAGAATATTGTGGCGACGCTGTGGAGCAGTGTGAAGTTTCTGTTCTAGAGGCACAGCTTACATATTCATGTCATTTTCCACAATAATGTTATGTTTATATTTCTGTTCGGGAAATGTTTCATGACTCTGCCACTTTTGCCATTTTCCACGACAAAGCCAGGCACTTCAAAAAAGCCACATTTGTTCTTTTGTTTTTTTCAGTCTGCCCATTAGGTAGATAATTAGTTCTAATTTAGAAACATTACAGCAGTACAGGCAAATGGAATTCAATAATTGTAATGCCTTTCTTTCTAAATATTTTCTTTCCAGGGGCTTTTCACCTTAATTAGGGAGACACTGTAGAGAAGACACACAGCAAAGGGCCTCAGGTCAGAGCTGAACCCGGCTGCTGCATTCAGCCTCGAGGCATGTAGTCACCTGTGCAACCTGCATGCTAAATCCACATGCACTGCTTTACTATATTATTTTATAAGGTATTAAACCAAAAATCGAGCTGCATCTGTCACGTTAAAATCTCGCCTCAAGATATAGACTTGAATCTTATAACTTCAATTTGTACAGTTGTACAAATAACTCACAACCTGAGGTGACAGTTGCCAACGCAGACTAACGTCCACAGTGTTTTATCTGTTGTGTGAAAAATCAGATGTGTCACACCTCATTACGCCGCCTAGTCAAATGCAATTGACCTGCATGGTGTTTAAAAGAGAGAAAAAAAGAAGTCTCCTCAGAGAAGTGGGAGGAAGAAACAAGATGAAGCCATGATGGGAAGTGATTATGCTGAAGACAGCTCACTGCAGCATTGTTGACCCTCTTCAGTTAGATTATGTCTCTTGCTTCATTCAGCTCTGGGTTTATATGTGTGAAACTGATTGATTGTAGGTGGGAGGATGGAGGTAATAATGCCTGGAGATGGATGAAGTGTTAAAAAAGCAAAAACCTTTATTTTTCTCTTCTTACAAATAATATATCATGAATGTTTTTGGGGTGGATAAGATGCTTTTTGTGCCATTTTTCTTCATTTCATTTTTTTTTTTTTGAAAACATCTGGACATTTATTCTAAATAACACACAAAAATCTTACAGATCCAATGAATATCATTTGCCACTGATAAGATTATTTGAATTCTACAAGTCTCCTTTTAATTTGGTTTATTTTTGGATTTTGCAGTTACATTTAAATTACCTTTTTGTTATATTATATTTAAACTGAAAATGATTAGTTTCCCCAAAAATCTGCTCTCATTTGAGGCAGACGCTGTCATTGGCAGGGAAAACAATATAGTGACGCGATGGCTACTGTGAGACCAAATGTAGGTATCACCGGTCCCTGTGGTTTTCATTAGTTTCTGCCAGCGTATTTTCTCCTCCCTCATTCTGTTTCCCGTCTCTGGTGTCATGTTTAGTGTCGGTCCTGGTGTTTGTTATTTGTCCTTTGCTCGTGAGTTTCACCGGAGATTAGTTTTCTCCTGTGTCGTGGTTTATTTCCTTCTTTTGTGACTGTTTGCGCTCATTCTTCTGACCTGTGGTTAATTGCTCCCATCTGTATCTTTCTACAAGTGGTCCTTTGTGTTTTTACTGTATAGTTTTTGTCCCTTATGCTTCATTTCCTATATACCTGTCTTGATTATCTATTTTTTTGGACTACGATAAAGGCTCACATTTTGTTTTTCTTTAACCTTCTTCTGTGTCCTGACTTGGATGTGGTTGGAGGTCTTATGTTGAGTTTTTCTGTTAATAGATTTCTTTTTATTCATTAATCTCAGCTGGTTTTGTTTCATATCTATTGTCAGGATCATGCAGTAGTGTGAATGATGGAGTGACTGAAGAACATTTGATGTTTGTGTTACGGTCGAACGCTGGTGGCCACGAAGACTTGAGCGAAAATCCACAAAACCAAACAGAAGTGAGAATTCAGTGTTTACGCCAGTATCTGACATTTCCATTTCCCTTTCCTTTCTGACACGAGATAGCTGAAAGCATAAATCTCACATCAGATGTGTTGGGAGATGAAATGTATGTGTCTGCATCTGTGTGTGTATGTAAGCTCTAATAACAGTCTTCTTGCGTCCAGCCAGTCCTGATAACATTCGGTTTGACGTGTTTCGTGGTTTGTGTATGTGCCTGTGTTCATGCTTGTCATTCAGCAGGCCAGCGGGGAATAGGATGTAGAGGAGGGATCCATCTGGTTTCACTCGATGCATGGAATGAATCAAAATTCATTCCACTACCCGAAAAATTGCCTGTATCTCACGCACAGGGAGACACCAGCCCAGGATGGGAATTTTTAATCAAGACCCAAGATCCCTTCGATGCAAATTTCATGAAAAGGGAAAGTGTGTGTGCGTGATGCAGTGTTTCCTTGATTTCATCTCTAAAATACAACATCTGAGGTCCTGATCAGCCTTTCTCCTTCTCACAGATATCAGAAAATGTCAAATGGTACATAATAAACAATAGAAATAAATCAAATAAAACATCCATTCAGCATTTTGAATTTGATTTAAGCATCTTTCATGTCTCTAACATCCTGATGATCAGTTAGGTTGTTGTGCATGCCGGATAGTTTTACTTGTTGTCTTCCTTCACACCTTCCTCACTGGTTGAGCAGTTCTCATGTCATGGTTCCACGTCTTTGACTCGTGATTCTTATTTCTGGATTTAAGAGATGACTTAAGTTCAAGCTCTTTATTGTTTAGTCTTGATTTTAGTATTTTCTAGTGCTTTTAAGTTTTCTTATCTATATTTCTTGTTCATGGTTTCTTGTTCAGAAAACCCTTATGAAGAGAACATCGAGGGAACAGTTTACCCTGCCCGGGATAGGGTTACCGGGGCCCCGCCCTGGAGCCAGGCCCGGGGAGGGTGCCCGAGGGCGAGTGTCTGGTGGCCGGGCCTTAGTCCATGGGGCCCATGGCACAGCCCGAAGAGGAGACATGGGCCCATCCTCCCGCAGGCCCACCACCCGCAGGAGGCGCCATAGGGGTTGGGTGCATTGTGTGCCGGGTGGCGGCCAGGAGCGGAGGCCCTGGCGGACTGATACCCGGCTGCCAAGACTGGCAATAGGGACATGGAATGTCACCTCTCTGGTGGGGAAGGAGCCTGAGTTAGTGCGTGAGGTTGAGAGGTACCGGCTAGATATAGTCGGGCTCACCTCTACGCATGGCTTGAGCTCTGGAACCAGTCTCCTGGAGAGGGGCTGGACTCTGTCTCAGTCTGGAGTTCAAACCTTGTTTGAATATGTTAGTCCCGTCCATGTGTTTGTCCTCAGCATCTCTAGTGGAACTCAGTTCTGTCTCCCCAGTCATGTCCCTGCTTAGTTCTGTCAATTTCATGTCTCAGTCCTGGTCTCTGTGCTTGCTACTTCCTGTTTTATTGTGATAGTTCCTAGTCCTGTGTGCGTTGCCTCTCTTGTCTCATTAGTCAGATTTGTGTCCCTTGGTGTTTCCCATCTCTCCTGTGTGTGGATATTATTTGAGTCCTCCCTTGTATCATGTTTTCCCTGTTGATTTGAACGTGTGGTTTTATTTTCTTTGGCTCACTTTATTTTGTAGTTTGTTCTTTGATACCTTTTAGTTTATCCCTCATGTTTCTGATTCCTCCTTTTGGTCCAGCTCTGCTATCCGCAGGTCGCCTTGACAGTGACCTTTTGGTTTTTCTCTGTCACTCTTGTTTTATTCAACTGCTTTTTACAAACATTTGGATCCTTCTCTGCACTTTTAGCTTTTATAAAAGCCCTCATGTTTTCTTCACTGTCCTTCTTAATGCATATTAAACACACTATTGATATTGATGTTTTTTTTGTGAATGATGTGACTGGACATTTAAAAATGGTTGTGTTACAGCGCCTTGAGCTTTTCTCTGTGCATCCTGTGGGAGAATATTTTGGCTTTAACCATAAAAATATGCAGTTTCAGGCATTGCAGTTTTGAAGAGCCCAAACTGCCCAGTCTGGACTTCTAGAAATTCTAAGGTGTGATCAAAATGGTCCAAAAAATCCTCTCGTAAAGAAAGAACTATAACCCATACCTGATTTAAATTTGGCTGCTATTCTGCCCGTGTGCAGTGCTGCCCTGCTTCCATCAACCTTTGCAATTTTCACTTGCAGATGTTTATGTGCAAATGAGTGAACAGATGCTCTACGCTGGACAGAAAGAACCAATAATCCTTCCTTTTTAAATGGCCACATATATCTTTGATACTGTACTGTAGGACATAATTACTGTACAGGTATCATCGTTGGGCTTTCTTTCGTGCTGCTGAAAGAAACCATGATTAGTAGCAGTACTCTACCCCAGCCTCCTCCCAGCTCCCACAGACTTTCACATATTACTGTCAGTTGACACAGGAGGCCAGGATTTTGCCATTTAAATATAAACATATCTCTTCAGGGATCTGCAGTCATCAACTTGGCTTCAGAGAGAGCAGCGCTGGCACTTGGCTTTGGGGTGCGAGTCAAAAACTAAGAGAGAGGAAGCACATTCTTTGCAGTCTGGGTGAATTAGGGCTCATTTGCTAATGGTGACGCTCAGTTCCCCCCTGGCCAGCTGATGGATAAATCACACCCTGTGTTGTACTGCAGTGCAGAGAGTGCAGCCGGTCACGGTGGCTGGTCTCCTCTCCTCTGTCTCTGTCTATATTTCTTCTCTATTATTTTCTGCTGTCTCTTTCGTCTTGGTACACTCAGGAGTTGTGAAGTAGTTTACAGGGTTAATGATGGAGCGGCAGCTTGGCACGTTGCATTAATGCTGAAGAAAAAAAAACTCCATTAGAGGCTCCTCTGTGAACGGCTGGGTCTTTGATGCAACATTAAGCTGCTGCTGCAGTGAACAGAAGGAGGGCTGTGTGAGAGAGCAAAGGCAGTGTCAGTGTGTCAGGGTGTGTGCATGTGTGAGCACACTTGTCATACTGATCATTGTCTTCATTAGGCCTCTATTTCATATTTATTACAATTTTATTTTTGTTTTACAAACTAGCTCCTATTTTCACCGCTGCAGCACTGATTTCTGTTATTTCTATATGAATGTTTTACAAATCAGCTGCTCTGTGGAAGGAAAGGGTGGAGAGCCAGGATATTCATGTCTGCAAGCCATTTATTCTCTTTGTGAGACAAGACAAGCAGTTCTGCTTAATTATCCAAACTAGCTACAAGTAATGTAAACTGTTATTATATTTTTAAAAATATCAACAAATTTTAGCTCTTTGAAATAACACCTACTAGTGTAAAAATAATCACGGTTCCATAGCAAAGACTCCACCATAGTTATGAGGCAGACCACCAGCATGGATGTTGTTTCCACCACCAAATTGGTTCAGTCAGATCTTGTTTTTGTGAACCTAAAAATATTGATCCCAGCATTGTGCTCCGGTACCATAGCGGCTCAGTGTTTCCTGTCTGTGTGGAGCCTTCTCTGGGAGTTCTGCTTTCTCTATTTGCCAAAAAAATAACACACGAGAGTAATGTTGTACTCTGGTGTTTAACTCCCTGCTAAAATGAAAGTTAATGCATTGAAATTAAAAGAGCAAATGGGATCTATTCCATGGAGAAAGACCAACATAGTAAGAAGATCATCCTTCTGCCCTTAGATTATAACCAATATATGTATGGTATGTGTATTACTCTGTGCAGAGGGTGCTAAGCTCAGAACAATAAAGTCAGAGACAAAAGGTATTCAGTCCAAGTCAGTTCAAATGGGATTTATGTAGCAGCAAATCACAAAAACAGTCATCTCAAGGTGCTTTATGCTGTAAGGTAAAGATCCTACAATAATACAGAGAAAAGCCCAAATACCATATGACCCCCTATGAGCAAGTGCTTTGGTGAAAGTGGGAAGGAAAAACTCCCCTTTAACAGGAAAAAACCCTCAGACTCAGGGAGGGCAGCCTTCTGTCACTACTGGTTGGGGGTGAGGGCACAGCACAAAAGCCATGCAACGTGGTGTATAAACATAGAGAGTGAAGAGACCAGAGTTAAAAGAAACACTCAGTGCATCATGGGCCTATTGCCGCGTAACTAAGGGAGGGTTCAGGGTCACCTGATCTCTAAGCTTAGTACCATCCAGTTCTTGAAACTGAAGCCTTTTACCCACATTCTTTCTAATGGCCAGCAGGTGGCGACGCCTCTAGTTGCACAAAATAAGTGTCTAACTGCAAATTAGTTAGAAAATGAAATTATTGGTCATTGATTTTATGACATCCACAAACACTTCCCAGATGAGTTTATGGTCACAGCTACATTTTACTAGTACTAAACTAAATACTAAACTAATAGAGTCTCTCCCTTATGTCCATAAGGCAAAGGGAAAAATGTTCAGGATGAGAATATAAAACAGGGCTTCCCTAACCAATGAGATGTCGGCTTGTATAAAGCTGCAAAAGATGTGGTGAAGCTGCAGCTATAACATCATTACTGTGTGTCTTATTTCCAAGTGCAAAACTTACATTTAACTACTGATTTTATCTACTGTTCTGATTTTATCTGTTTTGATTTTATATACTGTTGTTTGTTTGTTTGTTTGTTTGTTAATTAGTTAGTTAGTTTATTTGCTTGTTTTAATCAATTTTAAATCATGCTTTTTATTTGTTCTTGTTTCTAATGTCTCTGTAAAGCACTTTGAATCACCTTGTTGTTGAATTGTGCTATACAAATAAACTTGCCTTGCATCCACTTCCTTTGTCACACCAGCTCTTGGCATTTTAATCCTAGCTTGTAAAAGAATAATATATAAAAACCCTAAACTGTTCAGAAAACACAGAGAGGGTAATTTTTCTTCAAACAAGACTCGTCCAAACTTAAAGATATTTATTTATTTATTTTATAAACACAATTCATCACGTCAGTTTAAGTGGGCAGACTCAGTTTGCCTTAAGAGACACAGAAACCCGAATTTACGCACTTTCTTTTATTTAAATACACGTACCTTTTGTTAAAAGAAAAGAGCATTAGAGCCTGTGAGAATTAACACCATCCATTCACATTAGATACACGCTCACATTAAAGTTAATTTATTTTGAAGCTCTGTGTCAAATAAGCAATGTGCACTGACATTAATACACAGCCAAATGCAAGGCACATTAACATGAATAATGGAACAAGTAGATAACTAAATAAAAAAAGGAAATTGGTTTGGGGGTTGGGAGGGCAACTGAATGTACATTACAGGAGAGGATAGAGCTTCAGGCCCCCGTTTGTGTTTATGTGTAGACTCAGCTTGTGTCTTTGTTCTTATTTGCTCAGTGCCGGCACTGCAAGGCTGTAAAACCACAAGTCCTGCAGCATCAACACATTTCACTGACTATAATTAGCATTAAACTCATTTCACACATATATAGCTAGATGTTTAACTCAGCCGGCTACTCACAGGGGACACATAAAACTCCTCAGTCCTAATGACAAATCTTACCTCATGAGCTGCGTTACCATCATGGATGATAAATTTAACAAGCTGCACTATGGGGGTGTCAGAAAAGGCGATCTTATCATTTAAAATCATCTAAAATTTACAAAAGCTGCGCAGTCACACAGACCAAGGAGCGACATTCGCTGATCAAGGGACAAATGTGACATTACTGATTGGTGGGTAAGAAGGTTTCTGGCAGTCACTGGTGTGAATTAAGTTGGTCGCAAAGACCTACAAGGTGCTCCAAAGAAAACCTCCCTGTAATTACTTTGGTCGCTAGCAAGTTGCTTTGGTTGCTGTTTGCATGGAAAATGCAGACTTGCCTGCGAGCACTTAAACTATTGCACAAAACTGTGAAGTTCAAGAAAAAACAACAGGAATGGAGCAGTTCAATTTCAGAAAAAGTTGATTTCTGAAGTAAGACAGCTTTTAATTTAAACGCAAACATTCTACGTTTCTGATTTAACCTGCAGTTTTTCCAGTTTCATTCCAGCTCAGAGAGTAAATGGTGAGTGTTTGGGCAGATGCAGCAATCTGCTGGCTTTTAGTGGCAATACTCTTCATGAACACTTTAGTTTGGACTCCACATCTGGATCTGAGTATGAGTGCACCAAAACCGCATGCAAGAAATGAAAAAGATGCATCACCCCTTGAAACTTTGAGCAAGCATATCACTGATGGTTGAGAAGGATTTTCTCAGAAGAGAACTTCTGACATGCTTGAAGCACGTCCGCTGCATTTTCCCTTCACCACAGAAGAAAACACAAACAAAGCAGGAGACGCGTCAAAGGCAGTACTCCAGAGAGTATTGCCTGCCAACACATGCACAGAAACACACACACACATATGAACATGTATTTGTTTATCCCAGCAGGGGCCATGCTCTGAAGCTGTGCAGCTCATGTAGTTTCTCTGCACCCCACAGCCGTAACAACATATGGAGCTACGTTTGCCAGCCAACGCGGAGCATATCATTAAACAGCATTATTAACATCACGTACAGCAGTGGGGTGTCAATGAGCGCCACGGTTCACGCAGGCTGACTGCGCCATTTGTTTCATGCTGTCGCTTCGGTGCTTTTGTGTTGGAGGTTAGCTGATGAATCCGCCTTACTCATCTCAAAAATGGACTAATTGGTTTTTGGTGTGTGGGAGGTTTGTATGTGTGTGTGTTTGTGTACTGTAGTGTTGTTCAGCCAAGGCAGCAGGTGGAACAGCAGGTAGTCACATCAAAGTCATTTGAATCACACGAATGCAAACCTGCCATTTTATTGGCTGATTTTGACTTTGTTGATAACAACAATGCCAGTTTGAACTGCTGTAATTACATTGTAATGAGTCCAATTTTTAAATTACTATCTCTAGAATGTGTAGCAAAACATTTGGCCATATCTGCACATCAGTCCTGCTCCAAACAATAGCTGCTGATACCTCAATGTCATTATAATTCATCCAGTTTGTTTTTAGAAGTTCACAGCGCATTGTATTATTTTTGTTATCCCCCATTTGTCTCCAGATCTTTGGCATGGTCTTCCAGAATAATCTTACAGGTTCATAATGTCTTTTCATTAATCAGTGAGTAATGTCACTCTTTTATAATTCCAAAGAAATTTGCTGGAAAACGTGAAAGTTCTTTTTAAGCTGTTTGGATTCGTTTCTCGATTTTGGAAATGAATGATTTAAAACAAACTAAAACCTCCAGGTGAGCAGAGTCCCGTTGTGTCCTGTATGTGCTTTTTCACTAAAATTATCATCTGCTCTCTTCTCCTACACTGAGACGTTCTGACAAGTTACCACTTAAGTGGTGCTTAAATGACGAGTTTAAATGAGAACAGAGTGAACCCTGTCCCCAGCATGTGCAGTATGTATGTTTAGACTGGATTGTAATCTATGTGGAAATGTCCGAGTCATTTGGCTCAGTGCTAACGGTCCCTTAATGGGTGGCTGAGATTGCCTCTAGACAGATCTGATAGATGAAGGCTATTACAGGGCCACCAATTACTTCAGTGTTATGGAGACAGAAACAGTAACACAATGCAGAGAGTGTGAAGAAAGACAAAAATCTTAATCACAGTCAGTGTAATTGGAAAAAATGACGGCACTAATTGGAGCGTAATTTTCCTTAGTGACGCTGCTACAAGGTGAGCAGGACCTCGTTACAGGAAATACAAATGGACAAGAAAGCAAGCGGTAGGGTACACATGGAGCACTCTGCAGCTGTGCAGGCAGACGACTGAACTAGACCACACCTGCTTTTAAATAGAAAACAGTCTGTGCAAATCAAACTTTGTGTATAGAAGGAGTTCAAATATCTAAACAAAACACTTTTCTTCTTTTCTTGTTTTTAAATTAGGAGGAAATTAATAAGAACAAATTAAGACTTTAAAAGGAGGGTGTCGTGTTTTGTGATTTATGATCCAAATAGATACTCTGGAGGTAGACTGTATTTAACAAAGTGTTTACAAAATCCATGATACAAAAAGCCCAGAAAGCAAGGCAAACACAAATCCACAAAAACACATGAGCAGGAGCACAGAGGGAGGATTACACACACTCTGACAAAAAAAGGGGGAAGACATCACTATGAATGTACACAGAGCTAGTTGAAAGTGGACACAGCTGGAAAAAACACAGGTGCATAGAATCAAGGAGATGATTCAAGGGGAAATTAAACTAAATCCAAGACACAGACGACAGCTATTAAACAGTCAAATCAATAGGCAAACAGAGAAACAGACACAATAAGGTTTAACATCTACTGACACAGTAGATGGAAACTGAAACCACTCTGGGAACAAAATCACTACAAACACGAACTGGAGTATACATCAGAACGAAAATGTAAACAATAAACAAGCTAAAAACTACAGACGTTCCTGTCCACTAATTTCCTAGTCGACTAACCGACTAAAACTAAGAAACACTGGGATATTAAGTTACATGTGAGAACTGTTTAATGAAAAAAACTAATAACAAAGGCATTTCAAACCGTTATGTTCTTCAATAATAAATCGTGCCGCTTGAACGTGCGGCACATCGCATTATTCACTCGTTACACTCAAGAAAGACAACGAAGAAGAAAAAACAAACCGATGTTAAACATGATATGAAAACATGTTACTGCAAAAGATGCTCACATATTACTAAAATATGACAAATCAACTGAAAAACGGATAAAGTGCGACTGAAAAGTGTGGCCCGTTGTGCCGTGCATTATGAACGATACACGCTGAAAACCACAATAAAAGTTAAAATCTAAAGTAACAAATAAAAGGCATTTTCTTCTGCTTAGCTGACGTTGGGTCGTGGGGGCAGCAGCAGGGAGGCTCAGACCTCCGTCTCGCCACCTCCTCCAGTTTATCCGGGGAAACATCAAGCTTTTCCCAGGCCAGCCGATAGATGTAATCTCTCCAGCGTGTCCCGGATCTAAAAACCAAAAACCACTAAGAATACCAAATAATCAGTCATTTAGAATCCAAATCTAGATCCGAAGGAACAACGTGAACACCCTGGATCCAAGGAAGTTGACCCTTGGATCCTTGGACCCAGGAGGATGAGGGTGAGCTTCAGGACTGAAGAGCTACAACAGTGTTATTGGATTTATTATGAGACCAGAAATGTCACTTGATCACTTGAGTGAGCAGTGAGGACACATTACAGAAGACATCACCATTGAGTTCTTAGGTTTTGATCTCAGACAGCATTTCAAAAGTCCCCTCAAATAAACTCTGATGATAACTCAGGGCATTTGGTCTGGTTGCCCTTGTGAAACACCGTAGAGCCACAACACTCAGCTCCATAATTAGACAGAGGACATTGTACTTCCACAGGCTCCACAGAGACTTTGTTCATGCATCCCATCATAACGAGACATCCATTACACTGAGGGCTTGCACTAAGGGTCACTATAAGACAAAAAATGAACATTCTGAACTGTTAAGCTACTTGCCTGGAAATAATCCCTGCTCTGTGGAACTTTACCTGTCTATCCTTGTCGGCTTAACATGATAAACTCTCAACTTTGACCTCTCAACTGCAAAGCAAACACATAAAAACCTCAGACTACAGAGGACAAACCTTGAGAGATGTGAAATGGGGGTGGAGGAGCAAAGGAAAAATGTTTGACAGAATAAGAGCATACCTGCAGTGCGCGAGCGTGCTAAGAACAGACGCCTGCTGCATTTAAGAGAAGCCCCGCTTTCTCAAGGTGATTTAAGCGAGAGACTGACATTTATTCTAAGAAAAAGATGAATTTCAAGTGACGTTCTCTCACTTGGTAAAGAATATTTGCTACGTGACCTTTGCCTTTCTTGCCGTGGTTTACAGAATAAGATGTCCTCTTTGTGGCACATGATCCTGGCTCTGTGTCCTCCTGTTTTCTCTCCTCATTCACTCCTGTGAGGATCAAGTGTAAAACGACCATAAATATAAGCCCAAGTATTTATTGTCATATTAATGCTGAAACTTTAATGACCCTGGACTTGAATCATCTCTTTAGATGCACCTGAAACTGTGAAAAAATAAATAAAAAATTGAAAATAATAATAATTCTGAGTTTTTGATGAATATTACAAAACTCATTTTAGCAGTAGGAGACAAACATATGCATGAAACTGAGGGGAAATAATCTGGGAATGCTAAACTCTCTCCTCCTGCTCACAGCATCTTCAGTTGGTCCTGTGGTTTTTACAATCTAGTTCCCACGAGCCTGTTAATAGTCACTAAACAGTCTGCAACACGCTGACCTACAACCACTGGTGATGGTTTAATTTGATAATTTTGCATGTTTGATAGACTGCTAGCATTACAAATGATTTGTTAACCCCTAATGGAAAAATGCAGTGAGGTAAGGCTGTGATGTTTTATAGAAATACTCCAGTGATTGATGAAAGACAAAAACATTGACATTTTAAACCATTTCCACTCTACGGTTATACTTTCCATCCATCCATCCATCTTCTGCTTATCCAGTTCAGGGTTGTGTTGTGAGCCAGGGTACACCCAGACATGTGGTATTTTATGTCTAATACCTTATATTAGTAAATAGACTGTAGTGAACATGATTATACACAAAATAAAGAAATGTCCTTTTTTGAATGAACTTTTAATTGTATCCACATTATAATCAATCCTGTTATTTTTGGTCACTTAAACTATGTTTATAGAACTTCAATGTTATACTTCTTACAATTTTATCTCTCCTCTTGTCTGTCACTGAAACTGATTGGAGCTTCTACTTTGTGATGGGAATGTTCTTTCTGACTCAGAGTGACTCCATACCATTCATGAGAGATATGTTTGATCTATTTTTGACTGATTAACAAGTCATTTAGAGTAGTTTAAATTCTCACAATCATTTTTGGCAAATACTTTTTGGACTCGTCAACACGGACTTGGTCGTGCACTCACATCTCCAACCTGGCTGCACAAACTAAGGACCAGCCAGAATGACTCCAAATGCCAACAGCTGTGACCTGACTTTGGGCGTGCCACGCATGCCTCGGTGTTTTTTAAGTCAATTTTCTACACTGCATTTGTTTCTGAACACATTCTGACTTGCTGTACCACTTGAAAAAACAACAACAAAGAAATCGGGAAACGCCTTTGGACACAGTGCAGAAAATAATTACTTGGAAAGTTGACAAGATGTTTCTGGAGTACTTCGGGAGATTTGGATTCTTCCTTTGAAACAGATTTTTTTTAATGTTTTAGCTGTGATGTAGATTCCAAGCTCAAACTTGGGCAGTGGCAGCCTTTGAAATATCGACTATAACCATCATGGATCAGTCTTTAACAGTTATTGATTTGAAACACGTTAAACCAAACCGAAGTGAGACAAACTGCTGATCTAACCTTCATTTCATCTGGGGAAAACCCCGGTCCATGAAAACCACCTGACGGCTCGTTGGCCCGCCCACACCCCCTCAGTCCTGCCCCACCTGCAGCTTTCCACACAGCTGCTTGCTGATGGTGAGTCCACTCACCGACACTGAAAGAGGATCTTGGAGACGAAAGCTAAAAGGCTCTAAGCTCCACATCCAGCGGCTGCCCTGCGCTGTAAGCTGTCAAGCGGAATTTAGCCCCTCTCATCCAGCGGTACGTCTCGGACTGCTGTAGGTGAAGAAGCGAGGGATGCTCGCAGGGTCCTTGAACGCCACAAATAAGTTCACAAAGCGGGCAGAAAGAGGACTCGCCTGTTGATTCGTTTCGGGAATATTTGAGTGGCACACTTTTCATCTCTATGGCAAAGTTCTTGGCTGAATTACTGGGATGCACACTTCCCGACAAGGGCACCCCTCCTTTGTTCGAGGTAAGGAGGCTTTAATGACTTAAACCTCTATGATCATTGTGTTTTCTTGAACGATTAAATGTAATGCTTAAATGTAATTGGAAGAGTGACAATGAGTTTGCATTCGTGGATACAAATGTAGGGCACAGACTCAGTGGCACTCCGTGGATTCTCTATGGCAACAAGAGGCCGAGGCTTTGTTCATCAGAATGATTGACAGTTGCTATGCCGTAAAATACTTCATTAACAGTGGTCCCTGCGGGTTTTACGCCGCTCTGCATTCCACACACACCTCTTTCTTTCAGTGACAGTGCGAATTGCCCAGTGTGGATTAATACGCATCATTTGCGCCTTTACGCTCATGGATGGATACTGTAGTAGTCCCAGAATATCAGCTCATGAGTGTCATACAAATAATTTTTTCTGCGATTTTACTTATGAAAATAATTTTACAAGAGTATGATTATTGACACCGTGGCGAATGTGGTGCCATGAAGGGGTGTCTTGTACGAAATGGCTTAGACTCGATTGCATTTGGGTCAGTGTGCCACACGCTGTGTGCACGCTGACACACACACACACACACACACACACACACACACACACACACACACACACACACACACACACACACACACACACACACACACACACACACACACACCTGTGCTGTACTTGCTTGGCTGAGTTTTGCTCCTTTTCACTGCTGTTGTCATTATTTTGTAGAAAGAAAAGTTGTTGGTTATTCAATTCAATTCAATTCAATTTTATTTATATAGCGCCAAATCACAACAAAAGTCGCCTCAAGGCGCTTCATAGATACAGAGAAAAACCCAACAATCATAATATGACCCCCTATGAGCAAGCACTTTGGCGACAGTGGGAAGGAAAAACTCCCTTTTAACAGGAAGAAACCTCCGGCAGAACCAGGCTCAGGGAGGGGCGGGGCCATCTGCTGCGACCGGTTGGGGTGAGAGAAGGAAGACAGGATAAAGACATGCTGTGGAAGAGAGACAGAGATTAATAACAGATATGATTCAATGCAGAGAGGTCTGTTAATACATAGTGAGTGAGAAAGGTGACTGGAAAGGAAAAACTCAATGCATCATGGGAATCCCCCCGGCAGCCTACATCTATTGCAGCATAACTAAGGGAGGATTCAGGGTCACCTGGTCCAGCCCTAACTATATGCTTTAGCAAAAAGGAAAGTTTTAAGCCTAATCTTGAAAGTAGAGATAGTGTCTGTCTCCCGAATCCAAACTGGAAGCTGGTTCCACAGAAGAGGGGCCTGAAAACTGAAGGCTCTCCCTCCCATTCTACTTTTAAATACTCTAGGAACAACAAGTAGGCCTGCAGAGCGAGAGCGAAGTGCTCTAATAGGGTGATACAGTAAGATGGGGCCTGATTATTTAAGACCTTGTATGTGAGGAGCAGGATTTTGAATTCAATTCTGGATTTAACAGGAAGCCAATGAAGGGAAGCCAAAACAGGAGAAATCTGCTCTCTCTTTCTAGTCCCTGTCAGGACTCTTGCTGCAGCATTTTGGATTAGTTGAAGGCTTTTCAGCGAGTTTTTTGGACATCCTGATAATAATGAATTACAGTAGTCGAGCCTGGAAGTAATAAATGCATGAACTAGTTTTTCAGCGTCACTCTGAGACAGGATATTTCTAACTTTAGAGATGTTGCACAAATGGAAGAAAGCAGTCTTACATATTTGTTTAATATGTGCGTTGAAGGACATGTCCTGGTCAAAAATGACTCCAAGGTTCCTCACCGCGTTACTGGAGGCCAAGGTAATGCCATCCAGAGTAAGAATCTGGTTAGATACCATATTTCTAAGCTTTTCAGGGCCGAGTACAATAACCTCAGTTTTATCTGAATTAAGAAGCAGAAAGTTAGCGGCCATCCAGGTCTTTATGTCTTTAAGACATTCCTGCAGTTTAACTAATTTTTGTGTGTCATCTGGCTTCATGGACAGATAGAGCTGGGTGTCATCAGCATAGCAGTGAAAATGTATGCTATGTCTTCTAATGATGCTGCCTAAGGGAAGCATGTATAATGTAAACAGAATTGGTCCTAGCACTGAACCCTGTGGAACTCCATAATTAACCTAACTAGTGGTTATTAGTCACTAGTTGCCATGTGCAGATCAAGGATGCACCGATCCACCGTGTTCCAGTTGCAGTTTGATAGCTTGGATTTTAACATCTGTCGGATCTGAATACCAATCCGATACCAGTGTTCATTTATTAACAAGTCTCTCCTCAACTGTTGGGAAGAGACTGGGACTCATTATTTTTATGTTAACAATGCAAAATATAATGTGACACATTTCCTGAATTCATTGTAAGATAGTAAATGAGATGGTCTTAAATACAATTAAAACAATGCACAAATGTATTTATGTTATTTACAAAGTTTATTTGCAGTGATGCCATTTCAGTTCAGTGTGAGAGATTATTATTTACAGTCAGGCTGTAAACAGGAGACACACAGGAGCACCTGTGAGCTGCTCACACACACCTTTCATTACCGTTCAAGTTGACTTGATCACACTGAAGTCAGAAACTACTGCCATGTTGTCATCTTCCTCTGAACTATGCAAACTCTCTAACTCATGACCTGCTGTCACTTTAGTGATCATTATAATTTCATCTTAGTTTTTATCGTTGCAAAATATTTTGTTTTGCTTGAGTCTTTATTAGTTTCACTGTTAGCTTTAGCCTTTTTAAATATTATTACACTGCTCATAAAAATTAAATGAACATTTTAAAATCACAGATCTGAAAGAAAACGGCTACTGAAGCTGGGCTGATGGTTTCCATGTGGGGAAAACCACATCAGGGACATTGACGTAGAGTATGGCACATGGGTCCCATAAAGATTAATCACAAACAAATGATCAGTGCAGACACAGCAGTACATTTGTTGAACCCTAAATAAAAGATACCCCAAAGCATGACGCTTCTGTTTAACATACCAGTCTCTGGATACTTGACAAAGGATGTGTTAGCCCACTGAAACAGAATTTCCAGCTCTGTAACGATTATGTCATTTTGTTTTCTATGTTACAGATTGTTGTGTGCATGAATGGTAACACCAGTTCAGATTGCATGATGTTATTTAATAATGTAATACTTGTGTCTGATTCCACTGATGAAAATGTTTTCAAAGGAAATACAATTCATCTCAGTAGATGCGATTTGTGTCTTTGGGACCTGACGGTTACTGCATCATACAAGCTCTAAATTAATAACAATTTCTGATTCTCGTCCCGCACGCACACACGTCAACTGTAATCCACAACCGCCATGGGATTGCTAATCCATCGGGCATCATCTCAATCTGTCTAACATGAACTGTGTAAGAAAAAATATTAAAGTAATCCCAGAAATGTGTCAGGGGATCGTCATCGTGACTTCTGGGAAAATGAAATGATGACCTCTGTACGGCTTTACAGGGGACAAAGATTAGATCCATGGACGGTTAAAGCCTTATTTCTAATTTCACCTTTATACCATGAATTTGTTGAATACATGCACTGTAGACTGTTCCTATCAGGCAGCATGCACTTACTGCTTTACAATCTGAAGAGCTCTAGTTGGACGGCATGAAGCGGTGGAGAAGCACGGTGTAGGGAATGTGAGGTATGAATATGAAGTGCATTCATACAGTTTTAGGAATGAGCCTGGGGTCTCTGTGCCTTCATGCTTAAGCATCCTTGGGCAAGATCCTGAACACCAAGTTTCTCTCTGATGGGTCAAATGTGTGAATGTTTGATAAAAAGCACTTAAGCACAGCAAAAAGTGTGACCAGGTGAATGAGGCATGTTGTAAAGCACTTTATAAGAACCAGTCCATATGTCATCTATAAAAATCAAAAGCCTTACCTGCCAAACCAAAACCCACTATGACTGTTTGAGCTCAGTTTATGGTCACCACATTGGCTGTTATGCTGGTGCTTTAGGTGTGGCTGAAGTGCTGCAGTATGCTTCTGGACAATAGCTACTGATACCCAGAACAAACCTCCACATCAGGGCTGGTGTATGAGTAGAAGAATCAAAAAAGGAAGGTTTTCCTCAGACGGCCTCGCTCTTCATGCGGCTACAGCATCTCCCTGTCAGTGTCTGGTTATGTCTGTGTTCCTGCACTGAAAAGCGAAATTGTAAAAGAGTGACCTGCTTGTGCGCTTGTGTTACCAACACAGCTACGTCTCTCCTGCCAAGTTACACTGGCGAGCATAAACAGGACACTACACTGTGTGCTCGGCAATCCGCTCACAGATCTCAGACATCGGCTGTTTGAAGCTGACCTGTATGTTGTGTTAAGGTTCATTTCTACTGAACAGTTTTTGAGTTGAAGACTCCACTGCTTCTAAACCCAAAGGCAGTGTGTCAGTTATCTGTTTTTTTTTTCTTCCAAAATTCACAGGGTTGTACAAAGTGAATTTAACACCCCGGGGTGAGACTGTTAGTGCAGACCTGCCCTGTGACGTCCTGAGGTGTCTGAAGAAGAAATTTCTGTAGAAATGACCTGAAGTGTGACACGCCGACACACTCTTTGCTCACACACCTGCTCACCTCAGTGAATAACTTCCACACTTCCTGTCCATTTCCTAGAAATAAAGCTGAAAAACCCACGTTGTGACCCTGCAGCACAACAGAGCTTCCACTCAGAGATCGGAGCAGAAAGAGGTCGCAGCCGCATTAGACGATCAAATCAAGGCTTTTAATACTTTTTTTTTTTTTTTTTTTACCCCACTGACATAAAAATACAGTGAAATTTTTAGTTTGTGTAATTAAAGCAAAGAAAAAAAGATTCTCAAAGCAGGTGATGTCAGTCAAAGAGGGCTAAAAATCTCACACAAGCTACAAATTTCAGGGCTCGCAAAATCTTTTTTTTCCAGTCGGGCTACCAAAATCTATCTCTGCTCTGCCCGTCGGCCTATCGTAGGAAGGAAAAATATATGTCAATGCTTTTGGCATCGGTGAGCCACTGTCAATATGTGACATATTGAAATCGCGTTTGAATTTGCGCTTGTTTTTTGCTTTCACTTTGCAATCGTGCGAACTGTGTATAGAGAGCGACAGCACTGATTGGTGAGTGATGATAATTTGTGCACCAATTCCTCTGACATCGTCTTATTAATCGTTAGCTTACTATGCAAACATGACAATTGAAATCTCCCGCAGCTTAAACATGTGAGAGGTTGATCGCGCAGAGAATCGCTGAGCTTATGTGAGTGCGTGTGTAAAAGCAGCAGGATATATATTTTAGTTCTGCTGAGCCAAATAAGACAGGTCAGGGTGAAGAAGTGACAGCCAAAGAAAAGCTTACCACAAAACGGAGAAGTTATGACAAATCAGACTATAAGGCAAAAAGAAAGTGCAGCTTTATGGTTTCATGGACAAAAGAATTTCTGTAGCTGCAATATGACGAGCTAAATAACCAGGGCTGCACATAAGTGGTCCGCAGGTGCGCATTCGCTGTCAAAATAAAAAACGCGCACAAGATAAGAAGTTAATATTATATAATTATACAATATTATACTTTAATGTATAATATTGTAAAGGAAACAAAACATCAATCAAAAAATTGCTCTTTTTTATTCGGGCTACTTAAATTTATTTTGGGCTACCAAAAACTGAAGAGTCCCTGCCCGAAGGGCTACCAGGGAATTTGAAATTTTGCGAGCCCTGAATTTGATTCCATAAGTGCACGTGGCACCAGGATGCTCTAGGCCGTAGGTCGATGATCGATTTTGTAATCGTATCAGCAGACCTGCGACCATATGTTCTGGACACTCGGGTAAAGAGAGGGGCTGAGCTGTCAACTGATCACCACCTGGTGGTGAGTTGGATCAGGTGGCGGGGGAAGACGCTGGACAGACCTGGTGCACCTAAACGCGTAGTGAGGGTGTGCTGGGAACGTCTAGCAGAGGCCCCAGTCCGCGAGATCTTCAACGCACACCTCCGGCAGAGCTTCAACAGCATTCTGAGGGAGACTGGGGACATTGAGTCCGAATGGACCATGTTCAGCGTCTCCATTGCCGAAGCTGCTGCATTGAGCTGCGGCCGCAAGGTGGTTGGTGCCTGCCGTGGTGGTAATCCCCGAACCAAATGGTGGACACCAGAGGTGAAGGGAGCCACCAGGCTGAAGAAGGAGTCCTATCGGGCTTGGTTAGCCTGTGGGACTCCGGAGGCAGCCGACAGGTATCGACAGGCCAAGCGGAATGCGGCTCGGGCAGCGGCTGAAGCAAAAACTCGAGTGTGGGAGGAGTTCGGAGAGGCCATGGAAAAAGACTTTCGGGCTGCCTCGAAGAGATTCTGGCAAACCGTCAGACGTCTCAGGAGGGGAAAGCGGTGCTCTACCTGCACTGTGTATAGTGCTGGCGGAGCGCTGCTGACGTCGACTGAGAAAATTGTCAGGCGGTGGAAGGAATACTTCGAGGACCTCCTTAATCCCACTGACACGTCTTCCGAGGAGGAAGCAGAGTCTGGGGATGAGGGGAATGACCCGCCAATTTCCGGGGGCGAGGTCACTGAGGCAGTTAAACAACTCCTTGGTGGCAGAGCCCCTGGTGTTGATGAGGTCCGCCCCGAGTTCCTGAAGGCTCTGGACATTGTAGGGCTGTCCTGGTTGACACGCCTCTGCAATGTTGCGTGGAGATCAGGGGCAGTACCTGTGGACTGGCAGACCGGGGTGGTGGTCCCCATCTTTAAGAAAGGGGACCGGAGGGTGTGTTCCAACTACAGGGGGATCACACTCCTCAGCCTCCCTGGGAAAGTCTATGCCAGGGTGCTGGAAAGGAGAGTTCGTCCGTTAGTCGAACCTCGGATACAGGAGGAACAATGCAGTTTTCGTCCTGGTCGCGGAACACTGGACCAGCTCTTTATCCTCTCCAGGATACTTGAGGGTGCATGGGAGTTTGCCCAACCAGTCTACATGTGTTTTGTGGATTTGGAGAAGGCATTCGACCGTGTCCCTCGGGGTGTCCTGTGGGAGGTGTTGCGGGAATATGGGGTGTCTGGCCCATTGCTACGGGCCATTCGATCCCTATACAACCGTTGCAAGAGCTTGGTTCGCATTGCCGGCAATAAGTCGGACTCGTTCCTGGTGGGTGATGGGCTCCGCCAGGGCTGCCCTTTGTCTCCGGTTCTGTTCATAATTTTTATGGACAGGCTTTCTAGGCGCAGCCAAGTGGCGGAGGGCTTTTGCTTTGGTGGCCTCAGAATCTCATCTCTGATTTTTGCAGATGATGTGGTTCTGTTCATCGGGTGAGGGCCTCCAGCTCGCACTGGAGCGGTTCGCAGCCGAGTGTGAAGCAGCGGGAATGAGGATCAGCACCTCCAAATCTGAGGCCATGGTTCTCAGCCGGAAAAGGGTGGAGTGCCCACTCCGGGTCGGGGATGAGTTCCTGCCCCAAGTGGAGGAGTTCAAGTATCTCGGGGTCTTGTTCGCGAGTGATGGGAGAAGGGAGCCGGAGATCGACAGACGGATTGGGGCTGCAGCTGCAGTAATGCGGACGCTGCACCGGTCCGTCGTGGTGAAGAGGGAGCTGAGTGTAAAAGCGAAGCTCTCAATTTACCGGTCGATCTACGTCCCTACCCTCACCTATGGCCACGAGCTGTGGGTAGTGACCGAAAGAACGAGATCGCGGATACAAGCGGCAGAAATGAGCTTCCTCCGAAGGGTGGCTGGCCTCTCCCTTAGAGATAGGGTGAGAAGTTCGGCCATCCGGGAGGGGCTCAGAGTAGAGCAGCTGCTGCTCCACATCGAAAGGAGCCAGCTGAGGTGGTTCGGGCATCTGACAAGGATGCCCCCTGGGCGCCTCCTGGGTGAGGTGTTCCAGGCATGTCCCACCGGGAGGAGGCCCCGGGGCAGACCCAGGACACGCTGGAGAGATTATATCTCTCGGCTTGCCTGGGAACGCCTTGGTATTCCCCCGGATAAGCTGGAGGAGGTGGCTGGGGAGAGGGAGGTCTGGGCCTCTTTGCTTAGGCTGCTGCCCCCGCGACCCGGCCCCGGACAAAGCGGATGAAAATGGATGGATGGATGGATGAATTTGATTCTTGGAAAATAGTCGAGCAAGATATTTTTTATAGAAGAACGTAAGCACATTGTGAGTATAAATACTTTATTCATGGCTTCCAGAGCAATATCAACTGATAGGCTGAAAGTAAATGATGAAGACGTAAAGTTCTCCTCTTTTTTTTCTGTACTTGTTTTAAGAAATGACATCACATATTTTATTATGTAACACTTTGTGCTTGTGGAGTTATGTTTAGTTATTCACAGATTAGTAACGAAATCAGGCTGCAGCTGTTTAAAGTCTGACAGATGCTCTTTAATGTGGTTAATTAGCTGCTAAAGGCTAACTGAACATTAGTGAATATGTGACTCAGCGAATATGTTTCTATACTCAGAATAGATGCTATCTTTATTGGCTGATGTTAAGTTTCACATTTTCACAGAAAGTTTAGAAAAAATAAGTATTTTTTTTAACCCTAAAAATAAAGTATTTGGTCTTTTTTCCCTTTAAATTCCCTTTTTTTTTCAGGCCCCTCTTCTGTGGAACCAGCTTCCAGTTTGGATTCAGGAGACAGACACTATCTCTACTTTCAAGATTAGGCTTAAAACTTTCCTTTTTGCTAAAGCATATAGTTAGGGCTGGACCAGGTGACCGTGAATCCTCCCTTAGTTATGCTGCAATAGACATAGGCTGCCGGGGGATTCCCATGATGCATTGAGTTTTTCCTTTCCAGTCACCTTTCTCGCTCACTATGTATTAACAGACCTCTCTGCATTGAATCATATCTGTTATTAACCTCTGTCTCTCTTCCACAGCATGTCTTTTATCCTGTCTTCCTTCTCTCACCCCAACCGGTCGCAGCAGATGGCCCCGCCCCTCCCTGAGCCTGGTTCTGCCGGAGGTTTCTTCCTGTTAAAAGGGAGTTTTTCCTTCCCACTGTTGCCAAAGTGCTTGCTCATAGGGGGTCATATGATTGTTGGGTTTTTCTCTGTATCTATGAAGCGCCTTGGGGCAACTTTTGTTGTGATTTGGCGCTATATAAATAAAATTGAATTGAATTAAATTGCTTTATTTCTGCAAAC
The DNA here is from genome assembly GCF_964374335.1 of Astatotilapia calliptera. NCBI lineage: Eukaryota > Metazoa > Chordata > Actinopteri > Cichliformes > Cichlidae > Astatotilapia > Astatotilapia calliptera. The sequence continues at coordinate 36,717,201 of NC_137433.1, read as the reverse complement.
TTTGCCTTCATTATTATTTTACCTTGTACTTCTTCAGTGCATTTGTGAGATTTCGTACTTTATTCTTTGTCTCACAGTTACCACGTCGTCATTCACTCACGTAAGAGATGTTTCTGCTGCCAGGCTTCCTCTCTCTTTTCTCTCTCTCTGGCTTTCTTTATTCTCTGCAGCCTTTCAGCATAAAGCTTTATTCTTGCTAGGCAGCTTGTTTTTAAAGCAGAATTCATCTTTCAAAGGGTAAAGAAAAAGATTAACATCACTGTACTCTCAGGGCCTCGCTGTGGGTTTGAAAAGATGTCAAGACGTATAAATCCAGAGAAATACGAAGAAGTGGTTTTAAGAAGAGGAAAGTTTGTGGAAAAATACACAGTGTGAGGGGCAAGATTGCATCAGTGAACACATGAAGGGTTCAAAGTACATCTACTATATGGTCAGTGTTTTTAAAGAAAGGGTGGGGGGTGTCTCACTCACAAGTGTAGTAAGTTCGCAAAAAATGGGAAGAGTGCATGCAGATTAGATTCACCTAATTATCAACTATGGTTATAAAATTCACAAAGGTTTAGCTACTGAATTAGCGAGATACAGCATGGCATAACTGGCTGATTTTGAGACAAGCGGTCGTGGTGGATGACTGGATGAATGTGAGATTTTTCTTTCATTCACAAAGGGAGCTCATCCATCTGAGACAGAACTTATACAAGCCGTGTTCAGCTGATAGACTGGTCCAGTTAAGGTTCGCTTGTTGCAGTGGGGAGATGGCAGTAGACGGGTAAAAATCCTAACAGAAGATGAGAAATGCTTCTCCAGGTATTCACATGCTGTGTGTCGCTAGGTGGTTCACTAACTTTGGCCAAGCAAGTTCAACATACCAGTGATGTAAATTCATCATCAGACGGTGAGTACCAGGGTCGTTCCTGTACCTGCACAGGGTAAAGGAGTGACGACTCAGCCTTGGTGTGCAGCTGTCTGCGTCCACAATACATTATAATCAAGGCTTTATTCTAACATCAGTGCTCAGGTTGTGTGTGTGATTAAAAATGCTGCCAAGTAGTAATATAAGGCATTAAAATGTTGAAGAGTGCCATATAGCTAATCATTTTGAAGGACATCTGTTTTTTAGTTTGTGAAAGGTTGTCTTTAAAAACAGTCCTATTACCATCATTGCACCAAAGTCTAAGAGATCTTACAAGAAAGGTGGCACTGTTTTCTGGACCATTTCTGGTCGGGAGATGAAGTTTTGTCAAGCTCTTACTGGTGAGACCACATTTGAAAAAAACAAACCAAAGGTTACTTTGCTATCCTCCTGAATCTGCTGTGATACACAGGCCTCAGACACACGATTGACCACTTAGCTGAGGTCATGGACCCCTGGAGAGCAGCGTGCAGTCACTGAGGCTAAGATAGAAGATGCTCAATGTCCACTAAATGCAGAGCTGCCTCTCATCAGTGTGTAGTTCTCAGTCTGCATGTGGATCAATACAGGATGAAAGAGATGCAGATGAGGCGAGTAAACTCTTTAGGATTGCAATGGTTAATTAGATGATTAGTATTAATTATTATTTAGGAAAAACCTGCTGATGTCAGCTGTCCATTAACAGCTGGAGGAAACTCCCATGTCACTGGTTTCCATATGCAGCACCTTACCTATAACTGTCTGAGGAGAGATTCAGGCTAAAATAGTAGTAATAATAGTGCCAACTTCATTGTGTGGCAGCATAAGAGGCCTGTCAGTTGCAGCAATTACATCTTATAATACACTTTTTAAAGGGTATAATAGCCCCTTAACTGAACAGTAATATTCTAAATGGCTGCCAATATGTCAAATTAGCATTTGAGGGCCGAGATTTTGAGGAGAATTTGTAGGATGATTTTTCTTTTCCTCTCTTAATTGATTTCGGTACAGTTTTCTTGGAGCTGGTAACAATCAGCTTTTAGTGGGAGTATATCTTCCAGATGGGCTTCATCATGGCAGGCAGTGCTTGATCAAAAATAGCTGTGGATAATAGGAAAGCTGGTCGCTCTTATGTTTGGCACATTGGGAGGAAACGCAGCTGAAGGCTCTCTGATAACAGTCTTCATCAAACACAGTCGTTCCTCTGGCACGCAGGAAAAGACCTCGCTGATTAGCAGCTGGGTTTGACTGACGTGGCGCTATAAAGCTATCTTCAGCTGAATTACTGTCTTCTGCAGTGAGTTGACCTTATTGACCAGACTCGCATATAAGGAAACAAAGATGTGCATATACACTTTAACTGTTATTTAACCAGGAAGTGAAGTGTTGAGATGAAGAATCTCTGCTGCAAGTGCGTGGGCCTAAAACCCACCACAGTTTTTGGATGGCAGGAGAAACTTGGATTGTTGGAGTCTTGGAGAGAATCTGCACGGGCACGAGGACAACGTGACAAATAATGAGTAAAGTAATCAGATTACTATTGCAAAAAGTAATTTGATTACTGTTACTTTCCCATAAGCACACTGCGTTACTGCGTTACTAAACCGTGATTTTGCTTGTGAGAGTGTCTCATGACAATGACTTACGAGCTTGCGACGTCCGTGGCAGCAACAGACGTGTGAGTGCGGGAGAGAGTACGACCATGCTGCGTTTAAAGCGTGGAAGTACTCACATTACTTTGAGTTTGATTCCGTAAAAAGGGACAAAGACATTAGCGTCCGCTGTTCACTCTGCGTGTCTTTCTACAGCGAGAAATTAAACTTCAAATCTGCACGCTGCCACAGGAATGTGACATTCACAGAGAAATCCCCGGATCCCCCCCACTGACATGACCGCTGCAGCACCGGGCAAACCTCCACCTGCCCCACTCCTGCTAAACAGGTGACAATAGATTTAAGAGCGACAGGACGTAGTGCTGCTGAATCTTTGATTTTATTTGTTTTTTGCATCTATTGAGTGTAAACACAAAAGATAATTTTTATTTTATTTGCTGGAATATGCAGAAAATAGGTTTAAATGTTAAAATTCTTTAAGTCAAAGACAGTTTCATATAATTAAAGTTTTTTGCTTGATGCAATGTGCATAAAGTTAAAAGATTAAAACGAATGAAACAATTTTTAAAAATAAACTTTTTCATTTGATTTAGTTTGATATGATGGATTATGCAGAAAAAATAAGTTCAGGTTGTGTATCATGTTTTTAAAAAGTAACTAAGTAATAAAGTAACTAATTACTTTTGAAAACAAGTAATCATTAAAGTAACAGAATTACTTTGTTGGAGAAGTAATCAGTAATTAGTAACTAGTTACTTTTTCAAGTAACTTGACCAACGCCGTTTACCGAGAAGTGTGCATTGTGTTGTCGTCCTTTCTGACATTTTATTCATGGCTTAAAGGTCCGGAGTTTGAATCCCTGGCCACCTTTGCACCTTTCTGCTGGAGTTTTCATGTTCTCCCCGTGACTGTGTGCTCTCCATCGGTGCTTTGTCTTCCTCCCGCTGTGATGCTTGTTAGTGTAACTGATGATACTAAATTGTGTGTAGGTGTGAACGTGAGCACACGTGAATGGTGTCTGTATCTCCTCGTTAGCCCTGCCATTGGTGACCTATACTCCATCTTACAACCAGTGACAGGTGAAATAGGCTCCAGCACAGCTGCAACTCTGAGCTGGATAAGAGGAAGAAAATGTCTGAATGAGCCCATAAACTTACCCAGAGAGTGTGTACAGAGGTCAGGATCAAGGTCTGGATGTTTTCCCATAGACGTGAAAAAAATCGTCCCCATTGGCTTCACTTTTCAGACCTGGAAGCTATATTCATCTTTCATATTATGTCCTATGACCGGGTCACAGGTGTGGGGCCAGTGGCTGGTACTCTTTTTCACAATCCAGGTGAAGACTGTTGATAGAACAGGTTGTAAACGAGTTCATGTGCTATTGGTAAAAATCATCAGCAACGACTGCTCGGAGTCTTCACGGTTGTGTGAGCAGCTTTTAGTATTTTAAGTGATGTTTGTGATTTATTGCTGTTGATTGTGGAGTTTCTCCTGCTTTGTTGAAAACACTTGCCATTGTGACTTTGTTTTGGGACGCAGCATCAGTTCTGCGCTTCCCCCACATGATGCATGTCTGTCTTTGTGCATAAGGAACTTTCACTGTGATGCACTTTAGTAATGACACTGCAGTGAAACACGATATCTGCCTCACGTCTCACTAAGTGAGTCTGTGCTGATGACTTATCCTTTATGTCTCCATTTTCACTTTTTGTTATGGTTGTGTTAAAACCGTGATTTCCTTTAAGCGATGGTGTCACGTGCACAGTCAGTCCAAACACATTATATACTCCTTGCAAATGCGTTTCAAATGACTTTGCGCACGGGAATGTTTTAGGCCTCTTATCGAAGCAAAGCGAGCTGAGAAAACATGATCTGATCCAAACTATAAAACCTGACAGCCACTTAAAAGTTTTCTGTCCTCTCCCGGCATCTGCATTTCATAAACAGTGACATTCAGAAGGAGGCAAAGTTCAGACTGAACCCAAATGAGCGTGGCTTTTCCACAAATGTGATATTGTAACACATTAAGAAGGTTTTAGTCAACCAGAGCTGGGAACTGGTGGCAGACTGATTTTAGGCTTTTAGTTTTTAAGCATCATTCAGGCTAAAAACTAGAAGTAAAGATAAATCCACCAACAGTAAAAGCTTTTTTTAACTAAAGGGTTAAAATGTGGAATGGTTAAAAAGAAAATACTGATGGCAGAACATCAACTCAGTTCCATTTGCTTTTAGTAAATGAAAGCGGAGTAAAGGCTGCCCAGTATCTTTAGACCGATGTTAATGGTTGTCATAGTGATGGAGGCTTTTTAAAGTTTTTATATTTAGGATTACCTTGGATCTCTTGAATTATGAGGCTTGGGAGCCTATCAAAGACAAAAGCTGAATCACCTCCCAACAAAGTATTAATATTATTATTCCTCAAAGGAGTGAGTAACAGTGCATACTGCTCGACGACACAGTCAGCATCAGTGTAGCACAACTAACCGTACCCATCTGAAGCTGTCTCACAAAATTGAACCCATTAATTTCTGTTCATGAACATTAATTTTTCTTCTTTTTTCTGCTCTGTTCATTTTGCCGCATTATTTTTTCATTGACCTGAACATGATTTTCACACCTTTCTTATATTTATTTATCTGTGTCCATGTAGATAAAGTGAAGATTTCTAATGTCTGCAGGTGGGCAAAGCAGGACACATGATTTACGCGTCACTTTTAAAGCACATGTGAGTCTGGCTCTAAGTTCTACTGGAACTTCAACATTATGCACTCCACACTGTATATAAATGCCACTTGTTTTGCACATATTCAACTCTGTATATTTTATATATTTTATTATTATTATTATTATTATTATTATTATTTTACTATTTAATTTGTAAAAATGTGTATACACACACACACACACACACACACACACACACACACACACACACACACACACACACACACACACGTAGGAAAATATTTAGTATACACATCCAGAAATGCATACACTATTATATATTGTACATATATTTATTAGTTTCAGGTTGGCCATTCTTGTATTTTGCTCGTTTGTGTTGTTGTGTTTGCACATCTCTGTTGCTTGTGGGGCTCGCACACAAGAATTTCACTCGCATGTGCTGTGCCAGTGTGCCTGCACATGTGATGTGACAATAAAAGTGATTTGATTTGATTTGATTTTGATTTGAAGTTAATGAGCAGAAATGTTGAACCCTAGTAGGAAGACCTTTGCATGCTTGGACCAACAGGTAGGAAGCTTGTGGCTGTTCCAAAGTCGAGGCTTAAAGCTAATGATGTGGAACAGCATTTCCTGATGAGCTCAGGCTCTCTTGATTTCATGTGAGGTTGTTTTCGTCTAATCTCTTTAGTCTGTTTCATTCTGTCTTTTATTTGGTTGTAATAAGGCAGAGTATCAAAGTGCTGGTTTCATAGTCTGACCATCAGAGCAGCACGTGTAGCAGAGGAGCATCATAGCTGAGCAGATGATGGGGTGGTGTTTTCAAGATGAGCTCCTAGGGCAGTGGTTCTCAAACGTTTCACAATGAGCACCACCTCATAAAATATGTCTCTTAGAGTACCACCCTTATAACTGACATTAAAGTACAGTAGTATAGGCCTATTTAACACCACATACAGTTTACACGAGACAATTTTATTTCTTATATGAATGTTATTTATTTTCACTGTCATAAACAGGATGTGGCGAGTGATAATAACAACTGTACTGCATTAAAACATTCACAGCAGGTGGGATATCCAATCTTTAAGTGATGACGTATGAACCCTGTTTCTGGGTCCAAACTACTCTGCGTTTATTAAGGCTGTTGTGTTTTTAACATGTTTTAATGCTTTATATCTTCTATTTAATCTGAACAAGCCCCTAAAAACAGTCAGTGATCACTGTCGGCCTCTCTTGGTTTATATTAGCATTCATCCTCCAGCTACACTGTGCTTATATTATGCTAACCATAGCTGTGTAGCTAGCAACCATGTAGCACATTATTATATACCAGCTAGTCCAACTTCAGTAACCCTACAAACGTCACTGCGGTTTAGTTTCCTGTCTTCATTTATGTTGGAAGTGATAGCAGAGCTGGATGTTTTAATTTTTCAGAAATCCCTAAATCAGAACACGCTATATTATTTAATCTTAATTTTTTTTGGAGACTTCCTGCATACCATTAGAGGGAGCCCACGTACCACCAGTGGTGCGCGTACCACAGTTTGAGAACCACTGTTCTAGGGTAATAAACAGCAACTACCAAAATTGTTGTCGACCCCAAAAGATCCCACATAAGACACACTCGAGTTTAAATCACAGTGATTTCAATCTGTAGTGGGCACTATTAACCAGCCAGTTGTCACTTGAACATTCAGATTAATATAAAAATCGGAGACATTCCTGGTTTGTTTTAAAACATAAGTAAATGAGCTGTATCTTTTATAGCAATGTGAGAGTTCCTAAAACGTTCACAGAGTGGGTTGTTCCCCCCACTTTCCATTATGTCCACCGTATGCTGTTATTCTAGCATCACTTTCCAGTTTCCAGTAACCACATGATTCATATCCAACATCATGCTTTTAAAGACTTGTCAGAAATAATTACTGTCATGGAATTAAACATTAAACAAATCCATGCAACTGAATCTCAGCAGAGGAAGCTTTAGACTTCACTGACAGGGAACGCAATCTTTTGAACACATTAACACACACAGCTGTGCAGCTCACTCCCACTATAATTATATACTGGACAGTAATAGCAGATAAATCTGCATACTGCAAGAGATGTGGATGTTTTTGCAAGGCAACTATGCGTTTCCCAACTGATGGTGTGACCACAAGGGGGCGATGTGTAACATATAACCAAGTGCTGCTTGCTGCTTAATTAATGCCAGCGTGTGGTCCAGAAAGAGTGAAGGCAGGACTGTGGTAGTGACTCGCAGACAAAACAAGCATTAAATCCACGACTGCATTACCTGTTTATTGATCCGGGAAAGAAAAGGAACACATTCATATGAGAACAGAGTGGATTATTGTACTCATTAAATAATGAGTGGGGTGCAGCATCAGCAGAAGGCAAATTACAACTGAAAAATGGTCTGTGTTTAAACTCGGATGGTACAGAATACATATTTTATGGTAGAGAAAGGAATTAATGAGCCTGCTGATGGTTGGGAGAAGATGAAATGATGCAGATTCACACTATCACATGGACAACTGGCCATTTATTCACTTTGTTTGGTAATATTGTAGAATAAACTAAGGATGTGAAGCTACACAGCTGTAACAGCTACACAATATAAAAGAGAGAGTGTTCATTGGTTGGGATTATGTTATCTGGCTCAGGGCAAATCTCTTTTTGATCAGTCGGTCAGAAATCTAGGCCTTTGTCAGATCGGGTGGGGGAACCTGCACAAAAACAGGCTGCTTATATCAGCGTGGACACGAGAGGAGAGACAATAAGGAGACGAGGAAAGGAAGGGAAGGGCAGAGGGGAGGAAATACTGAGTCAGGGAATGGAGAGACGAGGTGTTTCACACGGCAGTTTTGGGCGTCACCAGCTGCCACTCATTCTATAAGCAGTCTGTCACTGCTGCTGGTCGCTGGGCTGATGGGGGCAAAGTGCCTTGCTCAGTGGTCCTGCAGTCTGTGATTTCAGTTCACCTGGAAGGGGTTTGATCTTGAGATCCTCATTGTGTGATATTCTCTTGTCTTTCCAGACCTCTGCAATGCTGCCCTTTCAAGCTTGGTTTTAGTAAATACAAATGAAGTATGATACCTTCACACTTCCCGCTATGTAAAAATATTCATTTAACTTCAGTAGATTCAGTAGACCTTTCTTTAGGGTTACGGTTCATTTGATTGGACCTGGGCATTAACAGCTAATAGGTTAACTGTAGAAAAGGTTGTATTTATTGTTTATGTCCTAGAAATGAGAAAGCCTGGGGTAGGGAAACCACAGCTGAGGTGTAATGTTAACAAGACTCCCTCATCCCTGTTTCTCTGACAACAAAGATTAGTGGCAATCAGCAATTTTACAACAGAATACCTGCATGAATATTCTGTCAGTGGTTTGATGCAACATTTTATACACAGCTAAACACACGCTACATGTCTGCGAAGCTTCTCAAAGGCACATTTTCAGATTGATATTCATGTAATCAGATTCATTTCAGTTTCATGTTTCCTACTCTGCTGAGAATTAATTGAAACGATACTGGGCTGAACCTTGATGTGGACTGGCAAGCTGTCCAGAGATTACCCTGTCTCCCACCCTGCATGAGCCAAGATGGGTTCCAACACCACCAAAATTGCTGTAAAAGCTGAGTTCAGTTGTACATTTGCAGCACGTCCCATGAATCAAACTGCAGTAGCAGAAACTTGATGGGCTCGGTGAAGGTTTGAGTTAGCTTTGATGTTCTTAATCAGTTCAGTAGCTGAACTTTCAAAGAGAAAAGTTGGTGGATGACAAATGAAATCCCATATGCAGAAATTATTCCCTAAAAACTGCGACGAGCGCTACACTTTTCTTTCTTTAACAGCTGCATTGTAAACATGAGGCAACTTGATGAGGTGAAGCAAAATTCATTTTGGAGGAAACTCTTTGGTAGATTCCTCTGCCAGTGTAGCATGCATCTTAACTCTGTGCAAATATGCTTTTGGCTGCTGTTTGATTCCAGGAGAATCATTCACATGAATAGCAATGAGATACTCTGGATGCACTCTGCATTCAGGAAGAGGATACCCCCTGCCATTCATATGCACACAACAGCGTCTCATACAAGGCCTCATCGGCAGTCTCGCACACAGAACCATTTACCAAAACAGCTACTGCATACATATGCACTTATACATCTCTAGATGGGCACAATAGCAGAGGGGGGGTCTCTCGTCAATATGTGCATGTTAATATAACCTCAAGCCTCCGTGCACGCAGTGAGAAAATTTAAATGCTGTGCAAAGTGAGATTCAAGGCTGAGAGGAGTGTTGTGGGGAAAAATTTTTTTTTTGTGACTAGTCAAAATCTGGGCAGCACGGTGGCACGGTGGTTAGCACTGTTGCCGCACAGCAAGAAGGTCCTGAGTTCAATTCCACCATCAGGCCGGGGTCTTTCTGTGTGGAGTTTGCATGTTCTCCCCGTGTTTGCGTGGGTTCCCTCCGGGTACTCCGGCTTCCTCCCACCGTCCAAAGACATGCAGCTTGAGGGGATAGGTTAATTGGAAAATCCAAATTGCCATTGTGTGAATGTGCGAGTGAATGTGAGTGCGAATGGTTGTCTGTCCCTGTGTGTTGGCCCTGCGACAGACTGGCGACCTGTCCAGGGTGTACCCCGCCTCTCGCCCTATGACAGCTGGGATAGGCTCCAGCGCCCCCCGCGACCCTGAAAAGGATAAGCGGAAGCGAATGGATGGATAGTCAAAATCTGCAAACAGATATGACACTAAAACCATGAACATGCAAGAGTGTGTGAGTGTTTGAGGTTTATTTGCTCTAATGAGCACAAGCCCAATAGTACAAGCTTCGATAAACTGTCTTTCTACTCAGCAGTTAAGTTTTTTTGGCTCTGGATAACTCCGAGGTGTGTATGTAAGATACTGTTACACAAGCGGCAAGAAAATGCCTTGAAAATTGGTGCAAGGAACTCATGAAAGAAGCAGAATGTAGCAAAGAGGCCTGTACTATGAAGCAGAATTTCAGATTAGAGATCAACAGGTATGAAATCACCTTCTAGTGACCAATCAGCTCTCCAGAAAATAGTGTCACTATTCCTGGAAGATTGCTCAGACATCTGTGCACAGCTGGACTTTATATCAAACTTAAATTAAGCATACTGTTGAATTCTGATTTTGAATTTATTCTATACTCTCAGACTGTTCAACACCACTGAGTCTGCAGCTGGGAACATAAAAACTAAAATGGTCTGTAAACATTAATTTAATTAAATACTTGTTTATAACCCATTAGTGTCTTAATGATGGAGTTGTGATATCCATGAATCTGTTCACTTACACAGTCGGCTTTCCTTCCTCCCCTCTCTCAGATAGGCTGTACTTCATTAGTACAGTGGTTCTTTTTCAGTCTTACTGATCAGAGCACTTAAACTGCACATTAAATTTACAGTGCTTTTCCTCTCACATGCACTCATACGGCTGCGTCATCGGCTGCTGCTGGGTTGCTTTCAGTCTGCATTATGTGTTTAACCTCCTCATATTTTTCCCATAGTTTCATCTTCCTTCAAAAAATCAGCCACATTCTTACCACTGCATTTAGCAATAACTGTGATTGGGTGGCTGCTGCCACCTCTTTCATGTAAACGTGCAGGGGAAGCTGTGGGTTAACGCAGCGAGTTGATAGGCTGGAATGCAATCATAGTAAAGAGCCCAGGTGTTTTATGTGGGCTGGGGAACATAAGAAAAAACAGCATAATTTACAAGATGGTTACTGTATTTGGTTTGACTTGAAACGATCGATTTGAGCCCATAAAGCCATCAGTGTTTACTGAGGTCACAAAACAAGGAAGCCGAGGGGCGTATAGATTAATATGCAAAATATGGTGTAATGTGACCAAAGCATTGCAGCTCTAGAGCGCAGACCGCTGTTACCTTGACATCAGACTTAGCTAATTTGACAGTGAAGCGTTTTTTTTGTTTGTTTTGTTTTTGTTTTTTTTTATCTTTCTTTCTCAAGCAGTAGTGTTGTTGGTTTCAGCTGACAGATGCCCTCCTCACCCTGACTATGCCTTCATGCCAAGCACGTGGACACAGCTCTCACTGTGGTTATACAAGGTGATGGTCTAGCAGCAGGCCTGGAGCCCCATGCTCCCATAATACACCCTGCAGCTGGAAGCTGGTCGTGAGTCTTCTCCAAGTCTACAAGACACACGTGATAGACGGACTACCCATAAAGCCCACAAAACTGCAACCCCCCCACACTCGCCACCTGATCTCACTCCAGCTGATAGTTGACAGTTGGCAATCCAGCAAAAACCTCAGAAGATGGATGAGACATCTCAAGCTAAAATGTCAGAACCAGAACGTCGCACTGTGCTTGTGATCAGACGGAGAGAACGCAAGGCGATTTTCCCCGTCTTGTCCTTCTGTTTTCATTTTCCTCTCCGTCCCGCCTCTTCACCTCGTCCCTCTGCTTTCATCAAAAAGACATTCAATCATAGGTGCCGCGTCTCTCTCTTCTATGCAGCGTAATATTTCTCTAAAGGTCACGGCAATCATCTGCAGGAGTAAAACAAAAAGGGAAAAGTGTCAGGTATTGGAAACCAAGAATAAACCCCGTTTCATTTGTTTCAGCCTCGGAATAATCGGATTTTCTTTGTCTGACTGTCTCATATTTGTATAATGACTAAATGTAGAGCTCAGTTTTTTTCTGTTCATTAGACTAAGTCTGCCTCAAGAAGCAGAATCAGAATACAGTTGATTTTTCACATGGGATTATTATTTTTAGACTCGTTTGTTGTATTTTCAGTTTAACTACTTGGTTAGATTTAGGAAGAAAACATAGTTTATGTATGTCTCAGTTTAACTTTTTTGTGATTTGTGTGTCCACAACAGAGGACATAAATGAGTAGGCTGGGTCTCAGGGGGATATCTGCAGGGGTATCGTTTAGCCACCTTTACCCTTCTCACTCACCAATCGCCTCTCTAACCACGCTCTCACACCTTCTCTCTCAAATGTCCCCACAATCTCCAGACGGTGTAGCTTGTAAAACAAAAGCCAGCTCCTTCTCTGGAAGGTTTACTGCTGCTTCCTGGTTTCAGTCTTTCTGGATCAAACGATGTCTTTGTTGGTTAGAAGGTGCGTGTGTGCCTGTGTGAGCGTGGGCTTTTTGTGGCTCTGGGTATGAAACAATAAGTTCTTACATCAAATCATCTGAGGTTTGATTGTGAGAGGTTGGTTTTGTGTATTTAAGGAAAAGTGAGACTCTATATCAAACAATATCTTTGCTGCAGCAGAGAAAAGGCTTTCTGTGTGCATGTGGGTAGTGGTGTTTATGGAAGTCTGACTGTGTGTGTTTCACATAAAAAAATCTCAATCTCTAGATCAAATAATGTCTGTCAGTGTTCACAGTGCGTGTATGTGTGCGCTTGTGTGTGTTTGAGGGGCGTGCGTGTGTGTGTGTGTGTTTCTCTGCATGTGGGAATTCATTATCGTGCTCCTGAGTTTTTTCCTTTGTAAATAACTCCTTTGGGAGCTTCATGTCGAGCCTTTTAAACACTCATTAGGATTCCTTGTTCTGTCGTCCCCTCTGTGAGAAACTCTATGTTCACTTTTAAATACCACTAATGGCTACATTTGTCTTAATGCCTGCAGTTTAAATGCACTCATTTACATTTTGCACTTGCAGCATTTAGCCGACAGCCGGGAGGGAATAAACCCAGTTGCCTTCTCGAGTCTTTTTTTTTAAAGCTTTGTTCGCTTTTTAAGCTTTCTTGTCGGGATCACGAGTCTAACTGTAATATTACTGGCACTCTGCTAGTGGTCACTAGAATGAGTGAAAGCTGATGCCAGCGCCTGAAGGGCAACAGTATGAATACCATACATGCAGAAACAGTGTTTCAAAGTGTATCGAATATCAGTGGGAGAAGTTTGTTTTTATTAAATGAATGCACATCACTGATAAGTAAGAATTGTGATATGCAACAAAAATCTGAAATTGAAACATTGATGCCAAATGTGAAGTTGGCTGATTTTGCAAACTTCTTTTACACCTTTCAAGGTGTAAACCATCCAGATTACAAAGTCAGCCATTACTGGATAAAAGCTTAAATTCTTGTAAATATGCAGGATGTTTTTGCTTTTTTTTTTTTTTTTTTTTTTTTACATCCCTTATTATCTCACTGTTTCTAATATTGGTGTTCGGTGTGTTAAATGATGCACAATATTTATGGAACCTGTGTTGTGTTTAACTCTGGATGCCAAGACGAGATAAAAACTTGTTTTTATGCACGTGTGGGCAGGGCCTCAGTCTCATAGCAAACCAGTTCTTTTCATGTGGTTTTGGAAATTTACTCCTACAACTTCAATGTTGGCATTATGGATGGGCCTTCTTAGCTTAGTTGGGCTGATGTACATTAAAGTCATAGCAATGAAAAACTTTAATTTCCACATTGCGTCATTCCAAGTTATTACTGCTGCCCAGCTTGCTGTTTGGTTAATAGTAGCTTAGTGCATCTGCAGCAATCACAGAAGCATGACTGAAGAGGACACTGGTTTGTGTTTGGGCCAGCGCAAGTCCGACTTTGGGAATCACCTTCATGTATTTTTGAAACTGAAAGGAGATCATTCATCAGCATTCATGGCTGTGTATTGTGTGGGTGCATAAAACCCAATGGATTCTCATGGTGCTGAAACATGAAGTGAACAGAGAAATTACATGTATTAATTCTGTTTGCGGTATAAATAATACTTTATTTATTAATATAAGTGCAAAGGGCCATAAAAAATATGACCTAGGGCCATGATTGGCCCCTGGGCCAGACTTTGGACATGCCTGGTGTCATGAATGTGGATCTGTTTTGTGTTGTCCTTTGCTTCTGTGTAAAATATTGAAAAGGCTTTCAGGTATTTTAAATCAAAAAAGGCAAATACTGTACGCAGAAACACAATTTACTTTTTAATTTTATTGTTAAACCATTTTAGCTTTGTTAAAGTCTGCATATAGCAAACTAAATAGAAGAACATGCTGTGGTTTAGTGATATAAAACAATATTTTGTTTGATCCTTTCTTGAGATTCATCATCATATTTTTGTCTCATCCCCTCCCTGCAGTGTCGAAGCCAGCCCCATCTTGGAATGAGGCCTTCCTCCAAACAGCGGGTAGGTAAACACATGAAACGCTTAAATCACTTATTGTTTGTGGTTTGTTTCTCCATGTTCCTCATGCTGTGGGAATAGGGAGTGCACACACACACAGAGCTGACTGTACAAAACATGCCACCGAGTTGGCTCAGCCAACACAAAACAACACGTGCTGATAACTTTGCTGTAAACATCACATGATAAAAACCATCCGAGCACGTACAGATTTACATGGAGCAGTGTTGTATTTTACTACAATCATATCTGTTCTATCAAAAGCATTATGAAAATTTCCCAAAAAATGTTAACATCACAAAGTGTAATTTATTTGGACTGCAGCTCTGTGGGGAAGTGCTCCAGATGAAACCCAAAGTTTGCTCTTGATATTTAAAAGTTCTTTGATGACTTCTGTGGTTAATGGAGACTCTGTTAACTGCCAGATATCTTTGAAGATGGTGTAACACACACTTACACACATGCATAGTGTGTCTTTGCGGGAGTGAACACCGATGGCCTCTGCTTTGATCTTTCTTCTCTGTTTGACTGCAGCCCACCCCTCCTTTTTCCATCTTATTATTCTCCATATCATCCTCTCTTTATCTCTTCTATCAACGTTAAATTCAGAAACCTTTAATTAGCACAAATGAGTCTTTTTCATTTCTGTCACATCTGTACAAATCAGCGTGTACTGTTTAACCAGACAAATTAGTCATGTGATTCGTACAGCATGTAAATAACAATCTAGCCACTTGAGCACATTAATGGCCTAATTCTCTCCTTCATTCTTCTTCGTGTGCTTCCCAGTTAATCACAAGCTGTCTGAGAATGCCACCAAACACATCTTTCATCTCGCACTCTCTCCTAATTCCCTTTGTCAGTCTAGTGAGTATGAAACAAACCTGAATGAGTCTGTAATCTGGTGGTTTGTGTTTCACCGTGTGCCCCCGTGAGGTGACTGGGCATTCAGGGCTTTGTTGGTTTCACTTGCAGTTACCTCATCCACGATCAAAGCAGAAGAAAGACATTGTGCATCGATCATTTGAGAAGTATGAAGTCAGCACTCTGATTTATTTTTATTCGGCCAGAAACTGAAAAGTCTCTGGAGTGGCTGTGACATATTATTCTTTTATGGTGGCTTTTTTACGTCCAAGAATGATTGTGAGTACACGCGCAGATGACAGCCCAGTGACAACCTACATCCACTGCTTAAGATTGTCACGCCATTTGCAGAAAAAGTGGTTAATCATACTTTAATAACAATTTTGACAGAAGTCATACTTGCATGAGCAGAACATCCACATGGAATAATTAAATCCCTGTTAAGAAAGTTGCCGTTCATAATGCACATTGGTTTGGGTTTTTAAGTTTTCTCAGATTTTTAGTAAAAATTACCTCTTTTTTTCTTCTCCAAAATAAGTAAAAATAGAAGACTACTGCACTGTCATGTCTGTATGCCAAAAAGCTCAAGCTTAGCAAATAAAAAAGGGTATAATGCACCACTACATATACATGTGTGCAGAGCTTGCACATTTATCATGTTCCAGCATGAGTTTCCACCAGAGTACTGTGAAATATTCAAGCACATGCATGGTAGGCTTGTTGGTATTTCTAAATTGACAGAGAGTGTAAACTAGATAAAACGCTTAAAGTCCACCTAAAGCAGAGGTCCCTAACCGGTACCGGTCAGTGAGTCGTTTGGTACCGGGCTGCGAGAGTTGAGGCTCGGGTGTGAAACTTGTGGTTTTCAGGGTTTTTATAGTTAACTCTGTTTCCCTGGGTGTTTTCCCGTGTTGTGGTCATGTGTCTTATTTTGAAAGAAATATTTACGCGTTACCATAGCGACCAGAGAGCATTAAGGGACAGAGAGGAGGATGTTACTCTCAGTGTTGTTGGCGCATTTCAGGAGGACGCTGCTAATTAAGTTACACAGTGAATTCACATTAATTATGATATTTACAAAATACCACCCTTTTTGTCTTGGTCGTATCATTTTCTTTGGTTGTATTTATCCGCGACACCTTTTGCAGACTCTCCCATTGGTTGATCTTTATCTATAAATCTCTGCTTGGGCTGGTTCCATCTTATTTATGTGTTTATATGTGTAAAAACCACAACCAATACAGCCTTTGTTCTCACAATATCATACAATTGATTGTCCCAAAAATCAGAACAGAATTGGGGAAAAAGGCTTTTAAATACGCTGCCCCTGCTTCCTGGAATAATCTGCAGAAGGAACTGAAATGATCAGAATTGGTTACCTTGGGAGAGTTTAAGTCTGTCTTAAAGGAACGAGAGAACAACTCTTTTACTCAGTGTGATTGTTTTTAATGTACTCTTAATTTGATCTGTTATTGTATATTTTACACATGTTGGTATGGGATGTTGTATTTGTTTTAAATGTTATATACTTATGTGGTATGTGGCTTTTGTTGCCATGATGCCAGGTCTCTCTTGGAAATGAGATTTTTACCTGGATAAATAAAGGACTAATAAAGGCCGGTCTGTGAAAATATGTCTGACATTAAACCGGTCCGTGGCACAAAAGTGCAGTGCAGTGTTTCACAGAAATGTGAAGGAACATGTTGTGAAATTGTGGAAAGTTTCTTGTACATGAACACGAATATATTTCTAGATCTTGCAAGAAATAGTTTTAAGCTAGGCTTTCATACCACCTGTCAAATAAAAAAGGAAGTGCAGATCAAAGAAGGCAAAGTTTTGACGTTGTACTGTATGCGTGAAATTGAAGTGAATTGGCATATGAATATATATGTAAGGAATGTTTTACTGCAGGCCTTAGGTTTAAGGTTTAAGCAGTGATTTTATGGACTTGGACGGAGGCATCAGAAGCCACAAGTAGTTATTCAAGTTGTAGTTCTTTGAAATCCACCTGAAGGGAACACGTGTAGGTGGTGCATTGTGAAGTATCTGTGGATGAGTCTGCTCTGGCACATTCATCTGCTCAGTGTTATACTCACAGTTTGATAATCAAATTCACATTACTTGGATCCAAGTGGATCCAACACTGGTAAAGTAATATGCACAACAAATGAAAGTGAAAACGAAACCCCTCCATAAAAGTAATTAAAGGTGTTGTTAGTAGCCCACAGGAAATCGTTTCATTTAGGAGTTTATGAACTTAAACATGACTTGCAGATATTAACAAGCTCAGACCTGCTGTGACACTTTGGTACGCTTTGGAGGGGAAATGGGGAGGAGGTGTGACATTTCAGCTCTTACACAACGTTTAGAACCAGTTTTCAGTACAGATCGGGTTAAAGACTTGGGGCAGTGGGTACAGAACTGCTACTGTTACACTCTGCAGACCAATGACTTCACATGCTTCACAACAAATTTCCCACGTGTGGGACTAATAAAGGTTATCTTATCTTATGCTTAGTAGTAAACACAAACAAATGGAAAAAGGACAAACTTTTATGAACCCACAGAATTTAAGGCAGCAGGGAGAGAGAAAGTATTTCATGGGAAATGACCATTTCACACCAGTTTACTGGGTTCACATCCCAAGACAAGTCCCAGTACAGCCTGCAGTGTTTATCAGTCAGAATCACGTGTAAAGAGTATCAGCTACATTTGCAGTGTTTGAAGCACAAGAGTGCAAACTTTATACAAACTTTATACTTTTTTCAAAAATCATCACGTTTGAGTAGTGTTGTGGAAAATATGCAGAAATATTTTAAGCATCTGTATAGTGGTGTATTTTTGCACTAAGGGAAGAAGGCAAGCTGGCAGAAGCAATGTGATGCAATGTTGTGCTGGGAAACCTTGTATGTTACTTTGACATGATCATGTACACTTTTTCATGGTACTCTGTGATGGCTGTGGCATCTTTCAGAAGGATAATGCAGATTAAGGAAGAGTTTGAGAAGCACAATGACTTTGAGTTGTTGACTTGGGGCCCGTTCTTCGTACCTCGCTAAGTAGGTTAGCCGGATTAGATTGTTGACGATTTCGCGTGATCCTGGATCAGTCGGTTCCCCGAAGCTCATCCGGGACTTGCTGTCATAGCAACAGAGCCGTAAGCGTAAACCTGCTCGGGAGCAGGTTTACTTTATGTAAACAGGATTAGATCGCGGCCACGCAGGTATGTCCGCTTCATTTATACGAAAGCAACAGCGATATTTTTCCACTGTTTCACCATAAATAAATATTATCAATGTAACTAAAGACAATGCAGCACTTGATCCTTTTATTGATTTCACACAGATACATACAGGTCATTTCCTAAAAAAGGGAAATGAACTATTAACATTCTATTACATGTATGTGATTATTACAGATGTAATTCATATTTCAGAGTAGTAATTGTAAATTACTTCGTGTAATCAAGATGGGAGACCACGGCTATAAAAGTAAAGGTGGATTTGGGAAGCCTGTCGCAGCCATGTCCTGTCCGTATACGCGACCAACCCATTGCGGAAGGTGCAAGATTGATAAGGAGAGTCCTCAGAATTCAGCGTATATTGCGAGACAGACAGGATCCTTTACCTCAGCGCGACAGTGTGCTCATAGAGAGATATCGATATTCCCGTGAGGGTATTATTTACTTAACCAACTTGTTGACGAGGGGGTGCAGGACCACCACCTGTCTTTTTTTGCTCTGCCCTTTTCTTGGTTGCTGTTATGAACAAACTAACAGAGTATTACAGGCCAGTATTACCTTGCCAAGAGACGCAAAGCAATCTAAGAGATAAATATTACCATTCTGTAGAATACTCCTGTATTCCACTTTTACTTGTTCCCATTTTCTTGTGGGTCCTGTTGTGGCTCTAATGTGAAAGGGGATATAATATAACATATTATAATATAATATAATGCCATATGATATTGGACAATATAGTGTCATATGATAGATCTACCCTACCGCCTACTGGTGTTGGCCAGAGGGGCCGATGGCGCGATATGGCAGCCTGGCTACAACCGTAGCTGCCTCCACCAGTGTGTGAATGTGGGAGTGAATGAATAGTGGTATCGTAAAGCGCTTTGGGTGCCTTGGAAAGCGCTATATAAATCCAATCCATTATTATTATTATTATTATTATTATTATTAAATTACCTACGAGTTTGATTTGTCAGCAACTTTCTGCCAGCCCTCTCTCCTTGCTTTTGCAGCCTTTGCAGTGTTCTCTTGCGTTTTAATTAAACTCTGAAACTCCTGAAATCCCTCACTCATGAGTTCTTGCTCTGCTGCCGGAAAATACCGAGCACGCCCCTTCGACATTTTCGCCGACCAATCAGCGGGTTGCCGATCAATGTTTCTACTATCGATGCGTAGCCCCTTTTACGACACCCAGTGATGTCACATTCCTGCGTCCAGCTGTAGTAATCGTCAACAGCAGGTGTGTTCGGGGAACCGGATTAGCGAGCTCACGGTTAGCGCGATGATTTGATCTTGGATGTGTCATTTGATCTTGGATGTAGTAAGCGACGTACGAAGAACGGGCCCCTGGACTAAAGTGGCTTCAGTACATCAATAACAACAGCGCCCCCTACTGGAGAAAGGTTTACCACCCTCCCCATTTAAAAAATGACTTGTTTAGGTCAGTTAATGTTATCTGCCAAATCTTCAGTTTTTCATAAAACTTGGTGTTAATGCAAAAACAAAACAAGCCTCAAACATGCATAATCTGACATGTTCTACATTTACATGTTTATTTAATGTTTGATTTCTCCAACTTATTTTTTGAAATGTAGAAATCTAAAATATTGGAGTAATGGCTAAAATATTTATCGCCTTATTAATTATTGTGCAAATTTAGCTTTTTTTACACTTCAAGAAATGACAGACTGCATTTACAAGACACCTGAACTTGCTATATATGTGAAGGGAAAACTTATTTAGTTTTTGGGGGCTTTTTAGAGACAGGACAGCCGGGTGGGTTGGGTGGTGGCGGGCGGACATACAGTCGATGGCCTCAGGGCAAAATCGGGCCTCTGCAAATACCCTCGTTACACCCCAGGAAGCTACAGCGACGCCTTAAAACTTGGATTTTCACATATTTTCTGTAAATCGGGACGTAATAATCATGTAGTCAAGGTAACGTATACAGAGTGCATGATGTGGACGATGCAATAGCGACATAAATTTAAAAAAGTCACACAGTAAGCGACGTACGAAGAACGGGCCCTTGGTCTCCAAATCCCCCAGATTTCAATCTAATTAAGCATCTGTGGGATGTGCTGGACAAACAAGTCTGATCCGTGGAGGCCGCGCTTTGCAGCTTACAGAACTTTAAGTATCTGTTGCTAACATGTTGGTGCAGATACCACAGCACACCTACAGGGGTCTAGTGCCTCGATGGGTCAGGGCTGCTTTGCAGGAATAGGGGGGCCAACACAATTCCCTGGTCATTTAAATCTGTCATTTAATGACTTTACAGTTAAAAAAACATAAAAAGATTAGCAATCTTTTTGCATGCATTTTATAGTCTCTGCGCTGTGAAGTGCCTTTTTTTTAACCATGTGACTGAGTGCTCGAAATAGGCCTATAGCTCTTTAAGCTAAAGAATTCATCCTGCCATTTCTAACGGTATCAATAAACGCGAGGGACCCAGTTCCATTTGGACCGTGTAATGCTGCTTTCGCTATGTTGCTTTATATCATGAGCCTTGCTGTTCCTTCACTATACGTTCATCTTTGGAAAACACACCCAAGATTACTTTGGTGTCATCAGCATAAAGAAACTCATTCTAGAGCTGCTCGGGGCTTTAAAAAGGTGATACTCTGGCCTTATCCCATCTTTAGCTTCCAGCTACTGCAGATTGGAAGGGAAGCTAGCATAGAGTTGGGTATGAAAAAACATAAATTGGATATGGTTTTAATCTCCCCCAAACCAAACAAAGGTCCCTTCATGTAAGTCGACTTTCCTTTTTGGCTGATGATTGAAAAATTATCTTAGATATATGTAGCAGCAAGCTGGCTAACCTAATTTTGCTAATTAGCAAAGTACTGTCTATACTGAGTAGAATGTGTTCTACTCCGAGATGCATTGTCTTTCACATTGCAGGTTATTTAAATTATTAAACCATTATTTGGCTACTTTTATGTTAGGTTTACTTTTTCAGTGTTTTTTGTTTCCTGGAAGTCTGAATTGGGGAGTAACTCCAAAGGACTGACCTGCTTTTCTTCGTAGCTGAAAAAATCTACTTCCTATAGAGGTCTTATTTTACTTTAGCTTCCTCTCATGCCCACAGCGTGCATGCCATCACTGCAATAAAGCTTACAAGATTACTCTCAACTTTAAACACTGTCTATTCATCTTTGGTTTCATTTTATATCATAGACTAAATATTTTTTGTTGCAATTAGGTTTCAGCTGAAAGAACTGATCCTCGGTCTGATTTAAGTTGTTAAAGGCTGAACAACATAACATGAATCAATTCAATTGGTACCAGGGACAGTTTAATTTATTAAGATGTGATTTAAACAACAAAAGATTCAGTGGTGAGTTTTACTTGAGTACTGATGTTGTTGAATCCTTTTCTGGACTTTCCAACATTGGTTTTTCTTTTTAGTTCAATGTTAATGATTTTTATTTTTTTCATGTAGTTCAGCAAAAACAAATCTGATTGAAGTGCAGTGTTTTCACCTGAACGTCATCTGTTGTGTGACTTTAAGTGGATTATGTTTTATTCATCTGTAGAGATTTTGTGATGAATGTTAATGAAAATGTGTGCCTTTTATTTAGATTTAAATTTGCTCTAGTGCACTTGTGTGTGTATATATAGGATTTATAATATATATAATATATAATATTTTTTATTAAAGCCTACATGGCAGTTGAAGCAGTCGATCACAGACCTGTATCAAAATAACACAACAGGCTATATTTATGCAATCGCTCAGCGTCTGTGGCCTGATTCGCTCATGACCTGATTCATGGTGAGTGACAGACTGAGTCACAAGCCCTAAGAAGTCTTTTTAAACTAGGGCAGGGGCAGCTGTCCAGAAGTTACATAAACTTTGACCAACTTTTGTAACAAATCACTCACACGGCAGAAATTAGTTAATGTATCAAGCAACCGAGAACTGAAAATGTGACGACATAAAAAAGATCAGCTGAGATGAGTTCAGCAGCTGCTTTATTGTAGTGCAAGATACCGAGCTTTTTTTGCAGATTTGTTTTTTTAGCGTGTTCACTTGAGCTAATCTGTGCTGGCAGAAGTTGCCTGATCCTTTTTGTGATTGTTGGTGTTACATAAGGTGAAGTTTCTTTGCAGTGAAATGTCCTCCTGTCCAAACACTGAACTACATCTGCTTGGCTTCCAAGCTTATACAACACCTGTCAGAACGCAGCAGCTTCCTTTTATGGACATTTACTTTTTGCAACAGCTGTTAACATTTGACTAATATCACCAGACCTGTTGTCACTGTAGTCTGATCTATTTTCTACAACAACCAGTCGAATATGATAATAAATCAAATGTAAAAAGTATTAGATTTGATTTGTGTACTTGTCAGAGTGATAGACCTAACATAAAACAAAAAAACAACATTGGCATAGAAAACAATGCAAAAAAAGAAAAGAAAAAAGAAATCAGTAAAATAAGCAAAATCATAAAAATAGTTTGCCAAGATGGTAAAAGACATTGACCCATTGGTATACCGCAACATTAGCAAGTGTCTTTGTCTTTAGTCAGAAGTGACTATTCTTAGATTGGAGAATGGTAAACGAACACGTTGTAGCAGGTTGTAAACATCTATATTTCATAAATGAAGTTGGGAATTTTAGCGTCTGAGTTAAATGGAAAGTTGGTATTAGAAGAACCGCAGTTTCTGTGGAGGTCTGACAGATGTATTATTTTTAAAATTTCTATCTATCTTTCATGAGTTAGTTTAACAACATTTGACAGGAGAGCAGCAGGAGAATGCAAGTGTACTTTGTGGGACTAATCATTTAGGATGGGCAGTAGAGGTCAGCTGGGTCAAAAGCTCCAGGTCTCTGGTTGATAATAAACATACAAGTCCACATTTAGCAGGTCACTTCTAGTTCAGGCAACCCTGTAATCAAGATAAAAGCTCAGCTTTCCTTTTTCCTTTGGTCTCATCTTCACCTGCTTTGTAGAAGAAGTCACAGGTCAAAGGTAGAAGCACCACTTTGAGGTTTGAGTCTCATAAGCAATTATCTAATGAGTGAGGTGGCAGAACAGGGTTTGATTTTTGTTGGTCTTTGTTGTTTCTTTCTTCCTTTTGTGGTTTGTTTCTCCCATCTTGCTTGCTATCTTCCATCATTCCTCAGCAGAAGCATTAAAACAATCCTGAATGATACTCAGATTTTCACACAGGCTTCTGTTTTGCTTAAATTAAACTTACAGTTGATGTCCTTCTAGAAGACCCCCTCCACACGTGACCACAATCTCTCATTTTACTGTGCAGTCAATTCAGAATTCAATAGTCTGATGTTGTATCCAATTTGTAGGTGTTTTAAATTTGTTTGTACAGGTTAATAAGGAAACGATTGCTTGCATATTAGCATTGCTTCCTCCGCTAACTAACAGGTTAAACTGGCCTTTTATTGATACTTGTTCTGAAAACTTGCCTTTGTTGTAATCCTGTAGATTAACATCTCACTCCAGCGCTCTTCTGCACATCATTACAGATGCTCCGAACACACATCTGACCACACCCATCGGCAACACCAGATGTGGTCAAAGCTTTTAGCTCTGAAGCGTCCAAGTAAAGATGAGCTAAGTTAGCAGGAATTCAGGGCGTCCTGCTAAAACTTTTATTACGACCAACTGAATAAGAGTGAAACAGTGACATGTGATCAAATCACAACTACAACTCACAAGATGAGGAGATATCCACCCTCACCCTGTGACAAAGTAATCTACTAGTATTATGAGTCTGCATTTAAACAGTTAAACAATGCTGGATGATGTTGAAACAGTTAATTTTTTACCCCGTTTTGCTTTGCATTTTTATCCACAGCTGAACTTCGTCTTAATGTTTATGCAGTTTTAATATGATTTTGTAAAGCCATACATTGTTGTTTCCACAGAAACGAGCTTTAATAGACTTGACTTTAATCGGATTTCTCAACATTGAGGCTGTTTAAAAGAAATCTGTGACTATTTTTTAACTGATTCTTTTGAAGAGCGTTCTGTCACGGTCCTGGATCGTTTAACCCAGTGTTTCATTTTATTTTGATATTCGTATTTCATGTTTTGGTTCATTTTGTTGTCTTTAGCTCCTAGGTTGCCTAGTTATAGTTCTTTGTTCATTTAGACTCCTTTGTGTCATCTTCTCCTGTGTTAAAGTTCCCCTTGTTGTTGAGTGTGTCTTATCCGTCATGTTTTATGTCTGCGTGGTTCATGTCGTCAAGTTCGGGTCACGTCTGCGTCCCGTCATGTTTCCTGTTTATTTTGAAAGTCTTACACTCCCCCTGTGGTGTCATTATGATTTGTTTGTGTCAGCTGATCACCTCATGTGTGCATTTTGTCTCTTACTGCTCGTTGTCAGGTCGTCTGCCTATGTAACCCCCATGTTAATCATAGTCAAGGTCACAGTCACAGTTAAAATAATTACGTTTAGTTCATAGTCTAGTCTTGGTTATTGTTGTTGTTTGATTTATTCATGTATCAGCCAAATAAAGGCTCGCCTTGTTTTGAAACTTGGTCTCCCACCGTGTCTGCTCCTGGGTCCACCTCATCATCACACCGGCGCACCCCGCCGTCACACGTTCACTGCTTTCCCCTACATAATTCCTAAAAAGCACACTGGGCTAATGACTGTTTCCACAATCTGTTCTTTCATTTCAATTAGTCTCTGCACCAACCCATAAATGATTCATAGAACCCACCCTTAGCCTGTCTTCATAACTAATAAGGATAAGTGATATGGAGGAACAGCTACAGTGTTACGTTGGCACAACAAAAGATCAGAAAGGTCTGAGATTACAATCGTCACGTTGAGACAAATGTCCTCAGTAGGGCTGGGCCATATCGTACCGTTAAAAAAAAATGCCCTTTTGCATTTGCACTGTAAAATTTTTAAATAACTTTAATACAAATACATTGATGTTTTTTGTTTTTTTTTGCACTAATAAAGTTGTGGAGTTGTAAAGTATTTTGTCTAGTGTCAATTATATTGTCAGTTATATCGTTATCGCAATTTTCAAATGTATATCATGATAAATATTTTTGGACATATCGCCCTGCTCTAGTCCTCAGCCAAAGCAGGACGCCACCTTCACTGAACTGCTGTCTGAGATTGGGAAATTCTCATGCTAACAAACTCTTCTGTACGCTACCTCATATGGTAAAAGGAGCTATCTTCAGAATTAGTGAAACATGTCTCTCGATCCTCTGGCCTGATAACGCAAACGGCTCCCAACCTCCAGGATTTGATCAGTTAAATCCCTTTTTCGCTAATATGGCTTAAGAGGATTTTCTCTGTACATTATTATAGCATCAAACAAGTCATTTCCTGCAACTAGATCCTTTCCTGTTTTCTAACTCTACATGATATGGTTGAAACTAGCATTTAGTGCTCAAGGTTTCTTGCAAGAGCACATGCAATCAAACATCAAAGTGACCTTTCCCATTGATTTCCTGTTTCTGTGTCACAGGGAAACAGGTTGGCTAATAGGGCTGTGTTATGCAACAGCATGCAGCTGTAGGCTTTTACCCAGAAATCCTGCCAGTGTTCAACTTGAGGAGATTAAGGTTGAGTGAATGCCCACCCTGATAGTAAATGGGCACTGCAGGGCCATTTTTAGTTATTTTTCACTTTGATTGAAAAACAAAAAAGGAAGGTTTCAAACTTTGAGTGTTCGTTTCTACCCAGGGCTCTGTGGCATTCTACTTCAGTGTGTTTAAGGCGTACAGGAATACCTATTACAAATGAAATGGTGGCATAATGTGTTTTTTTTCTAGCACGGGGTTTTCTTTATTTGTAAAATTCACATTTTTCGATGCAAATTACAAGAGAGCTCAATCAGCAGACTGTAAAATCACTCGTGTTTGCTCTCCATAATTCCTCAATGTAAACAGAAAGGAAATATTTGTCTATTGTCTCATCTCGTTGCGTGTGAATGCCAGGACAAACACGGTTAATTATATCCTTGGCTAGGAGAGCTCGCCTGTTCCTTGTAATCCACATGTTTTTGTGTGTGTGTGTGTGTGTGTGTGTGTGTGTGTGTGTGTGTGGGGATTATAACTGCTTGAAGGAACACCCTGAGTTGTGGCTCTCCTTGTTCAGCATCGGGTCATCATCTGACTTGCAAAGGAAAGCACTTTATTCTGCTCTGTTGGCTCTTTCTGTATTTAAAGCTGCGGGTTTAATTAGCCCGTACGTGCCGCCCACATTCAGATCCACATTAAACGCAGATGACTACCATTACTCTCAGCAAAGGCACCTGTCCCACTATAATAAATTTGGATTTTTTATTAGCATCATTATTTTCCCCCGTGTCCTCAGTTTGCTCCGGCTACGATACCTGCAGCTCAGCAGGTTTGAGCTCACGCTGCTTTGTGCCAAGGATTTATTTGTTTTACCTTGTTCCCTCAGTTGTGTCGGGCAGATGTGTTTGAGACTACAAAGACCGTTATTTAGAAGGCTAATATGACTTATAGTGTTGAAGAAGACCAGTCACTACAAAGTGTTCCCATTGTGGATTAAAGACTTAATAATAATAATAATATTTCATTAATAAACTGAGCTACAAGACCAGGAGTAGCATAAACACAAAGTTTATTCAAAAAGTTCCCATGAAAGTGAAAAAACAAACATAATTCTCTTTCTTTTTTCCAGCCAAGCTTTTTTGGGACATTATCTAAGGAGAGAGCAGTGCTGGACAACAGACTGGTAAGTCACCTTTATATCATCTTCAAGCAGCTAAATGATGATGCCTGCAAAGGAGGGTGTGTGTGTGTGTGTGTGTGTGTGTGTTTTCTTTAAACTGAAAATTCCTGATTTAAAAAATTCCCAAAAAGCAGCAGCAGATGTCTGAGTGTGTGTGTGCATACGTGTGCCTGTGTGTGCCTTGTTTAAAACATTGTTTCAGAGCTGCCTTGCCCTCTAAATATGATGGAATATGTTTTTTTCCCCCAAATTATTACATTTAAAAAAATCAAGTTATTCAAGCAGTCCCGTGTCTGGCAGATGGCAAGAATCTTGTCTCTTTGTTGATGATACCGTGTTTTTTGGAAATACAAAGACTTCCTTGATCTCACTCTTGTCGTGTAATGCAAATTGCAATTGCAAATACCTCAGAAAACCAATTAAGCTGCAACAAAAGAAATGATTACGGCGCGCAGTTGTTTGCCTGGCTATATCTATCAGGGAGGGGAGTCTGTGGTGTCCTGTGCCAACTGGCACATGAGTTATTTAATTACTTAGCTCAGTGGCACCAAATGAAGCTGACAGATTTATGGATTCATCCATTACCCATCTATCAGAAAACAATAAAAGCTTCCCTTTCTGCCCTGTGTACAAAGCGCCCATGTGCAGTGTGACCATCAAGCAGCATCCCCCTGCTCTGTCTGGAGGCCTTTCTCAGCCTTTAAGTAATGGGCTGCAGCAGGTGGGTGGGCGGTCTACTGTTGATTCACAGGTATTGGAGGGCCTGATCATGAAAAACTGTTTAAATCCTTTGATACTGTGAAGAGTCAAAGCTGGTCCAATGCCAGACTGGATTATTGATGTTTGGTGGCACTTGGTTTGGGGGAATGTGGCCAAGTCTTTCAGCTGCTCCGAGGAACAAAGAACTCTTCAGTCTTCATTCAGATCCTGGTTCAAGTTTTTTCTTTTTTCTTTCCCAGGTTGAACAAATATGTTAATGTCCCTGTAACATAACTGCTGTGGTTAAATGAGCTTTTGGGGAGGACAAAAGTACGAGACTAACTTATTTTTTTGGTGCTCTGTAGATCAGTGATGACACTGAGCTTTGTTGCATTGTGTCACATTTGTGATCTATCTTAGCCTTGGTCAGTAAAGTCCTCAAAGTCTGTTAGATGCTACTGTGTTGATTCTAGAGTCTGTGTTGCGATTGTTGTACATTTTATATTCTTTTAGGATGAACTGTTTATTTCTTTTTGCTCCAGGGTGCATGAGTGAATTAAGTTTGCTGCTGTAAAATTAAAAGTTACAAGCTCGGTGCTGCCACGATTGTTTTTGTTTCCCCCCCGAGTCCAAGGCCTCACAATACTCACACCATAAATATACCTCCCCTCTAAGGTCTGTTGATGCCATGGCAACAGCTGGTAACTCATTATCAAAATACATACTGTTGGGACAAACTAATTTAATACTTTAGATAACCTTTCATATGCTATAATTAGATAATTATAAGATAAGTGGATGCACAGATGTGCATGCAGCATTCAACCTGATATGTAGCGAAGAGAGGAAAGAACGTCAAAATCTGTCACAGGTTTTGAAACGTGCCTTTAGTTGCAGCAGAGACAGGATGCAAACAAAAGCAGAAGGTGATAAAAACTAAACTGACAAAACCTAAACTGGGGGGAAACTAGAAACAAGCATAAAGAAACCAAAGACCTGGACATGAGAAATGCAATCAGAGAAACACAGACGATTCAGCAACAAACAGAGGGATAATGAGGGAATGAGACACAGGAAGAGAGCACAGCTGGGAGAAATCACACACAATGAGACACTAACACAGCACACGAGACCGTCAAAGTAAAACAGGAAACATGAGGCAGGCACAGAGACACAGACTTGACACGGAAACAATGACAAGCACCGACATGAAACCACAACTTTATTAGACGTCACACAAGGAACAGAGGCAGAAACCAAGAGACTAGAAACTATAAATAACAATGAAATCCAAGACTATAAATAATTCATAACACAAAGCACCCAGTTACAGAGCCAGGACCGTGACAAAATAATTTAATCCTGGCATCAAGGAATTTCTCAGTCTCAGTTTGAACCACAGATAATGTCTCTTGGAGTTTCCCCTGGAAGAGCTGGAGATTATTAGAGCTTGTGAACCTCAAAATTATTTTGAGGTTCACAAGCTAAAATTGTTGAGATCTGCAATTCCAGGCTTCGTTGTAACAGGATAATCCACTCAGGTTTCATTTCCCCTGTTTCCTTTAAGTACTGGTATAGGAAAGGTTTCCGTTTCTGTCCCACTGAAATCTCCTTTGGATTTCAGAGTGACCTCACTTGTGGGATGGCACAGGTGGAGCGGGGGCTGGCTGGGGATTATGCAAATCTTTTGCATGCTGAACAATGGCACTCTCAGTGGGACAGTCAGCCAGAGAAGACAGACGCTATGATACCACCACAGCTTTGTGGGATTAATCTAATAATAAAGCCAGAATTGTGCCTAAATCCTAATTGATTTTATTTTACCCTTCATGCACATTGTACTCATTATTGTATACTGAATAAATCCAACTCACAGCTGTGACTGAGTCTGATCACGGGCCTCTATAGGTGAACTGAGGATGCCAACTAGTGCAAAGATGGTCATTTTGTGTGGTAAAGTAGGAAGAGACTTGAGTTTATATCTCGGTGAAGCAGTGCCACATATTTGAATGGAATGTGCTTGATAAATAAATCTCAGCTGAGTTCATTTCTCTGCCTTTCTGGCAAAATTTTCTCTGGCTTTCAGCATCTTGATGTTTAGTCTCAAGGTGCATGTAAAATCAAAGCAAATCACCCACTAATATGGAGCCTAGCACAAATAAGTCTTTGATGTTACTGCCATCAACGTGATGACTGCTGTAATTTAATGACAGATAATTTACTGCAGTCAGTCATGTAGCTCTTTATTTTTAATTAAAAGTGAATAACGAGATGAATAAAACGGCATCAAATGGCTTGTAATGGATTGGGAGCCTTTGACCGTTAATAGGAATGGGTATCCCATGACAACGAAAGCAGGATGCTCACTCAATAAGAAGTACTGTGAATTTTAATGAAGGGGGATTTTAGTGGTGAGCGGAGTAGTAGTGAGTGAATAATTTCTCTGAGAGACTTCTCACGGGTGCTTTGGGTCTTTCGTGTAATATGAAGGGCTGATCACACAGTCACACAACCCTAATATCTTTTTTTGTTTCGAGACAAGACAAGATCTGGGCTTGTAGAGAAAGATTGGAAACAAGGTTGATTTGCTGGTTGATTATATGCCTTTACCTCTGGCTATGGGCTCTGTGTAGTGTCAAAAAGAATAAGACTGCAGGTACAAGTGGCTGAAATGAGCAAACTACATCCAGGTGACAGAGTGAGGTGCTCAGTTACTCAGGAGGGGATCAGAGTAGAGCTGATCCTCTGAATTGAAATCAGCTGGTTTAGATGGTTCGGGCATGTCCGACCAGCATCAGACCCCTGGGGTGGATCCAGGACACGCTGAAGAGATTATGTCTCTTGACTGGCTCGGGGTATCCCCTGGAAGAACTGGAACTGGTGGCAGTGGAGAGGGTATCTCAGCTTAGGCTGCTTCCCCTGTGAGCTGGAACTGGATAAGCTACAGGAAATGGATGGATGAATCTGTTTTTTTAAAATATTTTCTTTTAAATTATTCCTTTGTTTGGCTATTGTAGCTGACAAAAAAGGAGACACCTGCCTCGCATAGGAGTGTGGTAAAGTGTTCACCTGATGCTCATTGAGAGATGAGACACTGACAGACAAGGACTGAAACCTGCTGATTCGTCATCCCTACACAATAATTATAATATACCAAGGCGTGGAAGTGATACATTTTAGTCAGGATTGCTTAAAAAGATTATTTCCATCTGCAGTAATTTATATTTGGCAGTCTGACTCCCTTCTGGGATATCCCAGACATTCCACATGCATGTGGAAATCACAAGGCAGGAAGAGCAAGGCAAGGCAAGGCAAGTTTATTTGTATAGCACAATTCAACAACAAGGTGATTCAAAGTGCTTTACAGAGACATTAGAAACAAGAACAAATAAAAAGCACGATTTAAAATTGAATAAAACAAGCAAATAAACTAACTAACTAACTAACTAACTAATTAACTAACAAACAAACAAACAAACAAACAAACAAACAACAGTATATAAAATCAAAACAGATAAAATCAGAACAGTAGATAAAATCAGTAGTTAAATGTAAGTTTTGAAATTTAAGCTTAAAGTGTGGATTTGGTGCTTTATTCAAATGCAGCTGAGAACAGGTGAGTCTTCAACCTGGATTTAAATAAACTGAGTGTTTCAGCTGATCTGAGGCTTTCTGGGAGTTTGTTCCAGATATAAGGAGCATAAAAGCTGAATGCAGCTTCTCCGTGTCTGGTTCTGACTCTGGGAACTGATAAAAGACCGGATCCAGATGACCTGAGGGATCTGGATGGTTCATACTGGGTCAGGAGGTCATTGATGTATTTTGGTCCTAAACCATTCAGAGCTTTATAGGCCAGCATCAGAACTTTAAAGTCTATCCTCTGACGGACAGGCAGCCAGTGTAAGGACCTCAGAGCTGGACTGATGTGGTCCACTGTTTTGGTCTTAGTGAGGACTCGAGCAGCAGAGTTCTGAATGAGCTGTAGTTGTCTGACTGATTTTTTTAGGTAGACCTGTAAAGATGCTGTTACAGTAATCAAGCCTAGCAGCAGGAAAACTCAAGTCAGGCATTGATAAAATCACACAGAGCATGTAAGGCGGAGCTGACCTGCAAGGTGCAGGGCTGCTGTATACAGACTGAAGCAGCTTAAATAGTGTACAATATGTTAGAGTTACCTATTTGATGCATAGAAAGGTTTGAGCTGAGCCGTCAGCTTATGTGGGAAGCACTGAGACCAGCAGAGCTTGACTTTGAGGCCTTGATTAAAGAAGCAAAACAAAAGCTGACATGTCGAGATTAATCACGTTAAACGCATTAGTAAGTCATCCAGGAAGATCATGCACACAATGTAAATGATGACATTGGAATTTAATTTCATTTAATGCTTTTCTTATGTTATTTATTGCCACATTAGCAATGCTAATGCTTCATATTGCAAGTAATGTTGCTTCTGGGGGTGCTCCGTTCTGGTGGAGCTGCACCACAATCGGTTTCCACATAATGTAAACACTCATCGTTTCACTAATGTGAAATTCAGCCATTTAACTGATCCTTGTGTGAGCATTTTTTTTTTCTTTTGTCAACAGTCAACAACAAATGCTTCCCAGCAGACACTGAACTCATCTCGGATTACCTACAGGGATTATTTGACAGTGGCATAATCTTTATGGACTTTTGCTTGTCGCAAACCCACATGATCCATTACTGCAAACCATGGAGGCCAAACAGTTTTAGCTCATGGACCACTGGACCAGCCCAATGCGATCGCAAGCATAATGTATTTTTAAAAATATCGTTGTGTTAGTGATGAGTACGGGTACATTTTCAGTACATTCACATCAACAGCAACAAAATAAATGATGAACAGCCAGATGACAAGTGTAACTTTAGTGAAAAGTCTCAGGTTTTCCACATTTGATCAGTCTGACAACATTACATATACATTGCAAAATCACAGTGGCAGTATCTGACTTCCTGATGGAAAATGAGTGCATTTTAAAAATTGTTACTGTCTTCTCTTCTCTTCTCTTTTGGTATTTTGCAAAGCCATCCAGTGGGGCACACTGGACCCTCTGACTGTGGCTCTAAACCTTACTGAGAAAACTATGATAAGAACATGCCACATGAGTGATGTGTGTATGCTAAAATACAGACGGGTTATATAAGGGCACCAGTTACATAAATATTTTCCTCAAATAAATCAAAAGCCAAAGCATGTTCCTTCAGAGTTCTGATCTTCCTCCAACATCAGCAACCCACTGCTGGGAAAGTGTATCTGAGCCAAAAGCAGAGTGCTGTATCTTTTCTATTTAACCGTTTGTGTCTGTGTAAGAGCAGCAGGAATAACAACAACAAGGAATCCTCTTTGAGTTTATTAAAGCTCAGTACCTGGGGCTCTAAGTCATATTGAGACAAACGGTTGTTTGTTGCTGTCATCTCAAAGAACTCATTTAAGGGTTCCTGAAACAGCATACAATACAGAGATGCTTTCAGGAAGAGTAACAACATAAACGGTAGGAAAGAGAAGGAGATTTGGTGGTTCACAAACACAGCTTGTATTTTCTGAGTAACTGCTGGAACTCTCCAAAGTTTCAAACAATGAGGTCAGTGGATGTACAAGTAATCCCTGCGAGTCCAGAAGCTCAGCAGGCTTCAGAACGCTCTAAACGCTCAGTTTCAAAATGTTATTTTACTTTATTTCAACACAAGAAAAGCAACAAAAAAAAGTGAAATAATAAGTGAAATTACTTTTGTGTTATTCATAATCCTTTTTAGACAGAAAAGTCTAATTTCCCTGTTGTTAAGGTGGATTAGAACAAACAACTTAATTGTTTCAAAGTTGCTGCTGCTCTTACATTTCCAGGAATTTAGTATTTAGAGCTGCGTGGAAATATTTGTTTGTAGATTGTGTTTTTAAAAACACGTGAACGCGGATTCGACACCATATTTACAAAGTGGTTAACTGTGATCCAAACAGGCCAAACTAAAACCTCTCCCTGGTTCAGCAACACGCAGAAACAGATTTGTCTAAAAATACTTCTGAGAATAAATTTTTTTGACACGTCACTTAAATTGCAGTCAAATGGAACATGTAATCCGGTTACAGCCCATATGTGATAAGTACCAGTTGGAGAGTGGATTATTCCAAAAACACCAGACAGTACCACGAGCAGTGACATTTAACACGGGTGGTCCCAGTGGGAATTAAACTGCTGACCCAGGCTGTATTAGCGATCGGCCTCCACATGGCACCGAAGTGCCCTTTGGTGAATTAATTATGCTGATGGCAGATGTTCATAAAGATTTTAAAGAAGTGCTTCCCCCTTTTAAAATAAGGGATGCATGAACTATTTTTTTATTTTATTATTAGAACCCTCCAGTAGTTCTATAACTACCCCCACTGCCCTGTCATGCATTTATTTAAAAACACTGTGATGAGTAGGCAGCTAAATCCCCCAAAAATAAAGAAAGAAGTAATCGCACTACTCTCCAGGTGCAAGACAAAGCTGTATGCAGCCCCAAATCTCTTCAATCTCTTCATACAGCTTAAACAACACAAATAACTTTGTATAAAATATGCTAAGAGATGCTGAACAAACACAGTTACTTTGCCTGAGCAGATAACTCATCTCTCTGTTGAAATCATGCTGTAACAACGTTGTTCTTTTTCTCCCACTTCCTGCTCTTGTCTTCGATGTAACGCCTGTGTGCACACATCCGAATGTTATCTTAAAAAGCATTTTCCTTCATTGAATTCTTGCTCGGGCTTTATGAAAGCTTTGACTTTACGTCTTGCTTCGGTTTTCTGACAGGGTGCCATGAATCAAGCCAAGATCGCAGACGTGTTGCACAACCAAGTCGTCTGCTAACCTTCTGCTGGAATTAGGCTGGGCAGTGTCACACACACATGCCTGCAGATGTTACGTAACCTTGTCATAGCAGGCATCACGTCTCTTCTCGCAGATATCCACACATAGATAAACACTGAGCCATAGGGATGAAATTAACTGGTTCAGAGGGGGAACGTGTTTGGATGTGTTTGTGCTGAACGGTTAGCTCCTTGCAAACAAGTCTCATGGCCTGCTGGTCTTGTGATTATTAGTCACGGCCTGGACGTTGGCCTTAAGCCAGGCTCGTACTTCTTTTACATGTGCGTGCACTCTTACAGATATCTTTGTGAGATCCAGTCTAAGATTTAGAAATCCGAGTGAGTAGTTTTTTTTTAGGAAAGTGAGTATTTTGTTCTGTTCTAACTTTTTCACGTTCCTCCAAAGGAACCTCAAACGGTTAAAGAGAAGGCTAACATTGGCTAACATTTGGGGCTTCTAACTTAGTTGTAATGGCTAAGGTGAGGATGAGGGTCTAGGGAATATTGCATTCATTGCATGTGAATGAACACCCACTCAAACACATACATGAATAGCAGAGATAACCTCTACATACTCTGAACTAAGGGAAGGAAGTGTATGTTCTGGATGTTATCACCCAGATTAACACTACAAGTGCTGCTTCAAGTGGTGACTGCTCTCCCCTTAAAGAGAAGGATGAAAATAGCAACAGCGCTTCATGGAACATTTATTTGTCGCATAAGGGACGACGATGAAGGTTGTGTCTGCTGTATTGTGATGATGATGATGTAGCACGTTACCTCCCTGACTCTGGAGACATTGTGCATCTTCTGAAGTCTTAAAAACGTCTCTTTTTAACAGGGCATTTACTTGAGCTGCAATTCAAAAAAATTAACGAGTTAATTAATAACAGCTGCTTTGTTTTGAGTTTTCCTCACACGATCCAAAAACCTGTATGCTAGGTTAGTTTGTGATTGTTAATTGGTGTTCGCTGTGTATGTGAGCGGGAATGGTTGTTTGTCTGATGTTTAAGCGACACAGCCTCCAAAATGTGGTCGGCTCTGGATTTCAAATATGACAACGGGGCCTGATTTGATGATAAGAAGCACTGATTGCTGGAACAAGGTCTTATGAATTCTTCTGTACAAGCGGGAGTCTGTTCCTGCACGCCTCTGAATTTTAAAATTAGTTCTGTATTTTACTGGAAGCCGCTGAAAGAATGGTTAAGAAACAGAATTTAAAATTGTCCTGACAAGAAAAAGTGTGATGCGCTAGTTTTTGTTAGCACCTTAGCTGCTGCGTCCTGATGACTCCAAGCAAAAAGTGAGTTATGCTGTTGTAGTGTAGATGGAAGAAAATGACTAGGATTGACATATAGCTTGTTTTGACAGATTTTGGCAGTTTTAGATGAAAGAAACAGCACTGTTTGAACTCACAGATGTGAGATTCAGAGTTCTAAAGCTATTTATATTATGTTTGAAATCTAATATCAATGACCTGATGTGGCCTGTTTAGAGTTACTGACTTTCTTAGTAAAACAATCCAGGCCAAAGCCGAGGAACTCTGTGTTTTCAAAGCTGATGTGAAGCACTTATAATAAGAAATCGGTGCATATGTCTCCTTTTATTTTACCAGCATTTATGCTGCCATACATCCTAAAACAACAAAAAAAACATGGTGTGTGGAAACGCTTCTTTACAAATACAAATAAACATAGCTGAATGTTTTGCATTTCAGGAACTAGACTCTGACGTGAACTCCTGAAGCGGATATTTGTGCGGTGACTCGTGAACTCGATTGCTTTGATGAAAAGCTGAAGTTGAATGTTTTGACTCTGAGTCCTTAAAGCCTTTTCCTTCCACTTAACCTTCCAGCATTAAAACAAAGACCAAATCTGACCCACGACCTTTGGAGTATTATCTCTGACCAAACAAGGAGATGGCTAACTGAGATATCATTAAAGGTCTGGTAGCTTATGAGTGAAGAAGTGGACTGAGAGGGTTTTTGACTCTGTTAAAACTGACATCATTCACTCTTTGACCGCTGCTAGATACATTAGTTTCTAAATTCAAACTTCAAGATTCTTTATTTGTCACGTGCATGGTTATACAGGTATAACATGCAGTCACCTGATACGCTCCTCGACTGTGCAAAGAAAAAAAGAGACAGACAGACAGAACTTTATATACAGTGAATGAATATATACAAAGAGGACATTATGTGCAGCAAGTGTGTGAGTTATGTACATTATATAAATAGAAATAAAATAAAACAATCTGGAAATTTACAGCTTGTATACATTGCGTGGGAATGGTGTTAAAGTGTCTTGTGCTATAGCAAGACCAAAAGGATCAGGATGATATGAATGAGCCTCTCAGTTTTTGTTCAGATGGTGCAGAACCTTCTGCCTGATTTCAGAACAATTCTTTGCTGGGATGCGACGGGTCCTTCAAAATCTGAGTTGCTCTAGTCCAGCATCTCCTGACGTAAATGTCCTGTAGGGAAGGGAGAGCAGTCCTGCAGCAGCGTTCTGCCATACGGATCACAGCTGTGTCAAGGTTTTTTTTTATCCTTGACACAGTTTAAAAAAGAACAGCAATATTATTTGAAGCTTGTTTTTGTCCTTACAACAAATACAGTTCATATAATCCTATTAAAATCCTTGAAATCAAACTTTCTAACACTTTCAATTGCCCTCAGCCCTTGGGTCGTATCCTGTATGCTTTCATCTCAAGGGGTCACAAGTCCAAAAGGTGGCAAACTGCTGCTTTCGGTGGAATACTTACAAACAACTCTGACTGACTAGATTTCTTTCACATTAGGGAATAGTTGCTCTCTGAGTGCCTTAAAGACTGAAAAACACACCTCGCACACTTGACAAACAGTAAATCGCCTTTCCCCCCTGTTAGCTTCCCATGTGACAGAGGGTCCACATTACTACTTTGGTAAGTATGCAGATTTTCTCCCTTTTTCCTCCACTCCCTTCTCTCCAAATCCAGTAATCCAAGAGGAATTGGCTTAGTGACTTTCCAACCTGTCAGGGGAGGGAGGTTGCACAGAGCTGCAGAGAACAGTTTAAGCTGATTAACCCCAATAAGGAGGGTTATCTTATTAAAGCTTGACTTTAGAGGCGGTGTAGGTTGGCTGCATGAATATGACTGAACACAAGAAGTTCATTTACAAATGTTGGCTCAATAAAAGCTTATATAACTTGTTTTCAGCTCCTGAAATCCAACAGGATTTCGGAGTCACACAGTCAGACATACTTTCATCTGCTGTTATTTATGCTGGACAGTTTTTAAAAAACACATTTTGTACTCATTTCTGCATGCAAGTATTTTGCAAAGCAATGTAGTTAAAACTGCATTAATTAAAGGTTTTCCATGTTAAATTCAGCCAAATTTCTAGCATTAACAACAAAGTCAAACTGGAACAGATCCACTATCAAACAAAACTTTGTCTGTTTTTAATATATTTTGTCTTTATGGATTTTTTTGTTTGTGCAAATGTGCGTCCTTATCCTCACAAAATGAAAACAGTTTCCTAGAAGCCTACAAAGAAGATGGAATGAAAACAAGGACATTTGCATTTCATGTTTTTCCAAAAAGGGACAAACATCAGCGAATAGATTAACATTAATAACATTAATTAACATTAATAGATTAACAGCGAATAATAGGATCAACATGGCTGCTGAGAGCCTGTGACAAACCAAAAGCAGAAGTTTGTTTGCACTATTTCCAGCTGCTCCTAAAAAAAAAAAAAAATAGACAAAACATGTAGAACAAAGTTGAATCCTGGGCTTACAAAGCTGCACAGTTTTCTATAACACCAGACTTGTGCGCTCTGATAATGACTGAAACTGATGCCTGCATCAGACACCTTTATGAGCACAGTGATGGTAGAAACAGTGAGGCTAATGAGTTTAGGCAGTGATCCATAAGCTCTCATATTAGCTGACATTATGGGGAGGAGGCTCCAAGCATCATCTCCTGGTTTTGAGTGAGAAAATGATTAAACCCTTTTTTTCTTTACATTTGAGAAATGCAAAATGGAAAAAGTGCTTGAAAATATAGTCTTAAATCCTGACCCCACATAATAATAATAATAATAATAATACCTTTTTCCAAATATCTCTTTTCATAGCAACAAATCTTATCTTAATGTAACTAGATTTACTCAGTAAAACATGAGGAATAGCTGATGAAACTATTCATTTAGCTATTCTGACTAAATCTATTGGTGTGTTATATTTATAGAAAAATGAAATGACATTACATCCATCCATCTTCTTCTGCTTATCCGGGCCGGGTTGCGGGGGGCAGACCTCCCTCTCCCTGGCCACCTCCTCCAGCTTGTCAGGGGGAGCACCAAGACGTTCTGCAGCGTGTCCTGGGTCTGCCCCGGGGCCTCCTCCCGGTGGGGACTCCTCCCTCCGCAAATCGCTACCTTAATGTGGTGGAGGGGTTTGTGTGTCCCCTATGTTGTCTGGGGGTTTTGCATAGGGTAGGGTCTCCCATGGCAAATTGGTCCTGGGTGAGGGACCAGACAAAGAACGATTCAGAAGACCCCTATGAGTAAAATATCAAGTGAACAGTTCACCCTCCCCGGGATGGGGTTACCAGGGTCCCGGCCTGGAGCCAGGCCCGGGGAGGGTTTCCGAGGGCGAGCGTCTGGTGGCTGGCCGGGCACAGCCTGAAATAGGGACATGGGCCTATCCTCCTGCAGGTCCACCACCCGCAGGAGGCGCCATAGGGGCCGGGTACATTGTGTGCTGGGCGGCGGCCAGGAGCGCAGGCCATGGTGGACCGACCCCCGGCTACCAAGGCTACCAAATGACATCACAGTGTGCAAAAAAAATTAAAACTGTATAAAAATAATTTATACAGGTATAAATTTTAGATGTCAGCATCTATAGCTGTATTGTCATTTTATATGAAAGGATGTTTTAGGGCATATAGATGTATTCCTGCATACCTAAATGTAACACGTATGAGCTTTGCTGTAGTTTCTGCCATCTTGCAGCCACAATGTCTTTATTTTTCTGTCAAATCATGTCTGAAGCTTGGGGGCGATCATGAGAAAAACAGCTTTTCTTATCACACCCGAACACAAAGCCTCACAAAGAAATCTAGATATTAGAAATTTATGCAATGAAGACGGGCAGAATTATGCATATATCGGCTATTAAACAAGGCAGATTTCAGCTCAAACGGGCTAATAAGCAACTGCCTTTGTTTGCCATTTTACTGTAACGAGAAAAAAATTATAATGTAAGCCCCTCAAAGGAGGGGATATTCTCACTTAATATTAAGGGGTCGATCCATGTTTTATTCATGATAAATCATGGCCTGTGGCAAGCAAAGGCTTTTTATTCTGCTAAGTGACATTTGTTAAGCCATTTGTTAAATTGTACAACAGGATAAGGATTTGTAGATTTGCATTCTCTGGCTGGCACAACTGGAGCGGCTAGAGTTTAGAAGTCAATGACAGTTACTGCGAGGACGGCAAAGTCCAGACTAATTAATTAGGGCTGCGACCAGCTCCCTGTTGTTTATAACAAAGGCCACAAACAAGTTCGTATGTGGAAGAAATTCAAAGGTGCAGGTAAATGTGTTTTGTTTTGTTTTTGTGAACTTTCTTTTTGTTTTTTGTTTTTTAGTGGACTGTTTTTGTGCAACCATAAGAAATTAAAACTTATGTAACACACAAAAGTCACACTGAGGTGATGGGGTGGATGGAGGGCTCAGTTGGATGGTTTACACCTTTAGTCATGTGGTTTAGGCAACAAAAATTTAAGTTTGGGAAAAGATTGTGATTTTAGTTGATTTATTAAAGCCATCTTATCCTCGTTCGGCTTCAAATCAGTGGTTACTATGAAGCAACTATGACGTACTTAACCAACAATATAATGCTGTCTTCACAATTAGTTTTGAGTACTTAAATATAACCACAGAAAATCTTTGTATGAAACAGATATTATAGAGCATATAATGGCAGAAAAACATCTGAAATGTATCACATTTTGTAAATGTGTTCAGTTCAGTTCTCAGAGAGAACTTCTGTTAAAGTCTTGAAAGAAGATACTGAGCCTTTTCATAATAAAGGTAATTTAATGTATCTTCTTTAAAAGAGAGGAGAAAAACCATGAATACTAAATAATATAAAATAAACAAGTTAAAAATACAATTTAACTAAACCTTACATTTTCCAATGAAAGCTTCATCTCTGTAACTGTAACAATCAAAAGCCCTAATATGCCAGCCCATATGTTGTATGTACAGGTGTCACGTGGACCTCCGTCGTGTGTGTGTGCGTGTGCTTTAATGGCTTTTGGTTTATCAATAAATAATCATCTTGCTCACAGCTCCCACAGGTGTGGACAGCCACTTATTTTTTCCTTTTTTGGCAGCTTTGCAAAATGCCAACGAGGCTGCTTTCATTGATTTCGAAAGGTCAAGTGCTCAGTTGTTTGCAGAGGCGTAATAAGAGCGACTGTTTTCAGTTCTCTGATCCAAAGGGCCGTATTGTAAAGCTGCCAGATAATTAATGACTCAGTAATTAGCACTTTTATTGTTTGTGCTCATCCATTATGTCACTGTTCCTTTTTCACATTGCTTTGATTGACAGGGGCTTTTTACAACAGGGTGGGGGATGCTTGGATTGTATGCATGTGGCGCGGTGTCTAATTTGCAAACCAAATCTCCAAACCTGCGAGTTATAATGAGATCACTGTGTGGCAGAGTCATATCTATATTTGTAATGGTGTCACACACAATCTGTAAACCAGACATAAAGAAAAATGTGAAAAAGGTTAAATATGGAAGGTGAAATACGGTGTTTTTTTCCAATAAATTGGGCACATAATTTAAAGATACGACCCTCTGAATTTTTATGTTATTATTAGTTTTACTGGAGTTACTGGTGAGAAACAGCTGTGCCAGAAAATGAACCAAAAAAGAAATAAATTTTTCCATCATTTTTTTTAACCAAGTGTCAGCACTAGTCTCTGCAACAAATATATTTCATTTCACAATAAAAGCCACGGAGGTTTGCAAGATGTTTGCAGTGTGAGTTTGGTCTGTGTGAGGGTGCTGATGACAGGGGTAGCTGAAAGAATAACTGGGGCCGGTAGATTGATCCAATCCCAGGCCAGTCTGTTCACACAAATAAACATGATTTTAGAATTTTAGTTTGTGGTTTGTTTGTTTTTTAGTGCATCCATTATATTGTGAAAAAAATAATTTGTTTAGTGAAATTTTGTTTTGTTTCTTTTTCTCCAGTGAATTACATTTAAAATTTGAGTAAGGAGAGTGAGCCCATTACATTACCAAACCTGTAAACAAAGAGCTGTTACGGCTTATTAAAAGGTTATGGATTAATTTGATGTTTCATTTTTAAATATCACTGTTCTCTTCAAGATTGGCATGTAGGGCCACCCCTAGGGCTGACATTTGTCCACTTTGTTCATCTGACAGCCTTCAAATAGAAAGAAATTTGGGACTACCACTAACATTAAACTGGATCATAGCATATAAAAATGCTCAAAGCCAAACCCTTCCATACAAAACTATTATCCTAGAAAGCAAAAATAAAAAGGTTGCCACGTTTAAAACTAAAAATAGGCTGCAATAAGATGCACAGGTTAAGTGTTTCTGCTTTTTGCATGTGGATTCTCATTAACCTGCTCCATGACTGGCACTAATTTTTTTGCAGCATTTGTCACCATGTGCATTTTTGCTTTTTCCTTCCCTCCTACACTGAACAACTTGCTTAATGTTGTGTGTAAAGAAGCTTGTAGACAATGGTTGTCATGACAGATTTTCCTTACACTTTCAGCAGGCAGGAGTTGGGATGACCTCTCACTGGCTGTGAACTGACTGGAAAATTAACTGCTTCGTTGTTATATAGGCGTACTTGACCATTTCACAGCTGCAGGTTAAAAACCTTTTAATATAGGATTCTACTGTGTTGGATATGTGCATACTTACATGCAGGGTAAGGGTCAAAGGGTCAAAGCTGTGGTGCATGAGTAAAAATGGATGATGAAAGCTAACTGGCTAAAAAAAATTACCGTAGTCATGCACACAGGACTTTATAATTGTAGATGCTTACATACTCAACACTTTCTTGTCAGCACTGAGACACAGTGTTTGTGATCTGTGTGCTTTTGCCATTCAACCTCATCAATATTCAGACAACCTCCAGTTGAACTCTGTTTGTGTAAATAGCGTGAACTAAGTGAATGGGTTTATGTGTGGCTTTCGTGTATCTTCTATAACATGAAAGCATCTCTCTGTCAGACAGCCCTGTGGTTAAGCACAAGGAAGGAGCGAGCATATTTCTTCTCACTATGACGGCTGATATAAGCCTCATGTTCTGGCTGAGAGCTAAGAGTGGAAGCAAAGTCTGAGAATGAAAACCCATTAAAGATGAAATCTTAATGAGACCCATCGGAGTTTTATGATCTAACAGAGTTGATCAACCAAAATATTCATCAAAGATATTTTAAAATGTGCATGAGCAACCAAGATGCTGATACAGATCAAGATGTTAAAATAAGCTGTGTGATAACCACTTATGAGCTTCTTGGTTGGAAAAGAAATCTAACTCTGAAATACACTGAGAGACAGGCACTGTAGGCAAAAACATGTTTTTATGGAGATGTGGCAGATGTGGCAGATGTGATATTTTGGGCTAATTTGTTTCCGTAGCATGGCATCTGGCTAAAGTACAAAATGAACAACAAAAAATTCTCCTCTGATAAATCCATACAGTTTCAGTTATATTAAGAAAATTCAACAGTTCTGAAATGAAGAAACATCATCAGTATTTCAGACTTGTTGCTGGAATGTCCTTGATCTGTTATATCACCGTGCAGAGCATTTGGCAGCAGCTGAAGCTTACATGCGTGTGGATGCTTACATACCACTGATAGCTGTACTTTGGCCTCAGGATTATGCGAGTGTGCTGTATGCTGTCACCCGCTCTACCCTTACATGCCATCAGCAACTGTGGAATCCAGTGATATCATGCATGTTCAATGGAAAGAACGA
The DNA here is from genome assembly GCF_964374335.1 of Astatotilapia calliptera. Taxonomy (NCBI): domain Eukaryota; kingdom Metazoa; phylum Chordata; class Actinopteri; order Cichliformes; family Cichlidae; genus Astatotilapia; species Astatotilapia calliptera. The sequence continues at coordinate 36,673,453 of NC_137433.1, read as the reverse complement.
GCTCTTTGAAGACTACATAGGGATTTTTAAAGTGAAGTAGGATAGATTCACCACAAGTTATTTTGAGGTTTGAGGGGGGCAAAGAAAACCCAATAAAATCTCTTCCTCTTGTTTCTCATTTCAAGCCTCATCTCCTGAACTGAATTTGGGGCTGTTACACACGAAAACTCGCATAAGCATAGATGATTGTTCCTGATATTCTTGCAAATACTTATTGTCACCAGATTAGACCCCCCGCCCCTCACACTTTCCCTCTCATAAACAGATAGATTATAATTGTCTTATCTGTCTTCTATATCATATGATACTTTATTCAGTAAGTGTCAGAGTCCAGCAATTAAATCTACATCAAAGACAGCTTCATTAACACTTGCTAACAGCAGCTAACAGCAGCTAACAGCGGCTAACGGCGGAAAAACGAGCAGGATATCCGTAACAAATAATAATGATACTAATATTAACAATAATAATGTACATGTCACTTTTACTAAAAAACTATTTTCAACTAGAAGGGTACTTTTAGTGTATAGACCAACTCCCTTTTCTGTAATTTGAAGACCGTATTCAGGCAGTGGGTTCAGTGTTCGCCTGCACTCCCTCTCTCACAGGTTTTAGGACATCATGGATGATCGTTTTGACTTACAGCTTTGTAGCAAACAAACTGAACCAGACTGCTAAAAACAAACTGGAGCTGTCAGGTTCCTGAAGGGTCTGGGAGATTAGGGTAGCTTCTTTTGCTTGACTTTGCTTTGCAGTGGAAATATGGCAAAATGTATTCTAAGCTAACAAACCTATAATAGATTCACACGTTGAACAAACAGCAGTGCTGACGCTTAGTGACTTCACAGAGAAAAATGAGGAGCTGCTCATGTATTTCAAGGACCTAAGCCACTGATAAAAGCTGAATTCCTTTGATATTCTTTCATTGAGGGCAATGACAAAAATACTTTATCGATTAAAAATGTTCAGTTTTCCTTTCAGGGAGGACAGAATTTGTGTCTGTCCTTGCTTATCTCTCTGCTCTGAGGTTTGTCTCATTCAAAATGTTTTCAGTAAACTCATACACAAAAGATAACTAAGTGCAGGGAAGTCTATGTTTTGGAAAAGTTTGAAAGAATTTCTAGGGGTGTGTGTCATTACTTTCTACATAGTGCAGATGGCTGGTTGATTTCAAGTAATGTTTGTTTAAAATAAGGACGTTTTTGTCCTCTCCCTAACCTCTCATCTCCCATTTACTGCTGATGATCCTCTATACAAATATAAAAAAGACAAAGAGATGAGAGGAAACTGACAAAGAGCAAAAAGGGATTTTGTGTCATTTCCCAACCCACTAATAACTCCCTTAGATGGGCTGAAGTGAGAAAAGTGCACCGTCTGCATCCACAGACAGCAGAATGAATAATGGAAGGATCTATGTGTCTGTCTGCAACCCACCCCGCAGTAATGATAATTGACCAATTAGGTGCCAGAAAAGATGTGTAAACACCTGGGGCTCATCCAGAAAGGTGAAACGTTACAAAATAATTAGAGAAAAACAAGACAAGCACTTCATCATTCATGTTTCCTTTGTCTTTTTTGTCAGGTCATAACTAATAATGTCATGCCTTTGCACATATTAACCCTCTCAGGCTCAAATTAAGTTTTTTGTTGCTAATGCACAACCAAGTCCTGCAGTGGTACTTCTGTTTAAAAAAAACTCATAAAATATGTATGTGGGGTAATCAGGTTGTTAGTTCTTAACTGTTGCAAATCTGCCTGGAGAGGGTTAAATGAGAAACATGACATGTTATTGTTAACATGGCTCAATCATATAATGCAAGCAAAGAAGCAAGGTGCTAATTGCCTAATAAAAGTTAAGTTTTCACTTATTTTGGTCAGTAAACTGCCAAGGTGTGATACAGGTTGAGCTTGTGCTAAACTGCAAGCTCTGAGGCTAAAAAATAAAGACAAAATAAAATATCAAAAGATGGAAATCACAAAAATTCACATATTAAAAAGATGTATACAACCACCGGAGAGTCAGTTGTTAGTTTCTTAACCCTAAATCAATCAATCAACGTTAGCAGTCTGCTGTGTGCTTTTTCTGGGACCCAGAGGTGACCATAAGAGGTCAGAGTGCTAAGTTATCACCGGTATGGCTGCGCTGTTAGTTAAGCAACATGAGAATAAAATAGTAGAATTTTATCTTTCTAAGTCAAATCCAAACAGGTGAAATATTTTTAAGGATAATATTCATGTCATTCTGTTGATGGTAAATGGTAAATGGCCTGTATTTATATAGTGCTTTACTAGTCCCTAAGGACCCCAAAGCGCTTTACACATCCAGTCATCCACCCATTCACGCACACATTCATACACTGGTGATGGCAGCTACATTGTAGCCACAGCCACCCTGGGGCGCACTGACAGAGGCGAGGCTGCCGGACACTGGCGCCACCGGGCCCTCTGACCACCACCAGTAGGCAACGGGTGAAGTGTCTTGCCCAAGGACACAACGACCGAGACTGTCCAAGCCGGGGCTCGAACCGGCAACCTTCCGATTACAAGGCGACCTCCCACTGGCCTTGTGTGGCCATTAGAGGAACTGCATTTTTTGTGACTACTGCACTAGCTTCTTTAATCTTGAGATGAGGTGTTGAATTGTTAAAAAAAAATCAGTTTTAACAGAAATGAACACTAAGAGAGAAATACCTGCATAATGGATCGGCTACTTTAGCTGAATTTACTGTTGGCCACGGGAACGGTTAACGAGGAAATTAACGAGGAAAGGCCCGGCTCAGAGGCAAAAGCACAGCAATAACTAATGAAAGACAGGAGGCTGTTTGTGATTCACTGTTTCTTACTGAATTCATCTGGTCAGGGATTTCAAATGTTGACCTTCCAGCCTTCAGTCCTGACTGACAGCCTCTAAGCTCTGTGCTGACACGACTATTGTCAGAGCACGCTTTGATTCCACCGGACCCAGAATGCATTCATGAATAAAGCAAAGCCCTCTGATACTAAAATGTTTGTGCCAGTTGAAAATCTTTAATAGTTGGGAAAAGGTAAGATCCATTCTTTCACTGTTTATACTGCATGTTGTCTTCTCCTAATTTCTATTCTTTCCTATGTCATATGCCACAAGTTCAGCTACTGAATTTACTCAGTCCAAATGTGGAAGTGTCTTTGGGCAAGGCACTAAACCTAAAGTTGCTTCCACTGACAAATGAGCATCAGAGACCATTCACCATAATATCATTATGAATATCTGGTACATATATCAAATTTGAATTTAATTAAGATTTAAGATGATTTTTTTTCACCATTGCTATTTTGATGTTTTAAAACTGGTTGTGTGAAACTGACTTATGCTTTATTTAATATATGCTGAGGGCTGCTTTCCCAAAGACTTCTATAGGTTTATTTTTATAGCCAAAAGCATCGCCCTCTTAGTGACCAATGGAAAGAATAGAGGTTTAAGGGACTTGTGTGTTTGCTTCACTTTTTGAACCTGCAATTTTTCTTTTATAATATGCAGCTCAAACCACTTCCTGTTATGAACTGCTCTGAAGGGTCCTGGGATTGTTGGGCTGGAGGGTTGGAGTAAACAGAAAAACTGTGGTTAGGGGTTTGTAAGGTTAGGTGAAGAATTCAGTTTCATTCAGTATAAACAAGGCTGCTGGTGTATAAACCTAAATGTAAAGTTCAGCAGTGCAAGTGTCATTACAAGTGCATGATTGCATGATGAAGTCTGCAACTTGGTAACACAATGAGGAAATATTGTTGGTGACATAGTCAACAGAAAATCTGAAATAGCTGTCTTTATATTCATTTTCTCTTTGTGTAGAAATAATATTTGGATCCATATGAACATAATTCATAGCAGAAAGTGTTGCTTTATCAGACTTCCACCTCAGCTTCACTGAGTTTCCACTTGGCTCAAGAAATGGGCAAAAAGTGAGATTTTTGTTTTTGTTTTCATTTTTTGGATGTTACCGCAAGAACTGTTTAAACTTTTCTTTCCCCCTCACATGATAGTATTATTGTTATTACTATTACATAAATTTATGTGAAATTTGGAAAACTGAGCATGCTTGTTTGGGTTGTTTTGGGTTTTTTTTTTTACAATAAATGGCGGAAAGCTGTTGTTAGAAGGTAAAGTCTCAGGTCTCATGTATTTGGGTCATATTATGCACTGAGCTCTTATGCTTTGAACTCTATGTTCAGATTGAAATCTGCCTGATAATCGGCTATAATGACGCGATGCTCTGAACATATCACATGTCACCTAGATATGAAGTCGCAGCTCTGGCATGAGAAGATAATTATATAAACACTTCTGACTCAGGAGGTTATGTAATGGGCCTTTGATGGCTGCCAAGGATGACGTCCAGCCTGAGCTACTTCCTCCTAGCTTCCTCACATCTGTAGATAAGTGTTCATTAAAGATGATGAAGATGGCAGAAGATTCGTTTTGATGGGCGCGGCGAGCTTACAGTCATCGTGTCTATCACAACGAAGGTCAGGGAGGAGGGTGAGTAGCAGCTGCCATTTATGACATTTGTGCAAATCAAATTTCTGTCAAACACACTGTGAACAAATGACCGTGTCCTCTGAAGCATGCAGTCGACACACCATCGCTGACAGAGCATGTACATTTGTGGTTAAATTGACTCGACACAGTGAAAGATTTGAGACCAAAACAGTGGCAACCTTTGGCAGAATCAAGGTGTTTGCTGTGTAGGGATGGGTACCGGTGGTTCTGACATAAACGGTAGTAACCAGGCCGAAAAGCAGCCCACATTTCGGTGCTTTATTTCGGTGCTTTTTTTTTTCCTGAGATGTCACACACTTTGGATTCTAGCCAATCATTTTACCTTTGCAAGCGTAGTAGGCGGGCCCAGGTACGTAGGTTCTTTTAGAGCAGAGCTACAGATTAAAAACTCCAAGGCGAAGCGGTCAAAAGTCTGGCTGTACTTCACAGCAAAAGATGCAAACTCAGCAGCAACAAGTGCTTTAAGCTGATACTGTGCAAAGGAGGTAACTCCTCGAATCTGATGAAACACCTGGCGATGCATAGGGTTTTTTTAAAAGCCGAGAAATGCGCCGTATTTGATAGCTTGCTGCAAGACCTCACATCGAGCACATCTACTGCGGGTGTGGTGCCTGTTATCGGACCCAGAGTTAGCAACATCCCCCAAAAACCCTAAGATTAGAGTCCTGGCCCCTAGCCCTGCCAGTGTAGCAGAAATGATGACGGATGATGATGCAGCAGCAGCCGTTCTTCTCTGGGTGAGTAGCTTAATGTTGTTCGTGTGTAATTTACGTTGAGTAGGCTAACCACGTTATTACATTAATGCACGTAAGGTGAACTAGCAAACATCATCATAGCTACATGCGGCTGTCTTCTTGTTTGATGGCAGATGCTCCCTTCACCCTGGCCAAAAAGGCTAAAATGACCAAAGAAAAAGTGGAAAACAGCTAAACATGAGAGGTTTTTGGACAAAGTTGGTGTTTTTTTTCCTCCGTTGATTAAGCACTGCTTCCAGCCAAGAGTGATACCATATATGCCCCATAGCTGCAGAAAAGGCTAACATTGTTATCTTTTTACAAAAAAACAGCTGAACATGAGAGGTTTTTGGACAAAGTTTGTGTTCTTCATTATGTAAGCACCGGTTTGAGCACCGTTTAAGCACCGGCACCGTTTCAAAAGTACCGGTTTGGTACTGGTATCGGATAAAACCTAAATGATACCCATCCCTATTGCTGAGTTTCCCTCACAACATGGAAAATATCAGTGTTTCTATTGTTTTATAATGTTTTATAGAGATAATAACTGTATTTAAAATGAAACATGTATATCACAAGTATTGACGTGCCAGCACTCTGAGGCTGCTGCAGCTGCAGAGAGAGGCTCCACAACAAACCTGTTAAGATAGAGAGGGACACTTAGCTGTCTAAACACTCCTGTGTAATTCTTAATTTAATGACCAGTTTGTTGTCTCCTGTTGTTGTTGCTTCTCCAATCATCTGCTCTCCCAGAAGGCACAGCATGCTCACCGATGTGACTCACAGGACTGTCTACAGTTTGTCGCTGGGCTGATTGTGTTTGGTGCTGCATGTATCATAGACATGTTTTATATTAGTTTAGCTGACGGTTTTATTCATTTAATTTGAATTACAAGGCTTGTTTGAATTGAAACATCACTCGTTGTTGCACAGCAATTAAACTGTTTCGTAAACAGACGTCAGATTGCATCGGTGTTTAAATTGTAGTCCGTCACAGGCGTTTGCCTGAAAATGCATGTATGCATTTTCCCATTAATTCTCTCATCAAATGTTTCCCACTGCATTCACAGCTAGGAACTGTTCTGAACAATTACTAAAGCTGCGGTAGGCCAATGGAGGTTTTGCAGTCGCTCTGCTGTTGCATAATTTTCTCTCCCCTGTTATATTGTCGTGGCAGCACTCAAATCAGTGACCCTTCAGCCACCAGCCAGCCTCCCTAACTTTAGTCTTTCGCTGTCCCTTCAACAGACCAGATCCTGTTTAATCTCCCTGCGTTAGATGCTGAGTGCTTTCTGTTACAAACACACAGCTACATATTCATGCCTCACAGTGCAAGCTTAAAAATCCACAATTCAGTGTGCGTAGCCTTCAATGCCCTGAAGCTACGGAGGTCGTTTGATCTGCAAAGACCACATTTGAACCTCCCGCTGTCACTTTAAGCACAATCGTTTCACGATGCTGCTTTTGAAGAGCTGACCACAGCTGCTGCCCTGCCAGAGCATCAGCCCGCACTGTATGTGCCGCTTCGTATGCATAAGATTCAGTTCAAGGATGAGGGTGGATACACTGATCCTACAAAGGTTTTTCTGGATGGATGGTAAAATCCAAATGTTTTGTATAAAAGAAACTAATTTAGAACATCAATCAAACCTAAACCTGGTTTAATGGAATTCCTTTAAAAATCAGAAACATGCAAACCAGTCGGAGCCAGTAATTGCTTTTGGCCATACACATTAATAAAACCTCACCGGATACTTTATTAGGTACGCTTTGCTAGTACCAAGTCTTTTTTAATTTCTGAATTGTCGTACTTCTGCATGTCATAGATCCAACAAGGTGCTAGAATCATCCTGTTGAAATTTCGGTCCATATTGACCTGATAGCATCACAGAACTGCTGCACATCCATGATGAGAATTTTCTATTCCAACAAATCCCAATACATTGAACAATTTACCATACAGGAAGCAGCCGTCAGAAGATGCGTCAGTAGGCTGTGGTGTTTAAATGATGTTCCCCACACCATTACACCAGCAGCAGCAGTCTGATCTGTTGCTACAATAGGATGGATGTTGTTTATGCTAAATTCTGACTCTACAATCTGAATGTCACAGAGACTCATTAGAAAAAGCAAAATTTTCCAGTCTTCTGTTGTTCATTTCTGGTGAGCCTGTGTGAATTGTAGACTCAGTTTCCTCTTCTTAGCTGACAGGAGTGGCACCTGGTGTGGTCTTTTGCTTCTCAACAAGGCATTTACACCCAGAATTTCTCTCTCTTTTTTTGCATTATTCTCTGGAAACCTGAGAGGTGATTGTACATCAACGATTTCTGAAAAATCCGACCAGCCTGCCTGACACCAATAACCACTAATTTTCAGCAGTTTTGCAGCAACTAAAGTTTCTTTCACTTATCAATTGATCTGGGGATGGTTTTTTATAATGTTAAAGTGCTTCTGTGATGATGTGATAAGACTCCTAGCAGCTGTCTAGTCAGAGGACTTATTTCATAATTTGAAAAACTATCCCAGTATTCCTATAGCACACATAACTGGAATTGGTGTTGTGGAGCACAGAGATCAGTGCTGTTATTTTTTGTTAATCTAAGCCTACAGTAAACATTCATGATGTATTTATGTTTTAAATTTCCTTTACTGAACTGTAAAAATCACATTTCCCCCCAGTACTCAGCACCCTGTGATAACCGGTTCTGTGCACACATCTCAGTCTGTTTTCTTTCCCCAGGTAATATTGACTGAACGTGGTTGCTCTTCTCAGTCTGCTTCACTTTCAATTTGGTATTCAAGGGAACAAACATTCTGATCCCTATAGCAGAATAGCAGAGATGGGAGGGGGAGCAACCTTCTTCCCAACAATTGCAGCAGAGATGTCTTTGCTTTTTCTCGATGACATCTCGTGGTAACATCTTCACAAGTTTCATTTTATACCCCCCAAAAAGAGAGAGTTGTTTAGTGTCACATAAGACGGAAAGAAACAGAGGAAACCTTCACCACAAAGAAAAACCAATTAAGATTGTGCAGAGTTACAATTTGCTTAAGGATCAAATTAAATTAGAGGGAAGAATAATTTTTAAAATTAAATTCAGCTTTCATCAGGTGGTGCACCGTGAATTCATCTCCTAGGGTGAGACTGCTGGTACAGACTTTCGCCAGCTGCCATCCTCTCCAGATTTGCCTCTCTGCAACTTTGAACTTGTCTCCAAAGTCAAGTTGAAAGATCACAGACCGACCTCAACAGGAAAGCTGATGACCAGCAGATCACGCCAAAAGTCAAATCGGTTAATGTGTTTGATTCATAAATTCTCATTCCTATAACCTTCTGATCGCACCTCATCTACAAAATTCTTCCAAGCATGTTGGTGTTAAACGGGCATCAATCCCAAAGGGCACCTTTTATAAGTTGTTGCAATGCCTCATAGCCCGAAGGTTCATTTGCAGTGCAGTTGTTGTTTTAGAAAACTCTTAGTGCTTTTTACATTACATTTTAAATATTTAAACAAAGCACACAAGACAAGTAAACACATTTTTTTATTCTGCTTTTTTTCTGCTGAATCTTCCTTGAACTGTCTCCTCTAACTTTAACACTGATTATTTTTAAGAGTTGTTGGTTTCCTTACAGGATGACATTGAGGAGGCTAGAAAACTGGGGCGCAGCAGCATGTAGCTCTCTTGCTGAACAAAAGCTGAACTCTTTGTTATGCAGTTGAGGCTTGGATGAGCTTTCTAGCAGAGGAACTAAGTCACATTGAGGTAGAAGCGGGCTAATTTACACACACTGCCACAGGCATGAGAGAGGGTACAAAGGAGACAGAGAAGGAAGGCAGATGAGGCTAATTATTCTCCCCACAGAGAGGAAGAAAGATCCCCTGGCTTTCTACAGGGGGGCTTGTCAGGATATGATTCCCTGGTGGGCAAAGAAACGATGCTACGAAGAAGAGGCGAAAAAGAAAACATGAAAAATACAGCAGTCTCCAGAATACAGATTCTTAAAGGCCCCTCAATGCATCTTTGAAGACTCCTACCCAACGGTTAAGAGTAGCATGCATGTGCCACAATGGTGGAGGGATGACAGTGAACATGCACCAGTTATACTTTTTATCAGATTGAGTTCATTGTTGATTTACTCCCACAGTTATAACCTGAGCTGTTTAAGGCTTCATGGCTAAGTCAAAGTCTAAAGTGTTGTCTCAAGTCAAGTCCATGAGGGGAAATCAAAGTCAGTCATCCAAGTCACAACTCTCAATGGGAAATTATGTGGCACATGCAAGTATTTTTGTTTTTGTTAGTACTGCTTTTAGTTGCTAAGACTGGGTCTTTTTTTTAAAGTTACATTTTTAAAAAAGATCACCATGTTTTGCAAGTTCATGACCTCGAGTCTCAAATTTGATTCTGTCTGCATCCACTGCTGAGTTTCCATTAACCTGCAATGCAGTTGCATAGTCTTTTATTTGCTGTCCTTTCAGATCAAGAGCAGCATAGTGGGGCAATGTTTGGCATTACTGACTGACAAAAACAGGGTCCTGGGTTCAAATCCACCAGTTGGCTTCTGACTTCTCTTCTCTGTGAAGTTTGCATGTTCCCTCTGTGCCCGTATGGGTGCTCTCCAGGTATTCTGGCTTCCTCCCACAGTCCAAAAACCTCAGTGTTTCACTCGCGACCTGTCCGGTGTGTACCCTGGTGTACCATGCCTCTCGCCCAATGAAAGCTGGGGAAGCATTTAAGAAAATGATTAGAGTCCACCTGATACCACAATAACAAGTCTTGACCCAGCAGAGAGCAGATAAAAACAACATGGAAAGGAGGAGCTGTTGTGGTGTTAGATACAAATTGGCTTGCAGATACACAACAACTGAGCAGGTTAAAGCATCTTAAGTAGCATGCCCCATATATAGGAGGTATAGGAAGTAAATGTCTTCAGCATGAATGCAATATCCTGTAGTGTATCCTCAATTTGCATTGTATTGGTTTTACATAAGGACCTGTCATAACTATACTGTGAATCAATCTTGTCTCTAAAGGTGAAAATTACCTGCAATATTTTCTTAAACACTGAGGTCATGTGATATTACTCCTGGGTTTGATAACAGCATTTCAGCATTCAGTAGCATCCAGTGAGGAATATTTAGCTTACTGTGATTTTACAGGCTCAGTGTGTGGCGGTCTGCAGCCACAGATGTCAGTTAATGTGAATAAAGCACGGACCTTGCTTTTCCTGTGAGAATGTGGCGTATGAAGCTCAGACTCCAGGCCGTGCATTTTCTAAGTCACATGATCGCCCCTTGTAATACTACTCCTGTCCAAAAAGAACTTAAAATGTATAACCCCAGCATAATAAAAGTCAAAAATCAAAACTCATACATAATAGAAATAATCACGCATAATTATTTGCCAAACCAAGACGTGTCATATGGAGACTTGGTAATGAATGTGAAGCCCAGAGGTTCTCTGTGCTAACGATGCATCATCATGTCTGAGCAGCGTCTGCAGCACCCAGCAGATTAAAACAGCCGGAAAGAACAACAACTTAATTGATGTGCATGTCAGCCCATCAGACTCTAAAGAAGCTTCTCTTTGCTCCCGTTCATGAGGCGTTTGTTCTGTTTTAGACAGCTTCAGACACACTTTCCCCCACAAGAGCTACGTATTCATGCAGCGTTCTTGGATGTGGTAATCAGACTAAAAGTTCACTCAGACAAATAAGGTGAATCTCAGTTAAAGAGGGTGGGGTGCTTTGCTGTTACTGCACTCCCACTCTTTGTTAGGCTCATTTGTTTACCTGAAAACTAACCCTAACACACACACACACACACACACACACACACACACACTCTTCTTTATGTAAAGAGACAGATTGTAGTCTTTGAGTAGATTGTAATCCACGAGGATCATCCTCTCTAGCCTTTCTTTAAAGTACTTCAGCTGATGATTATATAACTTGTCGGAGATTAACCTACAGCACGGAGCATCTTCTCCTATCCCTGCAGCAACCGAAACTTTCGGTCTTACATCACAGTGATCTATGATGTGTCAGTGCATTGTCCTTCGATAAGAGCTCGCCTGGTTTGTTATTTAGAAAATATGCCCAAAAACCTACTATCGTCTATTCAAGGTAAACATTTTTAGCCTTTTGAGTTTTAATTTTCTTGTTTGGGCTTCTGAAAGTTGTTTACTGTCGTGCCAGAATATCATAGAAATGAGAAGAGTTTACCTTCATGGTTCTCTGACAGAAGGCTTTTTCAGGAGGTTTAAAGAAATAAGATGAGGTGGTGCAATTTTGTTGCACAAATCTGTAAACACAGGACTTTCTCCCAGGAGACTGAGGTTTTCATGTTTCATGGGAAGCTAAAAGTCAAAATAAAGCATATTATTTTTGGAAAAGTTGAATTTTGACCAAGTTTAGGCAAAATAACTGCTTATTTTGATTTATGAAAAGGTTGTGGTTTAGACTGAAATATATTCCTTTCTAAACACGAACCTCTCCCACGTGTGAACTTTCCCCACAGGCTCCAAAAATGTAAAAGTAAAAAAAGGACAAAGGACTTTTTTTTTTTTTTTTTTTTTTTTTGCACTGATATTGTTTACTTTCTTTATTTTGCATTTTCTGTCCACACAGTTTAGAGTGAGTATATACACCAATCAGGAATAACATTATGACTGCCTTCCAAATGTTGTGTTGGTCCCCCTTTTGCTGCCAAAGCAGCCCTGACCCACCGAGGCACGGGCTCCATTAGATCCCTGCAGGTGTGCTGTGGTATCTGCACCAACATGTTAGCAACAGATCCTTTAAGTCCTGTAAGCTGCGAGGTGGGGCCTCCATGGATCGGACTTGTTTGTCCAGTAAATCCCACAGATGCTCGATCGGATTGAGATTTGGAGAATTTGGAGGACAAGTCAACGCTTGAAACTTGTTGTGCTCCTCAAGCATTCTTGAACCATTTCTGCTTTGTGGCACAAAGAGAGTACCAGTACCAGCTGAGGTAGGTGGTACATGTCTAAGCAACATCCACATGGATGGCAGGACCCAAGGTTTCCCAGTAGGATATTGCCCAAAGCATCACGCTACCTCCGCCAGCTTGCCTTCTTTAACATAATGCATCCTGGTGCCAGGTTTATCCCAGGTATGTGATGCACACACACACACCCAGCCATCCACGTGATGTAAACAAAAGCATGATCCAGTTCTAATTCGTTCCCATTGTTGGAGCTTTTGGTTGTGGATGGGGTTTAGCATGGGAACCCTGACTGCTCTGGAGCCCCATACGCAGCATGCTGTGATGCTCTGTGTATTCTGACACCATTAAAACCAGCTACTGTAGCTCACCTATTGGCTCGGACCACACAGGCCAGCCTTTGATCCCCACATGCATCAATGAGCCTTGGCCTCCTATGTCCCTGTTGCTGGTTCACCCCTGTTTCTTCCTTGGACCACCTTGGATACTGACCACTGACCTATTCATCTAGACGTCAAATTTGACCTTCAATAAAACTCACTCAAATTGTTATCCCTGCCCCTTTTTTCTGCTTCTAACATGTCAACTTTGAGGCCAACATGTTCATTTCCTCCCTAACAGGTGTCATGATTAAGACATTATTAGTGTTATTCCCTTCATCTGCCAGTGATCATTGATTTACTGAATTGATGGCACATTTACTGTACATAACAGATTCATCCTTCTTCTTAGCTTCCTGATCTCCAAAAGTACTTTTAAAACATTGGCTTCTTTGACATCTTTGAGAGTTATGTAAATTGCTTTTAACTCATCTTTTGTGCTTTTGCATTCATGTGGATTGTTATAGCTGCTTGTCACAGCTTGCTGCTACCTCCCACAGAGTCTTTTGTTGGTTTGGAAACCACAGTGCATGTGTGGTGAGCGTATTTTAAAGTGGAACTTTAATGGCAGGATTTGCTGCACGGTGGTTGGATGTGAGCCAATGTGATGAATCCAAACATCACAAACCACGTTACATGAGCAAAAACATTGGGATGGATGAACAGATGAGACTTCCCTGCTAAGAACAATGGATGAAAAAATAAGGTGTGAAATTGTCATGAACAAACCACAATCACTCTTCAGTTTATAGTATTTGTAGTGATTTGCACATAGTAAAGGGTTTGGTCTTCCTATGGATGTTCAGTCATCATGTGTCACATCTGTTTTTCTCTAAACCATCAGTTGTCAGAGTGGCTGTCAGACTGTTGATGCTGATGTTGACTGCAATCGGTAAACTCACACGTCCTACTTTTTGACATTCCACCTACTTATCTGAAAAACATATCAGGTGTTTTCCCTGCTGATGTAAATGTAGAATACTGTTTAAATATATTTTAAATGTATTTCATATTGGCTCATTTAGCCTTAAAGCAATTCTGTCCTTAGAATGAATATCAATGAAATTTGTAATAATATAACTTTATTTACATTACTCATTTATACAGAAGTATGAAGTGCAGTGAGAGGTACTAAAGATGAAAAATGCCTAAAGAGAGATACAATGTCGCAGAAAAATATCAAAAACAGGTTTGAAAGAAACAGATTAGATAATAAATACAGCTGTAGATGACGTAAAATATCATATTTGTAGCACACATACAGATTGTCAGCCCTGCTAGACGACAACTGCAGTTTAAACGCATTAATGTAATCTCACTGAAAGGTGGTGACATCATCTGAACATGGTCGTATTCTCCTGTTGTTTTTCCCCAGATTTTAATGAATCAAAAAGGAACCATTTTTTCATAATTCTTAAATTTTAAAAACTAACCTGAGTGAAAATTAATATACCAAGTTTGTCAAATATCAAACTTGCTACACTTTGTTTCCATCTTCACTCTTGACCCAACGATCATATGACCTTCTTTGAGCAAACACTTTGGCTGCAGTGGGAAGGAAAAACTCCCTTTTAACAGGAAGAAACCCCCGGCAGTTTACAAAATGAACATCATGTTTTATATAGGAATAGGAACTGAAAGTAGTGATTGAGAACATAGACACAGAGATAAAACATTACCTGAGATAGTTAAGTAAGAATTCAGGTAACTTTGATTATTAATTTTGTTTATGTAGTAGAGGAGTTGTCCCCTGCTGGCCATTAGACTAAATTCAGGCTCAAAGTACTTCTATCTCTATAATCAGGGTCCATACAACCCAGTGACGGCTATTAAAGATTTTGAGTTTGACTTATTTGAGTGAAAAATCTATTGTGAACAAAGAACCATGTGCCTCTCTGGTTCTTAGGTCTGGCTTCTGTTTGAAAAGAGACTGACAAGATGAAACATAACACCAGTGATGGAGCAGTACTGTACTGCCGTGCAGTGGAGTCGAGTGAAACAGACCACATGTTGTACCTTAAAACCCGCAGCTCCCAGTCTCAGTGCTAGAATGTGTCCTAGTTATGCCTCATCTGTGAGGAATACTACTGCAGCTTAATAATTCATAACTTATTCCATATGGTCTAGTTTCTGAACATCAAGCCTCTTCAGGATTCAGAACACCAGAGACACGAGTGTGATAGAGCAGCTCAACCTCACCAGAAAAATGGGTACACTGGTCGATACACGTGAATGAGGCACCACGGAGATATACACAAGGTGTCCTTTGACATTCGTGCCTTGAGGCACTGGGTTGAGTAAGTTGATTCTCCTCCTTACTTATGATCCGATTATACTCAGTTGTGGACGTAGACATAAAGAACTGAAGACCTAACAGAGGAGTAGACACTTATTTTATATTACTTCAAAATCTGCCATCTGAGGAACGTGTAATTCTCTGCATTGCAGTCCTCGCACTGACAGAAAAATGGCAACGTCTGCACAGATCCTGCACAGACTGATGAAATGATGACATTTAGGTCATTTGCAAACTCGTGGACCAGGAAAGTATAATCAGGGGTTAAGTGAAAGGACAAAATTGTTATCTTTGTGTGTATTTGTGTCTTTGTGTTGACTAAAAGTGCAAATGGGAACTCAGCCTAGCCTAGAAAACTACCTACTGCCTATTAATAAGATTCAGGTTAAAGTGCATTTCAGAATAATATCTCTACTATTGTGCAGTGCAAACCAGACTTATGAAGCTAGGTTTTTGGGTACTTTACTGTTGCTTGGAGAAATTTGATTATTTGGGACCTTTATTCTCCTCCACCTCTTCCTTCCAGAGCAAGCCTGACGTTCCACCCTTGTTCCATTGGAATCGGAATAATTTTTTTTATGATTAGAGATTACTTTGCAGAGTCGGCTGGACAGACACTTTTTCTGAGCGTAGTAATTTAAGAATCCTCATTAGGGACCAGTGGGTTTCCTTCATTAAATGAATGGAGAAAAGCAGCTTTTAAACTATTTTTCTAAGGTTGTGCAAACACCAAATGTCAACACCCAGATGTTGGTGCTCTTTATGCTCAGAGGTATTTAGAAAAAAATGTAGCCAATATTTTCTCCTGCTGTTTTGGTTTAGAAAATCAAAATATCCTTGAGTTTAATCTTCCCCTTGATAGATTAGCTCAAAGGGTGTTCCAGGTTAAGTTCAGCACTGTGGTACATCTGAGTTTTTCCTGTGGGCTTTAATTGTAAGGAAACCGGACTCACATGAGACTCCTCCTGACAAAGATGCAGATTTCTCCGGAGTAATTTCCTGCTCAGGAAAATATTTTCTTAGCACTTCATTCTGAGTGAAGCCTCTGTCCCTCAAAGGGCGATCTGTGAAATAACACCGGATCGCTCACAGCCTTTGGACAACTATATTTCATAATAAGCGTGAGAGAGGCTTGCTTTCCTTTTCTCAATGGAGTAATTTTCCTTCTCTTCCTCAATCTCACGCTCTGCAAACGGTGCTGGCTTCTCAGGTTCACCCTGCAAGCAGCTGAAAGAGGTCTTATCTGGGTCAACTGGAAATGGACCTCTAGTGCTGGAAGCTCAAGTTAACTGGCCCAAACAGTTTGCATTCTGACCTCTATATTTCTGTATTTATTTCCACAGGTAATCTCTCAAATTTAATGCCAGTGTCATCAGAGTAAAGACACCTTTGCTATTTCCTTTGACCACAGTGATGCCAGGTGGGCTGGTACTGGGACGTAAAGGTCCGTGTGGCGTTGCATTCAAATGCTTTCTTTTCTTTTCTGTTTTTACATCTGCTGTTCTGTGAGGAGGAATATTTCACTTCAAACCACGATCTCTTCCTGAGTCTAACTGGGTGGTTTTTGCTGCCTAAACAAAGCCCCATGTGATGTTTAAAACTCGACTTTATATTGTTTTAGAGAACACGAACTCATCAGGAAATTGTTTATTTATGTGATAAATCCAGACAGAATCAAGAGCCATTTTCCCACTGAGCTGTATAAAGCGGACAATCGGAGAAGTCGCCCCCTGCTGGCCAACAACCAGTTTAAGGTTGACTTAAAGAATGGAAAATGAAGCATTGACTTCATTTTCCATTCTGGACGGTCAAATGTATCTTCTAGACTTAAAAACTCAGCGGAGAGAGTTAGAAGATAATTAGAAAAATCATGTGTAGCTGCAGTTTTGTTACTTTAATTTAAAAAGTTTCAGCTTTTTTTCCCAAATATTATATTTTCTTTGCTCAGGCTTTCTGGGGTCAGATAGTTCAGCGTGAGGCCCAGTGTTTGTTGTTTTACTCTAACGTTGAGAATGTGGGCATCTAAGTGCAGCTGGTGTATTTATTTGAGAGTCAAATACTAAAAAAGTGGGCAGATGGAAGGTTGGCTTGATTGATTTCTTCATTTTGTTGCTTTATCACTCGCCCACTTTTGCTGTTTTTCTTTCCTCACATTGTAGGGAGGCTGTTGTTCTCCTGTCTCACAGTTTTTCTCTCTATTTCTTTACTCCTCTGTCTTTCTTAGTGTTTATCCATCATCTATTCAAAGGCAAAAAATAAAACCGAGTGCCTGAATCCATCTGGATCTGTTGTGGCATGCCATTTGGTACCACGAATGCTGGCCAGCCCTGAGCTGCCATCTGTGCCACTCTTTGTCACAGAGGTACTGGTTTGGGGCATCGCCAGTGGCACATAAACTATCCATCCATCCATCCGGCCATCTAAGGAAATGGTGAGAGAGACAGAGAGGGGAAAAAGCTCTAAATAGGCCTGTTCTAAGTGACTAGCCACCCTGTTACATAAAGGCTCAGAAATTATGCAATCTTGGCCATCTTGTCCAGCCTTGAGTTTTCTTTGTGTGGGTGGTTCCATCTCCCTGGCCTCGTATAGTGGGATGAAAAGAGGTGGAGAGAGTGTGGGCAGATTAGTGGGCACTTGTTTTTCGTACAGTTCCTTAGCAGCTGTAGCTCCCAATGCCAAGCTCAAGTTTCGCTGTGGCATTTTACAGAAAAGCCTTGGCCACAGGCTTTCCTCCAGATCAGCAAATGAGTGCCAGTGGGTGATGAAGTGGCACGGGTAAATTCATACTGTATGTGCGTGTAAGTGTATGTGTGTGAGAGATAGAATTTATGCACACGAGTTGGTCTGTTTGCTGTGGGGTGTGTTGGAATTGCTTCCCGCAGGGCCTGAGACTCATTAGTCGTGATGCTAGTACTCTCCTGCTAGGCGGCACACATACACGTACATACACATGCATACATATACACACTGGAGACGTGACCATGCTGAGAATCCCTGCTTCTGAGTGTTTACCCTCTGATTCCCTCTGTGCGTCACCAGATTAGTGAGTCAAACACAAGGGAGGCACCACCGAGGAGACTTCAGATACAGTAGCTTTGAAATGTTTTCCACTTCATATCGAGAGATTTATCAGTCTGGGTCAAACACTACGCTGCATGAAGAGCACATTTTTTCACATAGATCGTCCTCACGTAAGTTGCATCACATCTGGCCAGCAGTAATTACTCACGCGAGGAATTTGTAACACCTCCACCTGTTTATATAATATTGGCTGCTGTGCCAAGAAATATAACAGCTGTTATTTCAAACTTTGAATCACTTCAAATGTTTTTCTGGGATTTTTTTTAACTCATCAAATGATCATTTGACTGCTTGGCAGTCCCTTCAGGCTTATTTGTGAAAATGTAGTCACTGCTAACCAGCTCTGTTCTCCTACCTTTAGGCAGACGAGGTCACAGTCCTCTGTATATTTCAGGTGCCTCTCCAAAGAGCCTCTTGTCCTACAGTTGGGCAGACTGTAGGACTGAGGGTTGTCTTGTTCTATCTTTTAGATTCAGCCAGTCTAAGCTGAAGCTGCAGCAGGTGTGGAGTGATTTATGTGCCATTACAGTGAGATAACTGAGGTAGAAGAACAATCTAAGATGCTGTGGGAAACGATAAACTCACTGGACAGGCAGCTAAAAACATTTTTAGTCTTTTATTTGCTACAGTATGCTTGGTCATTAAAATGCATTTGTGGAGGAGCACTTTATAAAACATATTTAATTATTATTTTGCCCAAAAGCGGGTGTGCCTACTTCCACGAGCACACATTGCACAGACTCATCATCGCACACAAAAAGCAAAAACATGCAAATCTGTACTCACGGCTCAGCCTGTCTGTAACAGTTTATCTGTATTGCCAAACACATCTGTGTTTCCAATGTGCTATCATGGGATTGCATATAACAATAATATAGCATGTTATTTAATGCACAGTTTGAATATCATATCTGCATATTTGAAGCTTATTATGTGTGTTATTCGATGGTGTTATTGACTTACAGTGTGAAAATGACACAAATAAAAATCACAGATGCAAAACAAAAAAACAAACCTGCAGTGGTAACATGAAAAATGCCTTTCTGTATCATTTCATATTCTTTGATACAAAACTGCGTTATCATTCACTATATCAGAGCTACTCTGTGTAGTAGTTAGTACAGCACAGTGATCATTGTGTGCCAGCAAGACACACAGCAAACTATTGCTTTATCTCGAGGACGGATGAGAAAACTTTTGTCATTATACAATGCACGACACAGAAGGCATTGCACAACTTTTTTCACACAAAAACCAAATATTGTGTTGGACTGAAAGTGCTCCTTCTGTTGAGCCATGTGAGTGTGAGTGAAATGTTTCAGGCGAAGCTTTCACCAAAGCTCTAAAAGTTCTTTATTCATCACTCAGAGATCTTTCTTCAAATATTTGTGTTACACGCTGAAGTTTTTGTGACATTCGAAATAAAAAAATGTGCTTTTAAATATTAATATTCTTCTTCGTTGGTGACAGAAAACTTCTTATACTCAGAGGTCAGATGGAGCCTTGGTGTGATTTGATCGACTAAAAGAAAAAATACGATTTTCCCAAAATGTGTGTCCAATAAATTGGAAGACTTTAGAGAAATTTAACAAGAAACCGAAAAGAGAAATCTTCTGACACCTGCGCCCTCCTCCTTCAGGGAACGCTGGCTGAAAGTGCAAGTAATGGAACAGAAGCACTCCCATTATCTGTCATTTACCAAAAACGCATTTTTCCAGTAATGACTCTCTGCTCGCCTTCTTCCAATTGGATCATCTCCTGTCTTTCTTAACCCTTTGATCCTTCCATACACATCCTTTTATATCTTATTTTTTGTTTTTTCACCATTTCAACAATGCTGTCAGGCAGTCCTGCTCACACTAAGCCGAAACGGAATAGACCAACAAATTTCTAAACCTCAGACATGCTGATGAATGAAATGCTTCTCACTGTCAGTCCTACTGAAATCTGAAAACTCCACATGTGCAGGCCTCTGTCGTTACTCCATCCATACAAGACTTGATTAATAATGTTCAGTGAATTGGTACACTAGTCCCAGTCTGAGTGCTGCTCGCGCTAAGTGGACCGGTACTTACAGTGCGTCCCTTTAAGTTACTTTTTAACCATCGTGCACACTCACACTTTAACGTAAGCGAGCTTACAGAAGAAACAGTTGAGGGTTAAACTACTTAACAAAAAAATAGCCAAATAAGCACTAGATGGGAAATTGTTTGGTACTGAGACAAGATACACTGAAATTCAGAGGATGAAAAAGGAAATTTGACACAGACAACAGGAATGATACAATACAATACAATTTTATTTCTATAGCACATTTAAAACCAAAGGTAGACCCAAGTGCTTCACAGTAATGCAATAAGTCATTGATATAAAACATTAACAAAGTACAAAAACAAGCACCAGTATTAATACTAAGAGATGGGAAGCACTAATTAAACCAGGAGTGTGGGCTAAATAAAATCGATATCGGGCCTCGGTTCAGAGATTGGGTCAATTCAAAATATAAAGAATTATCTAGGAGAAAAAAATTATCTAGGAGAATTTTTTACGGCAGGAATAATGCAGTAAAAGGTTAAAATAGATGAGATAAGAACACCAGCTAGTGGGGAATGCCAGGTTAAATAGTTACGTTTTCAACCGTGTTTTGAAAGATTGAATAGAGTCCGAGGCACAAGTAGTAACAGGAAGACTGCTCCAGAGGTTTGGTGCAGCCCATGTTCTTCAGGCGGGACCTAGGTTGGACCAAGAGTAGTTGACCAGATGATCTTAAGGCTCGACTAGGAGTATACAAGGTAAGACGCAGCTTTTTGAACAAGCTGAAGTCTATGAAGGTGGACGGATTGAAGACCGTCCACCTTCATGATGGGAATATTCATTCACAGGAGGGTGACCAAGGATGGGAATGAAACACATCAAACACATGTGATGTACTCAGGGCGAAGCATGAAATAATAAGAAAAGAGGGAAAGTGTCACTCCAGCTAAAGCAGGACATGACTAGTAGGTGTTTATTTGAGACCTGGATAGAAGACTAACACTGGACATGATGACAGTAAAAAAATAACTTGAAAACAGAACTGTCAGCACTGCAGTTCACAGTTGATGCCTTAACCCCCGAGTCATGAAAGCATCCCTGACAGTTGTTAAAGTTTTGTATTTTCTAATTAGTTTTTATTTTTATTTTATTTTGACTTTTTGTTTTTAATTGGGTTTCCTTTCAGTTCTTTTCCAGAGTGGATCTTCCTGTTTCAGTTTAATTTTCATAGTTTGAAAATTGTCTAAATGTTAATTTTAGGCTTTTTATCTATTATTGTATTTAAGTCATTTGTCAGAGGCAAGATTTAGGAAAACCAGTACAGGCGATACAATAGAACCACAGAGCTTTTTAAAAGCAGATCACAACAAAAGCCTCAGTAGTCACACATCTGTCAGTGCCTCACCGGGGGAAATTTCAATAACATTATCAAACTAACAAATACTAAAACTAAGCATAGTCTTGGTTTTCTTTTTCTATTAATTTAACTAAAAAAATCAAATCTAGTTTTTAATTATCTATAACAACCCTGATCCCTGACCCAGTGCTTTTACATAACGATATGAAACAGTTACAGTTACCATAAATTAACGTTGTCATTCATATTCACTGGGTTGCTTTGGGGTGTAACATACAAATAGGCTTTCACATTAGTCAGACTTGAACATTTCCTCAGAAGTCATCAACATAATGTGACTCTGTCTTATTGATCCAGGGTGGGGCATCTTCTAGGCCCACTGTTCTTGGAGGGGGACGAAGGCAGCAGGGTGGAAAGGAAAGGAGGAGTGGGGGTTGAGTCGAGCACCGTGGTTTGTTTTTGGCGGTGGCTCATTGTTTCCCTGGTTTCCTCAAGTCACTTCCCCCACGACGCAAACATATGGAGTAAACAGAGAAATGCGCAGATGGAGCCAGACAAAGACAAAGAGAACTGTATGTTGTCTCAGGTCAGGAATGCATGTGGTGAAATGTTGATGTTCTTTAGTCTGATTGATCATTTGGTTTCTCTGGTGTGTCATAAAGAAGTCAAAGTGCAGACTATGTGATGACTGAACTCATTTAACACAGATTTATTTAGCCTCAACTAAGTTTCCCTGAATCAAAGTTTTACCAAATAGATTCAAAATATACCAAAAAAGAGAGAAATCGAGTCAAACGTTTGTGAACGCACTTTGGCTTATTCTCCCGTGGAAACATGTAATCATAGAAGTGATTAAAATAGGTTTATTTTTCTCATTTGAATCTTAATATGCAGGAAAAAGAAAAATGAAATTAAAAAAGAAAAAAAATTTTGTCTTGAAAAAATGAATAATTCATCATCTTCTGTTCAAATAGTATTGCTATATTGTATCAATCCAATAAAGGCTTCAGTAAATTAAATTGAATTCATATTAGTTCAAATAAATGAAAAAAGAGTATATACACACACACACACACACACACACACACACACACACACACACACACACACACACACACACACAGGTCTCCCAGCTGCTCTGGCTAATTACAAGCATTCGCCAGACCAGCAACGCCCCCCCGGCTCTGCAGTCGACCTCCTCTGTGTTTTTATGCAGTTAATGATATTATTGTTTGGCGAAGCTGCCGGGTCTTCACGGCTCCTCTTAATGCCACTGCACCTGCTTCCTCTAACACAGCTAACGGCAGGTGAAAAAAAAGGGGGTCTGGCAATAATTTATCACTCCGAGAGCAATCAGCAGCTGGCTGATTTTTAGTTTTTAGTTTTTTTTTCCATTATTATAGGTACCAAAGAAGACTTCAAAGCCGTACACTGCTATTCTCTGTTAAGAGCTACTGTAGCCAGAACACAAACACAGTTTAGTCGAAACTGCAGATTATTTTTCTGCATCATAGCAAAAATATTTGTGTAGTCTGAGCAGCGTACTTTTCCCCAAGACAAAACAGTTCCTGGTATAGATGGGATTTATGGGACGTACTTAAGTTTGAAATGTAAGCACAAAGTCTTTGTGGACTTGGATCAGCTGTTACACAAAGAAACTAATGTTGATTCAACTAAACTAAAAGAATGAGGGTTCATTTTGATCTAGTTGTCACTCAGAGTCTTATCATTCTTTCTTGATGAGCAGGAATTTACACTTTGGTGAACTAAAAGTGCTTACTTCTTAGTTAACAGTGTGTCTAGTCTTGTCCACATGGCTGAGATCTGAAAGGTGGCACCACCAAAAGTCTGAGATGGGAGTCTATGGCCTCCTCCATGAAAACAATCACAGGCTGTGCTGCACAAGAGATAAAGCTTCATTTGAACAACAGATTTAACTGATTACAACCAGACCAACCAGTGTGCTTGAAGAGAGGAGCTGCCTAAAACTCGGGGAACGGCACATGACACCAAGTTGCTAGCTATGAAATCACTTGAATATTTGCCCCATGGTGTAATCCTATATCACAGATTTTCTGCTAGGTAGCTAGTAAGTACTGCTAACCTTAACCATTTAAAGCCAACCCTTAGGGACATTATTGTCTAACCCTACCTCCATATTTTCCTTGTTCCAGCCACAGGATCTTAATGCTTAACATCACAGATTTGATTACCTAACCTTAACCTGCTACTTATTACCCAGATGATTTCAGTTAGAGCTGGGGCTGCACAGATGGTGTGATCTGCCCAGTGGTTTATCCTTAGCTCCCCAGGTCAAGTGCCCAGTCCTCAGATGATGCAGTGGGAGAAATTTTCCAATTTCTTAACCAGTGTTTTGTTTTTCTTTTACAAACCGGGGTTAGAGATCGTTGTGTCACCTCTCATTATCAGTGATTACTCGGTTAATGTGCAACGCCGCTGCCTTGGACATTTGTAACATTACTTGCACCTCAGTCAGGTGACGTCTGACAACAATGCATATGTGAAAACCGCTGTAGGCATTAGTGGGTCTTAGTTCACAGTTAAGATCCTCATTAAGCCACAGCAGGATTCATTACTTTTTACCTGGATGAATAAAGGACAATGAAAAGAAAATGAAGTGCCACGCTATCAGCTAGCACTAGCATACGTGGTTTATAAGCTTTACTCATAAACTGCATGCACAGATACATATTAGTGCCAATTAACAGTCGGCTACAGATCCTTGTGTTGAACAGCATGTATGATTATGCTGACAAAGCTTATCCAGTTCAGAGTTTAGCCTCTCCAAGCTACCATAGGATGAGAGGTGGGGGACACCCTGGACAGGTCCTCAGTCTGTCACTGGGTTAACACAGAGAGACAGACAAGCATTTAACCTTAAAGCCAATTTAGAATCACAGGTTAACCTATTCCCACTAACTGCATGTCTTTGGACTGCGGGAGGAAGCTGGAGTACCTGGAGAGAACCCAGGCAGACACGAGGAGAACACACAAACTCCAGCACATAAAATATAATCTATAAACTCAAAATGGATTTTTATTTAAGCTGAGGTTCGTGCCAGTTTTAAAGCACAACACGTTAACATGGGAGTCTATGGGGATTGGCTGACTTTTGGAATCAGCCTCATGGAGGAACAGCAGTTTTAGGCTCATAAGTGTCAGCCTTGGATGTTGCAGCTTATTTAATATTGAAAGGTTTATTTTCACATTGAGAAAACTAAGAAGAGCTGATTTGATTTTATTAATCCTTATTGTTACTAATGTTACAGTTAAGTTTTGCACTCATTGATCTGTACGACCGTCTCCAACTTATATGTTCCATCACACAATAACGCTCCTCTCATAAGGACGGAGATGGCCAAGACTTTGTTCCTCTATATCAGGGGTGCCCAATCCCGGTCCTCGAGAGCTACTGTCCTGCAGCTTTTAGACGCATCCTTGTTCCCACACACCCGAATCAAATGAATGGCTTGTTATCAGGCCTTTGCCAAACACGATGGCATGCTGAAGAGGTAATCAAACCATTTGATTCAGCTGTGTTGGAGTAGGGATGCATCTAAAAGCTGCAGGATAGTAGCTCTCGAGGACCGGGATTGGGCAGCCCTGCTCTATATGTTACATAAACACATTCTTTATTCAACTGGATCCAGCAGTTTCTCCACGTGGTTTCTATCAGCTGTACTTGCAGCATGAAGAAGTGATTGACAGTGGTAGAAGGGAAATGGGTTGGGTGCAAGGTGGCTGCTGAACATGCCGAGGTGGGGAGGGGAACGGGGCTCCTCTTGTGTGGTCGAGATCGGTTTACCAGAAGAAACGTGGACACTTATCTGCACTTAGAAAACGGAGTGAACAGAGAAATGCCAGGCATTCCTCGGCCACTAAAAGGAGGTCGCCTCGGAGACTTAGGTGGGACAAATTCCTGGCAGTCTGTGGGATTAAAAGGGTGGATGTGGCGTTATTGTAGTGTCTCATTAGGAAAACCTGTAACGGTTTCTCAGCAAGAATGAGTTTTAAAAATAAGTGGTCTTGTTGAGGAAAAAGTAAAATACCTCCCTTAAGAAGTTGGGAAGTACAAAACGGCGCTTATTGTCCTGTCTGTGGCGGCTGGGTTCACTACAAGCAAAAACACATTTATGGGAAATTTTTCAGGTACAATATTTGGATTTAATGACTTTCTAAACTGCTTAAGCCAGTTTGACTTCAGTTTTTCTTTATCCTCCAACTGACCAAGTAAATTCCAACCAGGCCAGAAAGAATATCAACAAAGTTCCCACAGACATTGTGTGACGGATAATGACTCCGGTTTCTGAAATGCGAGCCACAATGTTCCCGATTCAGGACACTTTAAATACCATTAACAGCAGCAGATTTGCTTTCTCAGCTGCAGACCGCTGTGGCAGGTCGACGGCATGCAAGCACGACCGGGGAATCGTTTATTCAACTGTGCACTTGTTCAGTCTTTAGCTGACCTCCTCTGCACGACACACTGTCATGCGAACCAACCCCGTGATGTAACCAGCGAGCCCTCGCTCTCAGGCTTATGGACAGTTTGTCAGAGCGCTGACTGACATTTACCATTTATGTAAACCCTCACAGCCTATCTCTCGCATAAGAATTTCTTACCTAATTAGGTAAGGAAAAAAACAGCTTGGAGGAATGTGACCGTCTGTCATCAAGCTCAAAATATACACACAGACAAAGTACAATATTTTTGTCTTTTAACTCTTTGTTCCACTTTTAGCTTCGAGGTTCCTGTTTGAATTATCTGCCCTTTAAAACAAAGGAAGAAGGAATGCAAGGTGGAAATGCCTGTAGAGCTGCACAAATTTGCAGATGACTGTTACTCAAATAAGGTGTAGGGGAAGTGCAGCGCGTGACTGACGACAGTTTTAGCTTTGCATGCTGATAAAATTTAAGGTGCATGGATTACTGTGACGACATCTTATAGTTGTGAAGAAATCTGCGGTCAAAGTCAAACCTTTTCCACACACTTTCCCACATGTCCTCCGCCACTTCCTCTTAAACTGATCTTTGTTGTTGAATATATCAGTGGATGTGATATTTTTTTCTCATATAAGCATCTGGTGCTGATAGGAAATGTTTTGAAGCACAGATGCTCTGCCATAAGTTTGCTGCTGGTCAAAGTGGCTTCTGAAAATTGGTGGCTACTATAAAAATTCAAGCAAATTAGAGGGTGTCCAGGCAGTGGACTGAGAGTTCTGTTATTCATTTCAGAAACCAGAGCGAAGCTTTGAAAACGGAAGGGTTCACAACAGCTCTGAGCCCACTTTTATGGCTGATAAATTACCTTCTTCCATGTGTGTTTTGAATTTCTGTGGTTCAGAATCCCACCCTGGTTCAGAGGCATGTGCTGTGCAGCTGCAAAATCACAGCTATAAGGGAACATTTTCTGCATGAGCTGGTGTAATATCAACAGGCAATGACAAGCTTAAATCAACTTTTTGGAACCTAAATTGTGCCAGTGGCCTCACTGAATGCAGGAAGAGTGTGTTTTTAGCTTTGGTGCTAGCCTGCTTCCAGCCCTCTGATTAGATGCCAACATCCACCTTGTCCAGCAGGTCGAATAGGTGTCATGTTCAGTAACAGTTGCAAAGCTTATCTTACATATTTTTTTATAAATAAGATTAAATCACAGCTTATCATAACTTTAAATTTAATGTATGACTTTTACAAAGTGTACACCAATGAAAGAAGTACAGTTAATTGGGATTTCAGTCACACAATTAGCCATGCGTAGCATATGCATGAACTCACCTGTTTTTCTTTAAGACTTTAAATTGATGTATTTCATTAGGAAGAAGGATTTCATTTATTTGCAAGCTTTGAAACGGAGACACAAAGGCATGAATAAACTGGTGTGAGACCAGTCTGATGAAACAGTTTATATTTAAATGAACGTCGAGTCCAGAAACATGAATCAGTCGTTTTCATTATTTATTACATTTTTATGATTAAATTCAGCTCAATTAAGATAAGATAAGATAAGATAAGATAACCTTTATTAGTCCCACATGTGGGAAATTTGTTCTGTTACAGCAGAAAGTGGACACAGCAAAGTTACATAGCAAAAATTAGTAAAACACTGGAATAGGATAAGATGATAAGAATAAAAATAAGATACTGTACACAATAGAATAGAATAAGATAAAATACTGTATACAATAGAATGAAAATCGAATAAAAATATACAACTGAGTAAAATACAACGTTGTCAGAAAAAGAGAGAGAATTAAATGTTATTTATAGCATATAGCATTATATGAGGTAAAGCCCCTAAAATAATACAGAGTAAGCACATGGCGACACTGGGAAAGAAAAATCCCCTTTTAACAGGAAGAATCCATCCATCTGGTTGGGAGTTAGTATTTCACAAATGACCTTAAGAGTGAATTTGAGTGAATTTTGCATTAGAATCGCATCAAAACAGATGTGAACAGTTTAATTTGATGCTCTCTACACCTCAGCCTCTGAATAGGCCGAGCTCTGCAGTTGCTCACTTTAAAATCAAACGTGCTGTTTGGTTCATTTGTTGCTGTGAATGGCTTATTGCATCACTGCCCCAAAACACAGAAAAACATCGACGCAGCTGTATATTCTAGTTATGAGTAGCAGGTTGTTTTTTTCATCAGTGGCGGTCAGAGCATCCCTCGAGTGTCAACACTAGGATTCTTATAATGGAAATCAAAAAAGCTAAAATCCTTTCTCTTTGGTTCCACAAGTTTAAAAAGCACACAGAGTCCATGATTTGCTGCACCGCTGCAACTCTTTGAGTCTGGTGTGAAAGTTTACGAACCACTGGTCTAAACAACGTGGCTGCTGCTGTTTGTCAGGAGACATGAAAGGGAGAAAAATGGAACCACGCCAAAGAGCAGCGTGCAGGCAGGGATGCTGAGCATCCACAGCGGGAGATCTCAGTTCTGCTACGGCCTTCGCTGACGTAACCGTCTCCAGCACGTACCTCATCTTACCTCGCTCTGTGCTCGCTGACCTGGTTTTCTGCACTACAAATCACACCGGGAGTCGAGCTACAGCCTCGCTCTCCCCTTCCCCGTCGAGGATTGCACAGAAAACAATCCAGGAGGAGAAAGCAGGCAGTGTAGACTTTGCACTTATTTATTTATTGCTATCAGAAATTCATAGCCTTGCATATTTGGAGTGTGCAGACACTCAAGTCCAAGAGAACATAGACTTTTAATTACAGCTTCTAGATTTCACCCAAATTTTATCCTTCTGTTTTCCTTTTCCTACTCATATTTTGTCAGTTGCAGAGGCATCAGCTGTGAAAATATGCAAATATCTCAGAATTCCCAGTCATGCTGCACTGTGTTACCATGGTCTCTGCATGAGCATTCATGCATTAAAATAATAAGCCTGCTGCTGTTCTTAGTGATATAATTACAACAGACGCATCAAACTTTTGACCCTTACTGTCTCTGTGCAGGTTTGTAGTTTCCAGTATTTTTTATTTTGCCAGATTTTGTTTGTTTTTGTTTGTGTGTGTGCCATGTAAGAGAAGAGTGTGAGATGCTCCTCAGCAGGCCAGCGGGAACCAGCCCGGAGGCATGCATGAGTAATGAGATGAATGTCCAGTCGACTGCCTCGGCTCCCCTCTTCCTCTGTAATTACCTAAAGCTGTGGTAGGTTTATCATTTGTGTGTGTGTGTGTGTGTGTGTGTCAATCGGTGCTACTCTACTTTTTGAGCTGTGAAGAACAACTTTTATCTCAGCATGGAGTATCAGATCTATTTCCAAAATTTGAACTAGAAAATCAGACACTTTCAGGCTTGCTGGACAAAATGTTCCCGACAAGTTGGTGGGCCGAGGCGGGTTGTTATGTGCTCAGAGAGATTTCAGACATTTTGTTCCACTTGCGATCGTCCAACTGTTGGACGATCGCAAGTGGAACAAAATGTCTGAAATCTTGAAATATGTCTGAAATGTCTGAAATCTTGAAAAATGTCTGAAATCTGAAATATGCATGTCCACATAATAATTATTATAATTATAATATATTAAAACACACGCTGTATTTTAAAGAACATACATTAAGAAGCAGATTATATTAGATTAATATTTTAAATAAGACAAAAGTTGGATTTTACAGCAGTAAAATGATTGTATCTCTACAGTTTAAAAATGTAATAAGCTTTGCCCTGCACAGAGTGGATAGTGAAACAAATGGAATCATCATAAATACATTATTTCATATTTATTACTTCCCCCTCCTCATTGCTTTATTATTGTAGCTCTAGTAATAAATAATAATGTAAGGATGCCCATAGTATATACAGTATTCTGAAGAAGGTCTAAAATGTCACTGTGTGTGCATGTGTTTGTTTTATGTACATGGATTTTTTTAAATGATTACTCATGATATAACATTGTCCAGACATGCCTGGTAAGGACATGAGGAGGAAACAGTAGGAGCTGTATGAGGCTACTAAAGGCAGGGCTATAACATTTTTCTGTCATCATTTTATTATAGATTAAGTGCAAGAGTTGTTAGGTGTGGATAATTAGATTATAGTTTATTGCAATAGCAAGTTGTGCCTTGTTCTCAGATAGACAGCAAGTGGAGAGTGATATATGAAATGATGGGAAGGAAGGAAGAAGAGAAGCAAAGAGTGATTCACAGGCAGAGCCGAGTTTATGTCACAGTTTTTCGTTGCCTTATGGTTCCAAGCGCTGTCACCAATCTTTGCATTTTGTTATTATCTCATGACATTTAATCAGCTACCATCTCTCCTGTGGACTTTTTAATGTCTACAGTCTCAGATCAACACAGCCCTGCCCTTCCCATATTAGATTCTTGATGAATGTGTGTTGTTGTTATTCAGCATGGTTCAATGTGCCCCTTTTTAACTTTGAGCACCCGCCCCTTTAAACCTCTCTGCACGTCCCTGGTCCAACATCTCAGCAACTCCAGGGAATAAAGTCGAGATGTAAACCTGACACTTGAAGTCTGTGTATTGTGTTCATTGGCATTATACATGAAGCCAGTTAGACTCATGTTATTTGTGAATAGATGATTATAACTGTATTTCTTTGTATTCTTCTTTGTTATTTACGGGAAAGGAAACCTGGAACGGCCGCACAGAAAACCCAATCAGTGTTTTAAGACCACAGGAACTTTTTCCTTAACTCTAATAACTCTTGGAGGAATCCCCCTGTTTTTTGGTGGTCAGCAACATGAGAACCAGTTTATATATTGAAGTTCCTTTAACCGAGTTTGGGTTTTTTTTAGCTCCTACTACAGAGTAACTACTCTCTGTCAAAAGGGGAAGAAAGTATCAAACAAATATCAGCTGTAAGCAAAATTTAAGCCTAAAAATGGGACTGAATGACAGCGCGATTCAGGTTTTATTAAGCCAGTCCCACCCAGCAACGCCGGGGGAAAATAAATATGTAGGGTTGAAACTGAAACTTGATTCATGTGATTCAAATTCTTTGGGTTTTTGAAATGTTCCTGTAAAAGTGGGTGGATGTTTGTTGGTGGAATGACCTTTCACAGAAGCCTGGTAAAGGTTAATCTTTCATAAGCCCTTTTTCCTTTATGAAAAAGGGACTTTCTGATTTTGTCTTGTATTCCCCGGTTTATTTCTGCATTTGGACATTTCAAAAAGATAAACTGTCTTTTATTATCTCTTCCTTGTAATGAGAAATATTTTACTGATGGAGCAGTAAAAATTTGGTTTGGTTTGCGGTACTAGCATTTGGCCACCATGCAAAATTAAAAATCATTTTTGACTTTATCTTTTGATCTGGGCTGTTTTATAGTGTGGGCACTGAAATGGTATGGTAGATATCTGAGTATGATTATTCATTTCAAGTTTAAGGAAACGACAATCCTCTGTGCCTGTCACAATGTTTGAAACGGACTCACGCGCAGACCAGGTATCCTTGGCAAAAGACAGGGATTAATCCAATACACACTCTCAGTGGGTTCCAAACACACACAAGCTCGCTCGGGTCCAGGGCAGATCTATATACGCACAGAGAAAGAAGTCCAGGTTAGGGATAGTCTCACAGGTTCAGGTTCAGGGGGACTGACGCTGAT